>NC_071353.1:11577500-11882500 GCF_943734655.1 Sabethes cyaneus
TGGTCTATGTTTAACCGCGATGTTAAGGAATCTTGTTGAAATGAGGAAACTTTGACCTATCATTTTTCGTGACACCCTGTCTCAAAACTTGCCGTGAGACGTAGTCCTACGTCAAAAAATGATTGTTTCAAAAATTTTAGTCGTTCATGCCCCCTTAAGACTCCAGCTTAAGCAATAACTCTCTCCAGCTTTTGTTACTTAATGGTTTTCGCGCTTCACAGCGTAATCTAAAATCGACCCGATTACTGCAAACACCATTTCATCGCACTGCTTTCGGTTGTAACGAGCTTGTAACTGCATGCATTAGAACATTTTCGACAGTGGAAGAGCTATGCGACTTCGGAAAACTTTTAATTAGCAATTAGTATTCAGGTAGACATTGTCAGATGAATTGACAAAATACATAAATAAATAAATAAATAAATCTATGCCTATAAAGAAGGATTTCTGTCTGTCTGTATGTTCCTTATAGAATCGAAAACTACTGAACCAATCGGCATGAAAATATGCATGTAGAGGTTTTTTGGGGCCAGGAAAGGTTTTAATGATGGTTAGAAACCCCTCCCCCCACTAAGAGGGGGGGCTCCCATACAAATGAAACACAAATTTTTGCATAACTCGACAACTAATCAAGCAAATAGAACATGGGTATAGAACAATAGAATAGAATATGGGTGTTTTCGGTGACAAGAATTTATTCTATGGTAAATTGAGACCCCTCCCCTTTTTATAAGGGGAATTATAACTCTCCTCTTTAAAAGGGGGGCTTCCATACAAATTTCCTCATAACTCGAGAACTAATCAAGCAAATGGAACCAAATTTGGCATGTGAAGGTTTTCGAGGGCAAGAGTATTTTCTATAGTAAATTAGGACCCCTCCCCACTTTAAGAGGGGGGGCTCCTATACAAACGAAATACAAATTTCCTCATAACTTGAGAACTAATCAAGCAAATGGAACCAAATTTGGCACGTGGGTGTTTTTGGAGACAAAATTTTTTTCTATGATGAATTGGGACCCCCCCCCACTTTAGGAAGGGGGGATCCTATACACATGAAATACAAATTTCCTCATAACTGAAGAACTAATCAAGCAAATGGAACAAAATTTGGCATGTGAAAGTTTTCGAGGGCAAGAATATTTTCTATGGTGAATAAGGACCCCTCCCCACTTTAAGAGGGGGGGCTCCTATACAAACGAAATACAAATTTCCTTATAACTTGAGAACTAATCAAGCAAATGGAACCAAATTTGGCACGTGGGTGTTTTCGGAGACAAAAATTTTTTCTATGATGAATTGGGACCCCTACCCACTTTAGGAGGGGGGGCTCCTATATAAATGAAATTCAAATTTTCTCATAACTCGAAAACTAATCAAGCAAATAGAACCAAATTTGGCATGTGGAGGTTTCTGGAAGCAAAAATATTTTCTATGATGAATTAGGACCCCTACCAACTTTAAGAGGGGGTGCTTCTACACAAATGAAATACAAATTTCCTCATAATTCGAGAACTAATCAAGCAAATGGAACCAAATTTGGCATGTGGGAGATTTTGGAGTCTTGAATTTATTTTACGATAGTTAGAGACCTCTCACCCCTGTGGTAGGGGGATATGGACTCTCATAAAAATAAAACAGAAATTTTTGCGAAACTCAAAAACTAATCGAACTCGAGAAATTCGAGACTCTTCCATAAAACATTAGTCAATACAAGACCACAAAAACTATCTATAGTAACACTAGATCATTCAGGACGAGTCGGTCGCGAGTGTTGCCGGTGACCCGCCGTCGGAAGCGCCGCCCACTGGGGGGCTTGCAAAACTCGAGATTGTGACAAAGATCATCCGAGATTCATGATTTATGTACAACACAGGTTAATTTGTGGCAATACGAAGTTTGTCGGGTCAGCTAGTAAATAAATAAATAAATAAACTATGGGGATAGTGCAACGATCCTACTGACTCTGGCCCCGCCCAGGCGCGATTAGAACATACGACGACTGGCTTATTAGACCAGCATCGTACATCGAAGCTAACGGGGCGGGTTTGAGATCGACGTCTAAAGATTTGGTTGTGGTCGTGGATTTGAATGAGTAGCACGCACTTTCCGGCTCTGGGAGCGAAATTCACAGTGCAAAGAAGTAATAGCATACCGGAGAAATGGTAGAATGATCGACAGTCAAGCATGGATAACTAGCAGTTTTCCCGCGCAATATCGATACTGGAAAGAACGAAGTGCGGAATATAGAAAAACACCGTGGCATTGATAATGTACAAAAATAGCAAATTAGTTCTTTTAGTTAGTTTTTCGATAGTTTTGGACATAACGGAAGTTTTCCAGCATTTAAAATTTTGAAATGAAGATGTGTTCTGTGTTCAAATAATTGAGGTTTTAAATATTTCTTTGGAATTTGGAAACTTTCCAAAAATATAAGAATATAAGTGGAGAGGAATATTCTTGATACGGCGAAAGCCACCCCGGCTCTCGGCTGGTAGAACTAAGTAAGTTAACGATAAAGGTTTGTGATGAAAGGTGTTTTTAATCGTGTTGACTCCTTGAAAATCCTTGAAATTTTGAAAGTGGCCTCATCGTGAAGTATTAAAAAAAAAGCAAAGCCTAGGTGACTTGGCAGTCAGCTGTAAGAATACAGGGTAATTGTGGAATGTGCTACGATCATATTGACTCTGAGCGTCCCAAGTAACCAATAAGCATTAGTATAAGCAGTAAATCGATCGTTTATTAGCATCCTTGGCGTTTTATACTGCAGGTTGCTGTTTATCAGCCTTTTGACTGCATAACTGTTGTAAATTGGCATCCACAATTCTATTTAAATTCGTTTTATATCTTGTCGGTAACTAGCTGCAAATAAACATTGTCAGCACATTTAAATTGCATTGGAAATGCTTTTTGGTTACCTGGAGTGCCACGTCTGTTAAATCAGAGAAATATGCTATTAGGAGGTAGAAAGTGGTTTTCCAGAGCGTTACTTCATGATAGACCAAATATTTAGCCTGCGACAGATCCTGGACAAACTCCCGAAGAACAACTCATATGTCTCAAAATCTATTCATAGATTTAAAACGGAGTGTGTTTCAGTCGAAGCGAAGTGGGCTGATTTAAACGACGCGAGATGGATTTAAATCCGAAAGTTAGAATTGCATACGAAACAAGCTCCAATGATTGGGCATTTATAAGACAAAATTACATGTTTTTCATGTTTGTATTCATCGAGAATAAAATTACAGTAGTAACAGTCTATAAAGTTCATCTACTTCATATAACAAAAACCATATCCATGTTCAAATAAGCAACTTATAAAAATTATTTTTCCACACATTACTTGCTGCAAAGCAAATTATCACGGCAGTGCTCGAAAAATTGACAGACCTGCATGAAGACGAATATAAAACGCATTCAGCGTACACAGTTTTACCCCTGGTAGTATTGTTGTATCTGTCAGCCCATGGACATGACTACTGAACTGCTGACAGTGTATGTCTTTCTCAGTTCTCTGCCCTTCGAAACAATTCATTCAAGAATTGCAATTCTGATTGATTACCCGAGCAACCTGGCAGTCAATTTACTTACTTTACCGTAGATCTCACTTTATTTACTTTATTTACTTTAGATCTTAAAGTTTAGTGCATGTTTTGAAGGCAGGAATTTATTTGACGTAGCACTACGTCTTTGTTTACTATACTGGGACTGGGTAGCACTTTGTGAAAACGAAAATAGAAGTGTAACGTTTGAATGAAAGATTTCAAATGGTAATAACTACTAAACTACTGAACGACACTGAACAATTTATATTTCGTTGGATAAATAAAATGACCATGTAAAATGTCCTATACAAATGAAACACAAATTTGCTCATAACTCGAGAACTAATCAAGTAAATGGAACCAAATTTGACATGTGTGCTATGTAACATGCGGTAAGCTGTGAAAGTAAACTTGTAAAACCTTCTCAGAGCAGGAGACAGTGAATCGACGCCGCTAACTTACGTGCCTGTTGTCATTCATCTCAAAAGAGAAGGTCATTCGAATGGTACGTCATATTTGCGATGAACGTGCTTTGGCTTTAATGTTATTTGTAACCAATGGCCCTTTTGAAGGCCACAAGTGAGTTGAACTAAGATTATTGGCATGTCAAGCTACGCATAATCATATTTAATTCAATAATCTATGGGCTGGTCATTCATTACTGTTTCGTCCTTTATGATGTGCACAAGTGATCTGAATCTGAATTGAATCTGAATATTTTGGTCTTCTCTTTTCAACATTCACTTAAACAATGGCACTCACAGATTCCTATAAACATACATATGCCAGAAATGTAACTTACATTAGTCTTTGATCTAATGATCTGATATAGTCCTACGTCACTCTTTCGTGCAATCCTTTTGGGCTGTATACCTTGTAGTTTTTAACAAAGCAGGCTTTTACTGCTTTACTGCTTTTTAAAATCGACCGAATACTGGCTGAAGGAAATCAATTAAAACTTCGTAGCAATGTTTACGTTTATTGTAATTTCGTTAGCCGTTGTCGGCAATTCAAAATGAAGGAAAGATTCACATACGATTTCATTCACTATTGTCGAGAATGAATGAATGTAGAGAACAACACAAACCTGAACGCAGGTTATTCGCTCGAATCACTGGTTTCAGGTTGGCAATGCTGTGCTGTGCTGTTTAGGTTCATTTTAACTGTACTAGAAAAAGCACTGAATGAGCAGTATATTGCATCAACTCAGGCGTATTGCATAAATTGAATATGAGATTTCTAAGCACTGGTACACGGTCCACAAACAAATATCGTAGGAATAAGTAATTGCACTGAGATTGGTACGTTATCGGCCATCTCGCATTCCTCTTATCTACGCTCAAAATTTTAGAGGTCTTCCTACAAAAAGTTATGACTTTTGCATCTTGGTTAGCACAACATAGTCTGAGGTTGTTGCTTTAACTTAAATTTGACTAAATGTTCAATACTGCAGTAATGATAAACAGTTGCTCACCTTTTTATTATTGCTGCAGAATAGAGTCTGGGTCTGCGGCATCTAAAGCTTAAATCAGATAAGAACTTCATTTTCCTTTTTGCCCGTTTCTGTCCAAAGCATCTATTTATATAATCTATTTATATAAGAAGCTTATGTCTGTACCAAAAACCAGGTCTCTGACAGGACGTCATAAGAGGCTTATCGGTAACTAAAAACAGGTCCCTGACCGGACGTCATGCTTTCGTAGCATGAGGGTTGTAATCTCAGTCACCTCACTGATCGACTGCTGGACCGCTCGATAGCTCAACTGGTTGATTAGACTGCTCGACTGGACTGCTTGACTGAACAGCTTGATTTAACTGCTCGACTAGACTGCTCGACTTGACTGTTCGACTCGACTGCTCGACTTGCCTACTTGACTCGATTGCTTGATTCGACTGCTCGACTCGTCTGCTCAACTCGATTGCTTGTCGCGATATCATATGGGCGGTGTTAAATCAGACCGGACCAACTCGTAAAATTTTAAAAAATGAGGTAACGATAGCAAATGATCAAGAATTTTCTAAGCAACATTTTACTCTAATCAAACTACATGAATGTTGCAAACATCCAGAAGTTTTTATTCAGTTAATTAAAATCCAATACGACCATAAAAACTATTTGTTTCAGTTTCCGGCTATGACTCTTTTATGTACAACATCTTAAAGCTATATTATGCAATATAAGAACTCAAAAAACTAATACAAAGATTAAACATCTTCGCAAATACTAGCCAATAGAACGTATCCGCAGTTCTCGGAATTCTGAATAGACATTTATATTTTCCGGATCGTAAAGATATTCAGGCTCAACTAGTAATTAAATAACGCTCTGTCACAAATTGTTCCATGTCAGTAATCAAAATACGCCTTAGATCTACAGCTTAGCTGTATAAAACCAGAAATTTTCACAAAATACACACAATCCGAGCCGATTTTCTATCTGTGCAGGGTAGAAAACCGACTCAACCCGCAAAACCTCATCCGCACTCTGCCAGCTGCCAACTGCGGATGCAGCAGGAGCAGCCAGCATCAGCAGCAGCAGCAGCGCCTGCTGCGATGCGGTAGCGGACTCTGTTTATAATTTTAAAGTAGACGGCTTTATCCATCAGGCGAAACCTACCCTCTTCGCGTTCACCAACCACCACCGCCCTCCTGCGCACGCGAGGACATGGGACATTCTTACGGTTCACATCCCCCCCGTCGCCGTTGTTGTCGTGGGAGGTGTTTGTTTTGCGATTTCGCTCTGCCGCTGCCGACCCTGCTGCTGCGGTGTTTCAAGACGACAGGATGATGAAACAATTGCGTCTCATCCCTTGTTCTTTCTCGTCGTTTGTTCGTTCGTTCGCTTCTTGGCCGGAAGAAAAAAGAAGATGGGCTTAATAGAGATGGCTGTTCTCAAAAGGCCAGGCTTGCTTGGTTGGTTTACAACAACAACAACAACAATGTCGGTACGGTACGGGGCAACAGCGAGAACGGAGATGATGAGAAAATCTGCGGGTTTTTATGCGCTTATTATTACGAGTGTGCTTCTGACACCCAAGTCGGATGGTTTAGCACAGGAGGGTTCTGCCGCTGCTGGCTGTAATGAATTGATAATGATTGCATTCGCTTTAACGCGATGAACAGCGGCGGTGTGACACTTTGGTAAACATTGTCCTTGTGTCGAAGCTGTTGAGCGTCGGGTATCACCGTAAACATCCGATAGAATATTCATAAGCGGAAAGAGTTCAATGGGTGACCAACCAACCAGACCAGACCAACCGGGAGGTCGGCTCTTTGAAATGGCTCTCCATTGCAAAAGTGTTTACCGGACTAACATTCGAACCAGTAAAGGCGAAAAGTATCCGCCAACACTCGCACGGCAAAAAAACTTTTTTTACCTCTGTCAATATTCGATAAAATGTCGGTAACGGGCCACAATTTCTCGCAGTAATTAATTTTCTAGCGATTCAATCTCCCTTTCCGTCTCCTTTCTATCCGGCCGACAATGACATTATTGAGTGTCAGCTGCAAACAACTTCATCCATTAGTACACTACACACACACGCCGCTAGTATTCCATCACACACCCTCCCTGTGCCGGCTCAGGGCTCACATATTAACACCTTCCACATGCCCTTGTACGGCAACAAGCCAGCAAAATCATCATCAAACTCAGCAACGGCAGTTTCATTAACAAGAAACCATTCCACTCCACTCGGACCGGGCTTACTGATTCCCAGCTGTCAAGCACTTGTCCGCACTGTTTTACGCCACCATAGGAGCTATAATTGATGACAGTGCATTTGACAGATAGTTACTGGTCCCGTGGCTCATTTCACCTGTTTACTTCGTCAACATTTTTCCTGCATTTGTCTTTCCATCTTTTTTCCGTGTGTGTTTGTGTTCTGTAAACTTACGTGATTATAACCGTCAATTAAAAGTTTTTGTTTCTTGCCGATCTCTGTGGCGTTTATATTGGACGTTCAGCTCAGCTCGGCCATCAGTTAAACGAGCAATTAAAGGTCGCAAATTCAGTGCCTTGATCCCACAGTGCAGAGCACACTGTGTTGTAGTAAAAGCCAAAGTTCAGCTGGCTCCCATCGCACCGAGCGGGCGCGGCAAGCAGTTCTAGCGAGTGAAAATTTAAAAACTTTGTTCGGATGAAAATTTATGTGGACAATTTATCTGTTTCAATTACATCATCATGTTCGGTATAATAATAACAATAAATATCCAATTTCAAAGCGAATCCATAATGGATATTTTTATTTCATTTTCCAGTGCTTTTGTTTTTCTTTTCGTTTCATCTGAACCACCCCCCACCACCCAACCCCACCTTCAACTTGCCAAGCTTCTGGTTTTAGATTCGTTCACCTGGCATCATGGCACACTTGATGGCTGCCAGAATCGTTCAAACTTTTGAGACTCCGCCGCCGTCGCTCGTCGAGCAGCGCAGCGATCAAACGTCAAAGTTTATAAATTATTCATAGACACCCTCGCATCGCATCCGCAGTAGGCCAGTGCGGTGAGCGCCTTTCTCCTACCCAAAACCTCCCACCCCCCTCCCGTATCACCTTTTTTCACCATCTTCATAGAAAAGCAACCAAGTGGAGAGGAAAAATTGGCTGTTGAGGCATAATTTGGCAACATTTAATACATGAACTCGACTCGTAATCCACCGCCGGCCGCCTCCCTTTCGTTGTTTCTTTTCGGCTGTACGCCGCCTGCTACACTCCAGCTCCAGCAGCAGTAGCAGAGCTCCTCTGCTCCGACTGACTTTTTCGGTTGAGCCTGCCGCCGGCGGCGAGGACCAGCAAAGAGAAAACAGCCAAAGCGAGCTAACATAAGCTCGCCATTATTGCCGCTAACAATGTTTGATAATAAATTGCTGCTGCTGGTGTTACTTTTCCTTAAAAAAAAAGAGGAGAAACAAAAAAAAGACGACGAAAAGCAAGGGCAGACTAGAACAAAACCCACGCTGAGCACTGCCTAAAGGATAGACACCAAACCAACCAGGTTGTTGTTGCTGCTGCTTTGGTTTGGCTGACGGCGCTAAACTGTGTTGTGCCCTCTAAAACTCTCCGAAACAGCGAAGCAAAATTGCCAAAAGTCATGAACAAATCCAATTTCAAAACGATTCAAGCTCGCCCGGTTTTTCACTTCGTTATGGGCGTTGTGTGCGGGTGTGTAGGTGTGTGGGTGTGTGATGGGTCTTGGCGTTTCCTACGTACGTTTGATTGCTTCTAGACTGTGATCTTTATATGTTACATTTGTCAGTGCAACTGAACAACTTTGTAAAAGGTAAAATTATCAAAACTTTAGCGTTTTGCAGTTTATGGGCAGTTGATGTTGGTGAACTCGGGACTTTCGAGGGGTTGGAGAAAGGCAAAGTGAACTGCGATCAAATTAAAAAAAATCAGAGGGGTTGTGCACAAGACATGACCGCATAGATGACATAGGACTACGCAAGTCTCTTTGTAGCGATAGTAGGTTGTATCCATGCCTGTAATAATACAATTCTTCAAGTATACATGCTATATGCGTTGTACGTAACGTTTGTCAAAGTAGTAACATTGTATACGTTCAATCCTCAACAGATTTAGAAGTTATTGTATTGTCTGGACAAGAAAATATAATAAACTCTTCAATTGTTGCGTGGTCCTTAAAAGAACCGATTGTTTGATTATCATAACTCCTGCTTGCAATAAACTTGCACTAACGCACTTGACGTAACTTTCTTTTCGGTAAATTGGAGTACCGATAACCGCAAACCAGGCACGGCTTGTTTGCAACGAACCAACCGGAAGGCCACAGCAGCTACGCGATCGACGAAGCTGTTCGTGTGTAGTCATGAGTCACGATGAAATACCAGTCCAGGTGGCCAGCTGCAAGCGACGACGTGGGATAATTCTAGTCTCTTTGTTGTCGTGAGCAGCACTTCCGCAGTTAATTATTCCATCACGGCAACCAGCTCCAGCTTCAATAGTTTCCTTTCTTCAGCAGCCGACGAATACGACTGACCGGGAATTGCAGACATGCACGTCTCAAGCGTGACTTTCGCTTGCCCTTGATGCTTTCTCTTTTGTCGCGTCCAGACATGCCAGTAAGATGTTGGCAGTAGCTCAGCTAGCGTTTGAATAATGCTGTTCGTCGGCTTACTTCGTGTTATGTACCAGAGCAAGCGACAAGAATCGGTTCCGCCTATTTTTCATGGTCCGTCATTCCATCATCTACGTTGAAGAAAATGGAGCATTTCAATTTCAGTCTGAGCAAAAGAGCAAAGTTACCAGTAAGCCGTTCGCCTTTTGCTGCCAAAGAAAAATTACGCTACGTATTATTAATGTAGCATTGGCGATAGATAGATTTGTGTTGCTAAAGAAAACCAAGTGAAAAGCCCTAAGTTCCAAGTTTCCTAGGTTTCATCAATTACCGAAAACCGTTCTTTTAAGAACGAACAAATTCTTATATGAAAGATGCAACAGAGGCTACTAAAACTATAACATTTTATTAAACCCATGGTTTAATGCATTTTAACGCTTGATCGAACCCATTTACTTGGAGCTGGTATATTTGTTGGCTGCTTTGGTACCTTCCGAGACGGCCAACTCAACCAGCAGCAACAAGCGAACAAAAGCGCGAGAGGTGATCGGATTATTTGATAAGAAGCGGACAATTAGAATCAATCGTATTAAATAGAATTAAAATCAGTGAGCGGAAATTCCTCAAATCTTCATGAACATGTTTCGTCCTTAAAAGAACTTTTTTTCGACGTGATGTGTTGGAAATTTAGACTTTGTTTTCCGTCTTCTTGGGCAGCAAAAAAAAAACGGTTTGGACGTTCGGAAAAACACTTCTCTGTGGTGACTCCGGACAGCAATTTGTTCAACTCTTCGTCGTTGCGGATGGGCAGCTGCAAGTGACGATAATTCTGGTCGGTTAGTTGTCACGAGCAGCATATTTCCTGCCAATTCCAGAACTTTAGTAGCCAGATATTGCATCACGACAGCGAAACGAGTGCTCCAGCTCCAACACACACTCAACAGACTTTCCTTTGCTCAGCAGCCGATGAATACGACCGACCGAGAACTGTAGACGTGCACGACTGCGGCACCGTTCGTGTTGCCATTGGTGGTACATCACAACAAGGAATTTCAAGCCAATTAGCAATCAACGAAAATGGGTAGGATTCCAATTAATTCTCTTGAAACTTTGTAATAGCAAAATTAAATGGAATCTTCCGACAAGTTTCTCGTTGGTTCCTGAATTGTATCAAAACTTATTCGAAAACAATTGGAAATTATTCGAACCAATCACGAAGCGAGAATTTTTATCTCGACGAAGAGATGAACAAACTGCTGTCTAACTACCGAGTTAGAGTTACATTGAAAATCAATAGTTTTCTATATTTTCCAATTCGATTTTCCGATCTATTGGTGTAAATAGCTTGGAAATCTATTAGGAATCGACTGAATTATAAGCCGAAGCGTGAAAACGCATTACCACTTTGATGACGTCATTTCCAACAACCAATCACGAAGCTAGGACTTCTAGATGGACAAGGTTCCATTATTTCCAATTTTTCAATAGTGCGCACTTAAAAATCAGTAGCCTTCTTTATTCGTGTAGACGCGTAGAAGATTTTCCGATCGATTGGTGTAAAAATATTTAAAATCGATCGGGAAACCGCTAAGCTTATACCAGCTACCTTCCTGAAAGACGTAGTAGTACGTCAAAATGTCCCAAAATGGAACGGTTTCGAAGATCTGGCTACTGCGATTTTATAAAGTCGATTTCGTAAAGCATTATTATTTGTATACTTTTCATCTCAATGGTGCAGAGAGCACCATTGAGATGAAAAGAGACCATGAACCACATGGTCAAGTTGAACCTGTAGAGTCGAGACAAAATGGTAGACTCAAATCGAATCTCTAGATGAGTAATTCTCGCTGAAACGGGGCCACTGCTGACACGAGGTCTTCAAACATTGAAACTTTTGCGTTTAATTGGTTGAACATGGTTGAAAAACAAAAATTACACTATTAATACCTCGAAATAGTGGACCCCTCGTTTGCCAAGGGCCATAACAGTTTCAAAAAAAGTTGAATTTTGAGCAAACCTTGAGATCTATATCATGTGATATTTCATAAATTTGCCATGAAGCATCTATCGAATGGCTCGGTTCTATAGAGAAGAAGAATAGGGCTTTCAAATGGAGCAAAAAAATTGTTTGCGGTCATCTTAGATTTGGTCGCCATATTGGATTTTATAAAAAAATCACCGCTTTTACCATGATCCCCCCAACCGAATTAAATTTTAAGGGCCACCATCGGAAAGCTGAGAAAAAATGCTATAAGAAACATTTATCAAGTTAAATGTGCAATAGCATTAACTAAATAAAACAATCAATTTTCTATAGCAAGATATTCCATTATATGAGAGTTGTAAACCTTGATACAGATAATTAATTGTTTCATTTATTCAATGCCACTACACATGTAATATGATGAATGTTCCTTATAGCATTTTTTCTCAGCTTTCCGAATTTAATTCGGTTGGGGGGTTCTTGATGAAAACGGCGATTTCTTGACAAAATCCAATATGGCGGCCAAATCCAAGATGGCCGCCGATTTTTTTTCACTTCGTTTATAAACCCCTCTCTCCTCTTTACAAAACCGTGTCGTTTATAGTTTGTACCAATGTACCAAGGTAAACACATTCGTCAACTACCTGAAAAGTATCTAAATCTATCACCACTGCGATTCCGCTCTCCCAGCCACCAAAGAGTTTGTTTTGGTAGAATTTATGATAAACTCTATCCTCGCAGCTTCTTCTCGAAGATACGTGTACGCTTCTTCCACGGATCTACGGTTAACACAGATGAAGATATCAATGTCGTTCGTAAACTCCAGAAGCATTTGAGGTTTCGTGACGCACTTCTCTGCTCTTTGAATAGCACCTTCCAATGCAATGTTGAACAGTAAATTGGATAGCCCGTCACTTGGCTTCAAACCATCTAACGTCACAAATCAGTCGAATGTTTTGCCCGCCATTCCGACACTTGGTTTGCAAAACCATGTTCAAGCATAAGCGCCACAACTCATTTCGTTTAACTGGATCGTACGCCACCTTAAAGTCTATAAACAAATGGTGAGACTGGAAGTTGAATTTCCGGAATTTATCCGTCGTGGGGTATCCCCGATAAAACAATATCTTTTTAAATTTGAGCGAAACTGGTGTGTTAACCACCATAACATACCTAAGATCTACTGTCTTTTCAGATATACTGTTCTCGAATTGAGCGTTGTAAATGTTTTCTATACTAGACCTTTCGATTAACGATCAACAATGGCTTGAATTATATTTCTATTATAGTCATTTGATCTGGCAATTTGAAAAATAAAATGTGATTCAAATTGTTTCGCTTCACTACTAAGGAGCGATGAGTCCATCCCGGTAAGGATTGTCTGGTGGCTGGGATACGATGGAAAGTACTCTCTCTTTTGTTGAAAAGAACTGTTTGAAGTGCCAGGTATCATCTCGGTTTTAGTTTTCGTAGGTTTCCTACAAACTTCAAATTTATCAAATTATTTTATCACACCAAAAAACAGAGGCCTGCCGTCCTGCGCGAAGTAGAGTATGAGATTTGGTAAGAGATTTGTTTCATTCAATTTATCTATACCTATAAAGAAGGATTTCTGTCTGTCTGTCTGTCTGTCCTGTGTTCCTTATAGAATCAAAAACTACTGAACCAATCGGCGTGAAAATTTGCATGTAGTTTTTGGGGCCAGGAAAGGTTTTAGTGATGGTTAGAGACCCCTCCCCCCACTAAGAGGGGGGGCTCCCATACAAATGAAACACAAATTTCTGCATAACTCGAGAACTAATCAAGCAAATAGAACCAAATTTGGCATGTGGGTGTTTTCGGTGACAAGAATTTATTCTAGGGTAATTTGAGACCCCTCCCCTCTTTATAAGGGGAATTATAACTCCTCTCCCCTTTGTGAGGGGGGGTTTCCATACAAATTTCCTCATAACTCGAGAACTAATCAAGCAAATGGAACCAAATTTGGCATGTGAAAGTTTTCGAGGGCAAGAAAATTTTCTATGTTGAATTAGGACCCCTCCTCACTTTAAGAGGGGGGGCTCCTGTACAAATGAAATACCAATTTCCTCATAACTCGAGAACTAATCAAGCAAATGGAACCAAATTTGGCATGTAGGTGTTTTTGGAGGCAAGAATTTTTTCTATGATGAATAAGAACCTCTCCCCACTTTAGGACGGGGGGCTCCTATACAAATGAAATACAAATTTCCTCATAACTCGAGAACTAATCAAGCAAATAGAACCAAATTTGGCATGTGGGTGTTTTCGGTGACAAGAATTTATTCTATGGTAAATTGAGACCCCTCCCTCTTTATAAGGGGAATTGTAACTCCTCTCCCCTTTAAGAGGGGGGGCTTCCATACAAATTTCCTCATAACTCGAGAACTAATCAAGCAAATGGAACCAAATTTGGCATGTGAAGGTTTTCGAGGGCAGGAAAATTTTCTACGGTGAATTAGGACCACTCCCCACTCTAAGAGGGGGGGCTCCTGTACAAATGAAATACAAATTTCCTCCTATCTCGAGAACTAATCAAGCAAATAGAACATTTGGCATGTGGGTGTTTTTTTTGGTGACAAGAATTTATTCTATGGTGAATTGAGACCCCTCCCCTCTTTATAAGAGGAATTATAACTCCTCTCCCCTTTAAGAGGGGGGGGGGCTTCCATACAAATTTCCTCATAACTCGAGAACTAATCAAGCAAATGCAACCAAATTTGGCATGTGAAGGTTTTCGAGAGCAAGAAAATTTTCTATGGTGAATTAGGACCCCTCCCCACTTTAAGAGGAGGGGCTCCTGTACAAATGAAATACAAATTTCCTCATAACTCGAGAACTAATCAAGCGAATTGAACCAAATTTGGCATACGTGTTTTTGGAGACAATTTTTTTTCAATGATGAATTGGGACCCCTCCCCATTTTAGGAGGGGGGGTCCTATACAAACGAAATACAAATTTCCTCATAACTCGAGAACTAATCAAGCAAATGGAACCAAATTTGGCGTGTAGGTGTTTTTGGAGGCAAGAATTTTTTCTGTGATGAATTAGGACCTCTTCCCACATTAGGAGGGGGGGCTCCAATACAAATGAAATACAAATTTCCCCATAACTCGAGAACTAATCAAGCAAATAGAACCAAATTCGGCATGTGGAGGTTTTTGGAGGCAAAAATATTTTCTACGGTGAATTAGGATCCTTCCACACTTCAAGAGGGGGGGCTTCTAAACAAATGAAATACAAATTTCCTCATAATTCGAGAACTAATCAAGCAAATGGAACCATATTTGGCATGTGGGTGTTTTTGGAGGCAACCATTTTTCCCATTATGAATTAGGACTTCTTACCTTTTTAGGAGGGGGGGGGGGCTCCCATTCAAACGAAATACAAATTTGCTCATAACTTTAGAACTAATCAAGCAAATGGAACCAAATTTGGCATGTGAGAGTTTTAGATGGCAGAATTTTTTTTCTGTGGTGTATTACGACCCCTTTCCGTTTTAAGAGGGTGGGCTCCCATACAAATGAAATACAAATTTCCTTATAATTTGAGTACTAATCAAGCAAATGGAAACAAATTTAGCATGTAGGAGATTTTTGAGTCTTGAATTTATTTAATGATAGTTAGAGACCTTTCACCCCTGTGGTAAGGGGATATGGACTCTCATACAAATAAAACAGAAATTTTTGCGAAACTCAAAAACTAATCCAACTCGAGAAATTCGAGACTCTTCCATAAAACATTAATCAATAACAAGACCACAAAAACTATCTATAGTAACACTAGATCATTCAGGACGAGCCGGTCGCGAGTGTTGCCGGTGACCCGCCGTCGGAAGCGCCGCCCACTGGGGGGCTTGCAAAACTCGAGATAGTGACAAAGATCATCCGAGATTCATGATTTATGTACAACACAGGTTAATTTGTGGCAATACGAAGTTTGTCGGGTCAGCTAGTCTACTATATAAAAATGGATTTCTGTCTGTCTGTCGGGATGTTCTTTATAGAATCAAAAACTACTGAACCAATCGGCGTGAAAATTTGCATGTAGAGGTTTTTGAGGCCAGGAAAGGTTTTAGTGATGGTTAGAGACCCCTCCCCCCACTAAGAGGGGGGGCTCCCATACAAATGAAACACAAATTTCTGCATAACTCGAGAACTAATCGAGCAAATGGAACCAAATTTGGCATGTGGGTGTTTTTGGAGATAACATTTTTTTCTATGATGAATTGAGACCCCTCCCCACTTCAGGAGGGGGGGCTCCTATACAAATGAAATACAAATTTCCTCATAACTCGAGAACTAATCAAGCAAATGGAACAAAATTTGGCATGTGGGTGTTTTCGAGGGCAAAAATATTTTCTATGGTGAATTAGGACTCCTCCCCACTTTAAGAGGGGGGGGCTCCTATACAAACGAAATACAAATTTCCTCATAACTCGAGAGCTAATCAAGCAAATGGAACCAAATTTGGCATGTGGGTGTTTTGGAGACTAAATTTTTTTCTATGATGAATTGGGACCCCTCTTTACTTTAGGAGGAGGGGCTCCTATACAAATGAAATACAAATTTCCCCATAACTCGAGAACTAATCAAGAAAATGGAACAAAATTTGGCATGTGAAAGTTTTCGTGGGCAAGAATATTTTCTATGGTGAATTAGGACCCCTCCCCACTTTAAGAGGGGGGGCTCATATACAAACGAAATACAAATTTCCTCATAACTCGAGAACTAATCAAGCAAATGGAACCAAATTTGGCGTGTGGGTGTTTTTGGAGACAAAATTTTTTTCTATGATAAATTGGGACCCCTCCCCACTTTGGAAAGAGGGCTCCTATACAAATGAAACACAAATTTCCTCATAACTCGAGAACTAATCAAGCATATGGAACAAAATTTGGCATGTGAAAGTTTTCGAGGGCTACAATATTTTCTATGGTGAATTAGGACCCCTCCTCACTTTAAAAGGGGGGGCTCCCATACAAATGAAATACAAATTTCCTCAAAACTCGAGAACTAATCAAGCAAATAGAACCAAATTTGGCATGTGGACGTTTTTGGAGGCAAAAATAATTTCTATGATGAATTAGGACCCCTTCCCACTTTAAGAGGGGGGGCTTCTACACAAATGAAATACAAATTTCCTCATAGTTCGAGAACTAATCAAGCAAATGGAACCAAATTTGGCATGTGGGTGGTTTTGAAGTCTTGAATTTATTTTATGATAGTTAGAGATCTCTCACCGCTGTGGTAGGGGGATATGGACTCTCATACAAATAAAACAGAATTTTTTGCGAAACTCAAAAACTAATCGAACTCGAGAAATTCGAGACTCTTCCATGAAACATTAGTCAAGAACAGGACCACAAAAGCTATCTATAGTAACACTGGATCATTCAGGACGAGACGGCCGCGAGTGTTGCCGGTTACCCGCCGTCGGAAGCGTCGCCCACTTGGGGGAGGCAACTCCCCGCAGAAATCACTACTGTCTAGGTTTATTTGTTTTCCTAGGTCTACCTGAGTTTCCTGGATCGAGCGACAGCGAGTAAGGAGAGGATCGCAAAATGGTACTTTCCACAAAAATGTTTTCCGTGAAATGGTACATTCCGCTTAAGGCTTTTCGCCAAATGATATTCGGCGAAAAGTTGTACAATCATGGCGAATATTACTATCCGCTTTCTGGCTATGCAATGAGGGGACAGGGGAGTTGTTTTCTACTTTACTGTGAGGAATAATTGCAAATTTGTATATTAAACTACCCATTCCTGATAACTAATAAGCATTAACATAACCAGCAAATCAGCGTATCTGGCATTTTATACTGCACGTTGTTGTATATTAGCTTTTTGACTGCTTAGGTGTTGTAAATTGGCATCCAAAATTGTATTCAAATTCTTCGTATCGGTAATTAGCTGTAAATTAGCATTGTCAGCACTATAAGAAGGTTATCAGTAAAGTAGCTGTATATTTTGCCAAAATAGCATTTAAGTAGCATTTAAGGCGACTTAAATGCTTATTAGCCTACATTTGAATAGCATTGGCGATGCTTATTGGTTACCTGGGATGCTTTCAAAGTTACGTAACTGCCAAAATGAATCATCTAAGGTTGAACTCCTCAGAAACTTGCAAAACTCGAGATTGTGACAAAGATCACCCGAGATTCATGATTTATGTACAACACAGGTTATTTTGTGGCAATACGAAGTTTGTCGGGTCAGCTAGTCTTATATATAAAAATGGATTTCTGTCTGTCTATTTGTCGGGATGTTCCTTATAGAATCGAAAACTACCGAACCAATCGGCGTAAAAATTTGCATGTAGAGGTTTTTGGGGCCAGGGAAGGTTTTAATGATGGTTAGGGACCCCTCCTCCAACTAAGACGGGTGGCTCCAATACAAATGAAATACTAATTTTTGCATAACTCGTGAACTAATCAAGCAAATAGAACCAAATTTGGCATGTGACGGTTTTCTAGGGCAAGAATATTTTCTATGGTGAATTAGGAACCCTCCCCACTTTAAGAGGGGGGGCTCCTGTACAAATGAAATACGAATTTCCTCATAACTCGAAAACTAATTACTCAAATGGAACCATATTTGGCAAGTGGGTGTTTTTGGAGGCATGAATTTTTTTATGATGAATTAGAATCCCTTACCTTTTTAGAAGGTGAGGCTCCCATACAAATGAAATACAAATTTCCTCATAACTCGAGAACTAATCAAGCAAATGGAACAAAATTTGACATGTGGGTGTTTTTGGAGACAAGAATGTTTTCTATGGTGAATTGAAACCTCTCCCCGCTTTAGGAGGGGGATAAGGAGTCTCATACAAATAAAACAAAAATTTTTGCGTAACTCAAAAACTATTCGAAGTCGAGAAATTTTAGACTCTTTCATAAAGCATTAATCAATAACAAGACCACCAAAAACTATCAATAGTAACGTTAGACCTGCCGTCGGAAGCGCCGGCCACTGCGGGGGGCAGCCCCCCGTAGAGATAACCTCTATCTAGGTTTATTTATTTATCCTAGATCTGCTGATCTCTATTACATTCCTTCCGTTGGGTCACCCCTGCGAAATGGTACTTTCTACGAAAAGATTTTCCGTGAAATGGTACATCCCGCGTAAGGTTTTTCGCGAAATGGTATTCTGCGAAACTCTACATTCCGCGTTATGGTCAGCCGAGAATTGGTGTACCGCAAAATGGTATTCGGCGAAATGGTTTGTAATGATGGCGACTATTTAAATGCTATCCGCTTTATTTTATCAGGCTAAGCAATGGGAGGGGAGGAGTGGTTTTCTACTTTACTGTGAGGAAAATTTGTATATTAAAACACCCATAAACTCCCCAGAAACTTGCAAAACTCGAGATTGTGACAAAGGTCATCCGAGATTCACGATTTATGTACAACACAGTTTAACTTGTGGCATTACGAAGTTTGTTGGGTCAGCTAGTTTTCTATATTTGTCATGAAGAGTAAACATAGCAAACGTGAAAGGAAGTTCCCCATGGATGTCCCTTTCGTCTGTTTAAAAAAACTCCTTTTATTGCCAATATTTTTGTCGTTATCCGTTTTTGCGTAGGTTGAAGGCCTGCGTTTTTCATATTTTCATTGTTTTTTAAATTGTTAACAAGATAGAAAAGTTTATTTTTTCCTAAAACTATTTTATTTTTGCTTAGGTTTTATTGCAGACGCCGAGCTTCCCCCGGATGTGCGGAGCCGTTTGAAGTATCCAGCGTCCACCGGAAATGCAACATTATTTGAACGTGAACTAATGTTCAATATTAAGAAGCGAGTTTACAGTCTCAATTAGAGCGCCATTTTCACGACTTCTGTTCAAAGGAAAAAGACGCGAAGCAGCGTTTTCCAGAAGACACTGCCGCCGTTCGACAATCGGCAACGAGTCCGGGTGCATTTTGCAGCGAAATCCAAGCTTAAATTGTGTCTCCACTCGGAATCAGATTGTTGAGCATTGTAAAACACACAACGAACAAACCGACCGACCGAGCGACCGACCAACCGGTCGGTTAGTTGGTTGAATCGGATCAGACGGAAAGACAGGCAGTTCCATTGCTCCTCGTTGTCCTTCATCCCTCACCCATCCCGACAACTCTGCTACTTGCATACGGTCTGCATTGTTCTACTAACAACTAAACCATCAGGACTGGTTCCTTCTGTAGGTAGGTGTGAGTTTATGTGTATGTGTGTGTGTGTGTGATTGCACGTTCCTACTGGTAGAACTAAAGTTTGCCAACCAGCAAGCAAACGCAAGCCGCAACGAGAACGAGATAAGCCAGCTTCCCTGGTCCACACAATGATACTAGTTATAAAGGGGAAAATGTTCACTAAATAACACAAAGTCATCCCGGTGGCATCTTCATGCCATCCCGAACCCCAGAGCCCCATCCCGCACATCCAGTGTGTTGCTAGTGTTGGTATTTTCGGTACCGGTCCTGCCGGAATGAATGCTTCTGCAGTGGCCTTAACGACGATGACGACGTGCCGGTGGTTCCGGTGGTCTTTTCACAATTCCCTGATCCTCTCTCTCTCACTCTGTCTCTCACCCCGCTGCTTGCTGGTCCTCGGAACCGGTCTCATCCGGTGGTGTACGCGCTACATGCTGCTGCATCACACCTTGCTTCCACCATGGCAGTCTATTTAGTGCACAGCTGCACACACTCAGACATACATACAGTCATACCGATGCATTAAGCGTGTGCAGTCTGACTCAAAGAAAGAAAATTATATCTTGCTCTGCTAGCTAATGCCGCCGCGTTGCTGGAAAGCTGATGATGTGAGCTCAAGGAAAAACAATACGGTTCGGGTTGTAAGGGGGAGGGGATGCTGAGAACCTAGGAGGGAAAGGCTAGGTAGTGAGAAAGTTTGCCCAGAACCCGAAAGCTTTTTGATATCGGAATTCCTCTGGGAAGAAATTGGTTTAGTATAATTCATATGATGTGTCGTTTCGTACAAAATTGTCGGTGACGCAGAAGGGGGCTACGAAGCCGATTCGGGATCCGAGACCGACGACTGTTTCAAAATTCTCAAGATGAATATACATATAGGTGGTGGGAAGACAATCGGGTGCGAAGCAAGGAGGACACCGGCAAAGGAGCACTCATACGTACGTACGATGCTGCTCCTGCTGCTATTGCTATCGTCGCACATGCAGTATTTGGTTTAACGCAGCAAGCCGTGTCTCGTAGCAGGAACGAGCGTGAGTAAAATAACATCATAACACAGCACAGGGTGGGCCGTGAGGTCCCCGAAGAGACGACATAGAGAACCATTATGACTTATTCCTCTGCAGCGTAAAAATATAGCGACGAGGGAAAAATTTCCTCTCGAGCGGTTTCATTTTCGTGATAAGAAGTTAAATTTTATGGTTGCACTAGCAGAAATTGAAAACGCTGTGCAATGATGTTTTCCGACCTAGTTTATATTCATGCCATTAGTCGCTGACTGCCAGACCAAACCAGCCAGCCAGCCAGTTTTCGGTTTATCGGTTGAGCGAAGATTCACGTTCTTTGTTCTGTGACTCTTGCCGTTTTGTATGTATATTATTCCCGCGCGGAGTCACTCCTTTATCATCCCATTGTTTCTCGCTACAACAAAGCAGCGTGTTCTAATCTGTTCAGCGAATCAAAACTTCGATCCGTAAATAATCATCAGCACAAAGCGTTTTACGAAACCAATGTCGAAGGAAAGGGCGGAACGCCCGAGAAAAAAAAGCAAAACAAACAGAATTGCTCTTGTTGGAGTCGGAAAAAAAATCCAAGAATCCCTTTCGGAGGAAGAGGGAAGAAAGACTATAAAACTTTCCCTTCTGAACAATAAGTCGAAAGTTTATAGCTGTTAAAAGCTCCCCCCCCCCCCCCCCCAACATTTTCCCTTTCCACAGACACCACGGCCGCTGGAGCGGAGGTGCACAAGTCCAGCGCTCGGTTGCTTCGATGTGCGCCCGCCGAGAAGAAAGCAAAGCAAGCGCATTCGTAAAAGTCGATAAGACACTTTTCAATCGGTTCTGTCACTTTTTTCTCGCTTCCTACTGATTCCGTCCTGCGTTCGGGACTAAACTTTCCGCTCCGCCTCCAGCCTCCTGGCCACTTCCACCCAACAGTTCTCGATTTTTTTGTTGTTGTTGTCGTTCTTTCAAAGTAAGCACAATCGGAGCTGCTTGCACACATAGAAAATAATCTTTACCAGTTTCCGCCGCCTCGATCCTTTCTTCGGTAACTGCTCTGCTCTGCCTGCACAGCAGGTTAAAGTTTTCGCTCAATGGAGACGAAGGTGTAGTACCCGGCGGAGCCAATCGTTGACTGACTCCTGTGAAAAATGGCATTCGATAGCGATTTTTTTTTAGTTCGCTATTTCTCTTTTTTTTCCCCGATGTGTTGTAAGTTCAATTGGTAAACCGTATTGTGTATGCTCCGCCGCCATTCGTACGCCCCCCGCCGGTTGATCCGATCCACAATCGATCGAGGCACCAGCACCAGTCAAGTCAGTCGATGGGTTGAAATTATAAACGGGAAAATGCAACAGTGTATGTGCCATAAAGAGGAAAATTTTCTTCAAAACCGAATGACTGAAATGGATGGCAGTTAAGTGTGTACGAACTTTCCTCACACAAGTAGATACGCGGCAGGACCACCGCACCGGGTTGAGTTTGAAATCGAAACAGCACCTTTCGCATTCCTCTTGCCAGGATCCATGAGGCAGATTGGCGGGTTCAGCGCGCCTGTTGTTGGCAAGTGTTTCGACGATGGCATATTTTCAAATCAGGAACGGGAATGCTTGAATGCTCAGTCGGTGTATTGTAAAGAGGAAAACTTTTCGGCTGACCAGGAGCAAAGGTGCACGGCACCGTGCGTACCAGCCAGCGTAAAACTCTCACTCTCCTGGCGATTTATTTTATGAGTGGGTATAAATTTCCATCAGGCAACTCTCGGAATTGTGAGTTATTGTTTCGAGACCTTCTAGTGTAAAAGGGAGCTGTGGCAGTTAGCTGATGGCAGCGAAATTTGTCCTGTTCCCGACGGGGAAAAGGTGGCAAATGGTAGGTATACTTGAAATCGTCCCTTCCCCGATGCTACTGTTTCATCTTAACGAAAACGATGAGATTTTCTACTAAATTAATCACCCTCTGGAGTGATGATCCGGTGTAATGAACCAGGTACTGTGATTTTTCTTAAACGCGCTTTAATAGAAATCTACTAGAAAGTCGTTAAACCAACAAATTTATATGAGAATGTTGTTTACAACGCAGAAAACAAATTTTAATAAAGTGCTTTCAGGGAGAAACAAAAATCTACATTGATCGAAAGGCTTTTTTTGGGTTTAGGGAAACAGTTCCCGAGGAAGTGAGGTAGGACCATTTCCCTTTATGTTCGTTAAACCTCACAGAGAGATTGATTTTGCATTTGAACAACTTCAACTTAAATGTTCAATCCATCAGTACACTGGAAGTAAAACTCCGACCAAAAATTAGTGCAACTGCCGATAGCATGCTGCTTGTAGTCAGGTTCATTCTAAAAGAAACTAGTCGATCAAGGTGAATCTACGAAGTGGTCTATTCCTGAGTTAGATAGCAATAAGTCTAGGCAAGACAAGAGCATCTTCGGTGCGCTAGGTAAGTTCAGCCGAATGAGGATCTTAGGAATATCTCAACTTACAGTGGAATCATCCCAACTGACGGTCGAAATGGACAGTAAGTAATTCTCGCTGAAATCACTACTGACACGTGGTGTTCAAATTTTGGAACTTTTGCGTTTAATTGGTTGAAAATGATTTAAAAATAAAAATAACACTTTTGATACTTCGAAATTGTGGACACCTCGTTCGCCAAAGGACCTAACAGGCTCAAAAAAGTTGAATTTTCTGCAAAGAAGAAGAAAACCAATCAAACCAATGCGTATTCTTTAATAAACTTTTTATGAACAAAATGACATAATTCTTAAATACATCAATGCTTTAAACTGTTCAGAAAAATAGATCAGCATAAACCGAAATCGCAGAAATGATGCAAGCGCGGTACGGAGGGTACCGCAATTGGTTCCTACTGGAATTTTCTCTCGTTTCTTCATAAGGGAAATTGGTTTCTGTATCCAGCAAAGTTATTCAGCAGTTGATGATCATTCCGCAGGTGTGAAAAAGTTTACAATTTCTTGGCACCAGGCCGCTAGCATATGGGTCAGTTTTCTGAATGTGTTATATCTACAGAATCTTTTTTTTTGTAAGGACTCGTTGAGAAAATATTATAGTAGATCCAAAACGCTAGGCTGATGAACAGAAGTTGCAAATTTTCTCACTATTTGTCATTACTGCGCGAATAACTTCCTAAACATTCTTGCCCAAGCGAATCAAAACACCACATCAGCCCTACTTTCTAAGCTGCCAACAGCAGAAATGATATCATACTATTTTTTATGTGAAAAACATCTAAGAAAACATGATAACTGCTAGAAAAAAATCTAGTTAAAGAATGTTATCTCATTTAGGAACGATAAAATGATCTTTTCGAATGCAACAACCTGTATACGGCCGCAATCGTAAGGTGTACAATGTACAGCACATTTTAGCGCCGCCTGGTGACAAACTTATGAAATTCTATGCCCCAGCAGAAAGGTCTTGACCTACTGATTAACTTTGCTGAAGACAGTAACTTTCTATCTAACCAAGATTTCTAGATATTCCGAGATAAAGAGTGTTGTACAAAATATAACGCGCGAGTATTCGGGTTACAAAAGTTGGCGCGAGTAACGGAAGGTTAATAGCACTAAATATGCAATTTGATGAATGTTCCTTATAGCATTTTTTCTCAGCTTTCCGATGGTTCCGATCTTAAAATTAAAATCGGTTGGGGTGATCATGGCGAAAACGGCGATTTTTTGATAAAATCCAACATGGCGATCAAATCCAAGATGGCCGTCGATTTTTTTCACTTCGCCTTTTTACAAAACCATATCGTTTGTAGTTTTTTTCATAGCAAATTTTGAAAATATCACAATGATTATATGAAAATTGTGAACCTTGCTACAAATAACTGGTTGTTTTATTCGGTTAATGCAATTGCACACCTAATTTTATGAATGTTTCTTGTAGCATTTTTTCTCAGCTTTCCAATGGTGGTCTTAAAATGAAAATCGGTTGGGGTTTCATGGTGAAAACGGCGATTTTTTGACCAAATCCAAGATGGCCGCCAAAATTTGTTTTATTCCATTTGAAAGCCCTGTTCTTCTTCTTCTTTACAGAACCGGGGCATTTGTTAGTTGTTTCATGGCAAATTTGTGATAAATCACATGATATACATAACTTATCACATAACTTTTTTTGAAACTGTTAGGCCTTTTGGCGAACGAGGGGTCGACTATTTCGAGGTATCAAAAGTGTAATTCTTATTTTTTATCCATTTTCAGCCAATTAAGCGCAAAAGTTCCAATATTTGAAGACCTCGTGCCAGTAGTGGCCCCGTTTCAGCGAGAATTACTCCAATATTAAGCTGTCACACCTTTATAAATTAAATAATGTTGTCAATTCAGTGACCGAATATTTCAAACAAATGGCTTTAGTCTTTCATCTCCAGCAGCTTTAGATTCGGGGTGGATTGCGCTGTGTCAAAGAACTTATCTCCATTTCACCTGACAAGTTTTTAATAAAACTTGATAAAACTTCGAGAACATCCAGAAGAATCCTGCGTCGGCGAGTACCAAGCTGGTTTTCGTGACGCCACGCGTCTGCTACTAGACTAGAATTCCGGGAGTACAACTTGCATGCTCACCATCTGTTTATGGATTTTAAGGCGACGTAATATTCAGTCAAAGCTGAGGCAAATTACGCCAGAACATAATCAAAATAGCGGATAAGACCTCAGCTGCTCTCATGGTGTTGATTTGACTGGAACAAAGGGTTGCACTCTCTATTGCCTTAGAAAGTGCAATATAATGAGCAAACGTGGAATGGAACCAGAGTCTTTCGCAGAGCAGCGGAAGAAGTTTTCAGGCCTTTAAAATTTAAAATTAGAAGCAGGGTATTGCCGCTATCGTCGGGTCACTGTTATGGTCGGGCCATCACGATTTCACAGTTTTAGTAACTCATGATATCTATGATACAACCATTGTAAAACATCTTACTGTGATAGCTAACTTTTCACAATATTGTGAGTTTCAATCGTGTATTCAAAACACCCGTACTGAATTCAGTAACTAAATCTTACAAAAAAAGTTTTCTAGGCGCAATGAACTTTTCTTCAAGAAATGATTCATGAAATGCAATTATCGAGATAGATTTTGAAAATGTATGAAGTGTGTTGTGCTGCACACGAGGACTATAGAAAAATCCCCTCCAGTAAGGTGTTTGGGAAGGCAAAGATGAAATACTAGAAAAGTGCAATTTGTAAAGGTCGGGCCACTTGAATAGTCATGGCTGGGCCACCATAATTTTAAGCGCAGAAGCGCAATAATCGCTAGAGAATGTCAGTCACGTAAAATGTGATGAAATAAAGCAAAATTAATACGATAAAACCCTAGATTTTTGTTGTTTTTTTCATTGTAGTTGTACACTGCGGAAAAGGCAATTGTAGCAATATTGATTTTACAAGATCGCCAAAATTTCGCAAAAATGCAATTAAAAATAGGGTATTTGTACCTATATGAGCCGTTGTTCACGGAATTAATTCTTTCTATGTCTCTATATAGAATTGCAATACGTATGTCTTAGATTTTCTGCGGTGGCCCAACCTGTACAACATGGCCCGACTATGACAACATTTTTTGTCTTTACGTAAATGCCTATAACTTTTTTATTTTTCAAGCAATCAGTTCGAAACTTTCCGGAAATATACCTTATTCTTAGACCTTTGCATGCATCGTTGCAAATTTCCAAAATTCCTTTTAAAACAAAAGTTATGGGCGAATTCCAAAACGAGGCCCAACCGCGACGACACTCCCCTACCGCGATCAAGTTTTACAATCAACACCGTGTTGGTGCCCATTTAATGACATTTAATAAAGTAGTAAGCCGCGAAGTAAAACGACGCATTGTATATGCGAGTCGGGATTCCTACGGATTACGTAACCAGCCGTAGACGAAAGCCTGCAGTACAGTAGTTTGCAAATTCGCACAAAACTGAATCACGAGCTGTATCAAGTATACAAATATGCTGATATGATATAGTGAGTGTAGTCCAAGGTGGCGCGCTGTGATGCGGTGGACACACGGCCAGAATGCCTGACGAGTTTCGAAAAACTATTTTCAGCAAAGGACCAGGAAGAGGTCGTAGACTTCGGGGCAGAGCCCCGCACCCACTGCATGTGCACTGTCGAAGATGATGCCCGTTCAGCTCGTGTTCGAGGGGATTGCAGAACGGCAGCCCAGGACCGACAGTACTGGAGGAACGGCAAATTCACGTATTTGTACTGCTGTCTGCTCACCTCTCACGCTGTCATGGAGACAAAATTTACGAGCTGGACAAGCACATGGACTTTGACTTGAACTGCGATTTGCCCCTCGAATTGACCTTTGATCTGCTTTTCGACTTGACCACGGATTTGCATTTAATTTGCCCTTTGTTCTGATTGACTTTAAGGCAGCGAACGATTCAATCAAATGAAATAAGCTAAGACAGACAACGCTAGAACATTTCCGACGAAACTATATCAGCTGATTCATGTGACGCTGAATGGGTCAAAATCATGCATCAGAATAGCGCGTAAGAGCTCCGCTTTCGTGACATTGAATGGACTGAAGTAAGGGGATGGACTTTCTAATTTGTTACTCTTGCTTCGATTTATACTTCGAGTAAGTCTTCGATAGGACCGGGACGCGATGTGCAAAGTATTTCGGAAGCCCCTGATGGGTTGAAACCAAATTGTCTGATCGTTCCCTCTTTCTGTGTGCAATATACCTGCCATCTGGTCGCATCCGCGATACAGCCTTGTTATCGGCTCATACTGACTCGATTACCACTGTGTGCTCTAAACTAAAGCCTTTAGACGAAGTTCTAGTTGTAGGTGATTTTAATCTCCCAGGAATCAAATTTCTGTACCCCGATGCCGACAACTCGACGCTGTCATCAAGTACTGCTCCCTTGCTGGATTTGTACAGTACCAACCCGCTGCAGCAAATAAACTACGTCGAGAATACTACCGGACGGATTCTTGACCTCTGCTTCGTAAGCAACACTGAATGTGCTCCAGCAATCTTCGAAACTGCCGATCCACTTGTTAAACGCGTACCTCATCATCTTCCACTGCATCTTGTCCTTGAACATCCGCCGGTAGCAAAACAATTCCGCCAGACTGCACCTGCAATATATCAATTACTGACGCCACTTGCTGATGAGGCTGTGGCTTCTCTCGAAGCCTCGTTGAAAACCACGTTTCTTCTCGGAAGCGACGGTGCGTTGTCATAGACGTCTCTGAAGTAAAATCATTTTGCATCAACAACGAACACACAACGACAGGGTATTGTCCGAGTAAATATCATCTTCGGAAGCTCGGTTTCGTACAAGATGATATTTAACCTCGAAACACTTGCTCTGCAATTGTGGAGCACTAATAGGACACAGACTGTAGTTTCTCAAAAATGGCCTACTAAAGCCTAGAGAGATCTGGTTTGTGTCGCCGATCAGGGTAACAAGGTTCATAAACCAAGTCATCCTTGATTGGCATCTACGTTTTGAGCATACGGCACCTACGATTGGGGTAAGGTAAAAGAAATAAACGGGACATACCACAATAGTTTGAAATAATGGACGCAATGGTAAGAGTACCCAACAGAAGAGGGCCAGAATGCCCGACCAAAGAGTAGCCAAAACTATTTTCAGCAGAAAAGCTGGAAGAGGCCCTAGACTTCGGGGTAAACCCCGCGCCGATGGCTGTGCGTTGTGAAGATGATGCACTTTTAGCTGGTGTTCGAGAGGATTGGAGAACGGCAGCTCAAGATCGACAGTACCGGAGGACCATATTCATAATTTTGTATTGCCACATGATCACCTCTCACACTATCATAGAAATAAGATCTACAAGGGCTTTGACTTAAACTACGATTTGGACTTTAATTTGCTCTTAATTCGCCCTTTGATTTGATTGACTTTAAGGAAGCATACGATTCAATCAAACGAAATAAGCTGAGGCAGAAAAACGCTAGAACATAGTTTTCCGACAAAGCTGGTTAAGCTGATTCGTGCGACGCTGGATGGGTCAAAATCATGCATCAAAATAGCGGGTAAGATCTCAGCCGCTTTCGTGACGTTGAATGGACTGGAAGTAAGGGGATGCACTCTCTAATCTGCTATACAGCATTGCCTTGGAAGGTGCAATTCCAAGAGCGAACGTGGAATGGAACGACTTGATTTGCTCTTAATTCGCCCTTTAATTTGATCTCCCAGTTATCCTTGCTTTCGACTTCGATTTGTACTCCGATTAGGTCTTCGATAGGACTTCTGACTTGGCCTTGACTTAGACTTAGACGACCTCTGATTTGGCCTACGATTTTTTTCGATTAAGACTTCGATTAGGGCTTTGATTTGTTCTCGATTTGGGTCTCAATTTGTCCTTCGATTTGACTTCCGATTTCTCCTCCAGTTGGCGTCCGATTATATCTCTCATCAAGTCTTCAATTTCCCCTCGATTAGACTTTAATTTGTCCTCTAAATAGATTTTGGATTTGACTTCCGTTTTGATCTACGATTTCACCGTTGACTGGCCCTTTGACTGGGGATTTGACCTCCGATGTGGTTTTAGATTACCCCCCAATTGGGTCTACGATTGGTCCTCGATTTGCTCTTCAATTCTACGTGCAATTTGGGCACGTTCTAATTTCTCTTCGACTAAGACTGATTTGGCGTCCGATTAGGATTCGGTTTGTCCTTTGATTTCAACTCCGATTTGGCCCTCGATTTCTACTCAGATCAAGCTTGCGATTTGGCTTGAAATGCCCCCGATTGGACCTATGTTTAAAGCTTCGATTTCTCCACAATTAGATTTTAATGTGATTGAATTTGATCGGCCGAAAGTGGAGACAATCAGGAAGATTAAAATCTTTTTCGACTCAACTCAACCCACACAGTACCACGCAAGTGTCTTCTTGGCTGTAGTGTAAGCTAGCTGAATCCAGCCCTTCACTTCACAGAGTACGTGAGGCTTTGATATAGAAGAATACGCTGTCCAGGCAATCTTTCCTTATAGCTCTTCGAGCTTATCGTGTGATTTAAAAACGAAAACTTTGGTTTTCAGACATTAGCTTCAAATCTCGTGGTTCAAATCAGGTGTTTTCTAGCAAATTTAGCAGGAATGACAAACTCAAATTTGCAAGGGCATCTTCTCGAGTCGTGTTCACATACAACTTTTGACGTAGGACTACGTCTTACGGCAAGTTTTGAGATAGGGTGTCATTCCAAAAAATCGAAAAATGCGAGCGTCACGAAAAATGAAAGGTTTTGAGCGCTAATAGCTCAGCGGTTTTCCGATCGATTTTCAATATTCTTACACCAATCGATCGGAAAATCTTCTAAGAATTCACCCAAATGAAGAAAAGTATGGATTCTTGATGTTGAACTATTGAAAAATTGAAAATAATGAACCTATGTTTTACCAGAATTCTCGCTTTGTGATTGGTTGTAAGATTCTTTGCTATGATCTAAACCTATACCAATTTGATATCTGTAAGTAAGCCAAAACAAGTGAAAAAGTTTCATCATTTCAACAAGATTTCTTAACACCGCGGTTAAACCTAGACCATTTTGATGTCCTTGCTTGGGAAGTACGCCAGAAAGAGTGACAAAGCCCCCTCGTGCCAACAGATTTCTTACGAACGCGATTAAAAACCTAGTCCAATTTGATGTCTGTGTTAGGGAAGTGTGCCAGAAAAAATGACACAAGTTCGTTGTCCCAACAGATCGCAAATTCTTTACTGCGAGACGATTAAACCTCGGCGAATTTGATATCTGTGTTGGAAAAATGCGCTACAGCTGTAGTGTTCGGTTATAATACGACTGTATGAATACGCATGCTTGCCGTTTCATTATAAGTGTAGTGAAAAGATGTGCTGTTGATAAAATAGGATTGAATTGGTAAAATCCCTTCAACGTGGGGAACAATCTTTAATTTCAGTAAGGTAGCAGGAAAGCAATAGTTTGTGTTCTTGATTTTGTTAAATTGTTTTCAAATGCACAATCTTTTGTGAATTAAACGTATGCAATGTTACTACTTTGATAAATGTTACATACAACGCATGTAGCATGTATATATGGTGCATATAGCATGATGAACCGAACGATTACAAGCATGAATACATGCTACTATCACTACTTAGAGACTTACGTAGTCCTGCGTCACCTATGTATGCGGTCGTGTCTTGTATACAACCCCTCTAATTTTTTCCTGACCAAAATCCATTTTGACTTACGTCCACAAGGAAGCATATCTGGTACTTGGTCAGAACCTTATTGTACAGCTTCCGAGTGCGTGTTTTGGGCGCTATGTTCTGCTTCAGTTTTCCGTTTGGATAACTTCCACGAAGACAAATTGTCCGAATTCTATTTTAAGGCGACGCATTGCACAATGGGCAAAATCGATCGAAAAAACGGAACATTTTGTGGCTGCTGTTTTTAAGGGGTAAAAAGCGACTTTTCTTATGTAAAAAATTATGAGAAATCGATTGGTGATGGTCTCTACGCGCGGAAACTACTGGAAGTGGCCCCTTTTGCCCCATTCACCCCTATTTTCTAATAGTTTTGAAAGAACCATGTACAAACTCTCTCTAATTTGAGATTCTATGGTAAGAAAAGAAGAACAATGTTTGGAAAAAGGTATATGAACAATTTTATTTTAGTACAACATAATCTAGAAGTCTGTTTTGCCCCATTTTACTCAAGGTTTTTGTATCACAGGCAAAATGCCAATTCGATTCTTTTACCAGAGATTTTCAAGAAGGCATGCTTGTTGGGCAGGTTGAAAAAGTCAGAAGATCGAACGCCGATCAAACTTTTCACAAAAAAGTCGTGTAATGGAATGTTTTGTCTTGTTTTACCCTACAACTTATACTGAAGTCTGAGAAAGTATTGATAGGAAAACGAGCAGCTGTAAGTAAAAGTGCTCAGTTTTCGTTCAAATTTGGTGTTTGTTCCTAGTTGAAAAATTTTAGACCCATATTTTTTTATTGGACGCTTGGGGTGCCTCTTGCTGAGTTAGGGTGGCCTTGAGTAAAATGGGGCAAAACAGATTTCTAGATTAAGTTGTACTAAAAAAATTTGTCAGATGCCTTTTTCCAAACATTTTTCTTCTTTTCTTACCATAAAATCACAAATTAGAGAGTTTGCACATGATTCTTTCAAAACTATTTAAAAAATAGGGATGAATGGGGCAAAATGGACTACTTCCCGTAGTTTCCGCGTGTTGAGACCATCACCAATCGATTTCTCGTAATTTTTTACATAAAAAATCACTTTTTACTCCGTAAAAACAGCGGCAACAAAAAATTCCGTTTTTTCGGTCGATTTTATCCACCGTGCATTGATTTGTAACTCAATCCTCCTAGACTCAGTTTTTAGTCTGGCGTAGATTGCCTCCGCCGTTCCAAGGTTTCTAGTAATGATGTCGGGGTCGTCTGCGAAGGCTAGGAGTGGGTTACTTTGGCAAAAAATTGTTTCTTCCGTTTTTATGTCCGCTCGCCGGACCACACTTTCCATTTGAAGTGACTCGAGAGTGCCCCCAAAACACACACGTAGCACATCACTCGCTGCAGGGCAGCTGTGACCAGTCGCGACAGTTTATCCGGAAAACCGTTTTCGGGCGTTATCTGCCATAACGGTTTGTGCTCGACTGTATCCTATGCTGCCCTGAGATTCACGAAAATGATACGTAAATACGTAGTACCTAGTAGCCGACATTTCTGAAGGATTTGCTGGAGAGTGAAAAATTGTTCCGTAGTATTCGACCCCCTATAACGCCTGGTACTGCCCTACGATTCCTCTTGTTTTTGAGGTTAGACGACGTAACAAAATCTGGAAGAGAATCTTGGCAGCGTAATGGTGCGGTAACTACAGCAATCGAGCCGATCACCCTTTTTGTAGATGGGACAAACCGCAACCTTCCATTCACTCATCCGGTAGTTTCTTCTGCTCCTCCCAAATCCTTGAAATTATCCAGTGAAGTGCCGTTGCTAGTGGTTCTTTGCCATTTTTGTAAAGTTCTGCCGGAAGTCGATACTTTCCGACGGCTTTATTATTCCACGACTGACCGATTTCTCGCCGGATCTCTTCGAGATCGGGAGCCGAAACGCTGTTGTCGTTTGTCACACTTCAAGCTAACTTCCGTTCTATCTACCATTGTTATACCAAGTTGTAAGACCAAGTTTCCTTCCTCGTCCGGCTTCGGTGCATATCCTTTGCGCGTCTCATTAGCCCGAAATAATTGTTCTAGCTCTTCACGATCCTCGTCCTCCTTCTGGGGATTTTTTCTCCTCAGGACTGTGGTCAACTCATTCCGCACGTATCGATACCTGATCAAATTCTCCCTCATGGAAATGTAGAGGTAGTTTTCGCGGTTCCCTCATTTAACACCGCGGTAGCAAGCGCCTGTACAGTTTTGACGTCCCGTTAGTAAAACGAGTTAGATTGAACTTCTCATTCGCGGTAATTTGACTATCAATAGACGAAGGAAGCGGTACAATCTGCGATCCACGGGGCCTGAGAAAAGAAAAGAAAAGGGTTCGAATCCGGGTCTACCTGGCTCCGATTATACCCAAGCAGCAATGTGAGTTTTATTGTACTCTTATGCTGGTCTTCAAGACCAATTTTGGTCTGAAATGCCATCATAAAAGTGCAATAAAACCCAAATTGTTACTTGGGTAGCTTGTTACGAGCCGCGGATTCCCCAGCTTGGGTAAAGAGAAACGACACACAATTTCTTAAGCGTTGCTTCAATGACCTAATTTTCCGCTCTTTCCTCTTCACGCCTCTACCCGCTCTGGTTAGATACTGTTAACATTTTTGTTTTGTAATTTTCTTCTTGTTAAAAACTATTGTTATAAAAATTAATATAATAAGAAGGTATGAGTATTTGTTAGCAAATAAATAGTATTAAGGATTTCCTAAAGATATTAGGGGCCAAATGGTGGTGTTGGGCACTAGAAGGTTAAACAACTATATTTCTGATAACGATACGAAGAGCAACTTCGGGCTGCCAATCGTTCTGAACTTTGCACCAGCAATCGATTACCTTCCCTAATCTCTTCGACTTTTCATTTTGTTCTTCCACACCATCCGGTTTTGCCAACTAATGCCCCGATGACAGCTTGAATCTTCCTGGCCAGCTCTCAGACACCTCAGCCGGGCTAGCTGCTAGTCCACGGTTGTATCTTCTTCCATTCCCGTCCTAACCGAAACCGAAACCGGGGCGAGGGCGACTGTAGGTACTTGAAACTGGTGGCGTTTGCCGAAAAAAAAACGACGACATCACTTTTATTATGCTCCGGAGTGCATCTAAATACAACCCGCTTCGAAACGCTTCGGTACCCGGTAACTAGGCATCCTCTGGTATTGCCCGGGAAGTACGCCACATGTGCCGTCGTTACTGTTTGTGCTGGCTGGCTGGCTGTGCTGGCTGGCTGGCTAGCAGCCGCTTCTGCCGGGATTATTACGACAGGGATCGACCGGTAATAGCGCGCCCTGCCCCGGTATTATCTTTACGGCCGGTCGCGCGGAAGATGTGTGCAGTAAAAGACACCCTCCCCGTCCCGTCCCGTCCGGCCGGACCGTTTATTTGCACTAATAATATAAGTCCGGAATATAGCCGCTCCGTGCCCATATTCGGCCAAGGACGTTCTCGCTCGGGCACACTACAGGATTACAGGATGCGACCGACCGGCCGGGAGAGGCACCGAAAGGAATAAAAATGGCTCTTAAAGGATCTATTATAAGGAACGTAATTTATGAACAACTTCCTGGAGTATGAATTTTATATTCGTTATTTGTTTTGCCTTTGTTAATGATTATACCGCAGATGCTGCTGCTGCTGCCTTAGCTGGTGCTGCTACTAACTGCCTCCTCTTTACTCTTCTGGGGTTTTCTCCTTAGTAGAACCGGAAGGATCAGCATCCGTTCGTTCGTTCGTTCGCTCGTTCACTCTCCGTCGGCAGTGACGATGATGACGATGTTTGTTACACAACACAAAGAACCGCTTCAGGGGTGGAAAAAGGTTGCCAAAGGGATGGGCCGTTACCGAGTTTTAGAGGGATAGACACGTTTTACAAACTCCCTGGGATCGAAGAAGAAAGACGCTGCCTGCCTGAAGTCGGCAGACAAAAACAGGAAGCGTGTCAATTTGCCTGCCCCGATGAATTGGCCGTACCACAGAACAAAATAGAACCACGGCACTCATGCTCACGTCGTTCGTCCTCCCGTATGTTCAGGTTGGTATTGGAACGGAACGGGGTTCGGTTTTAACGATGCTGAAGAGAAGAGTCTATGTTTTTGATAACACTTGTTCCGAAACCCTTTTCGCAGGGGGTAATGAGCGAGAAAGGATGACTGTTGTTTACGGCAATGAATGAAGAGGTTGACACGGATACATTAATTGGTGCTGATAACAAGGCCTACTTGGTCGGACGGACTTTTGATGACCCGGCACTTTCTTAGCGAGGCGATGGCTCGAGTAGGGTTTTATTACTGTTTATCAATAAAGTGTGGCTTCTAGCTTGATGCTCGAGGGATGGCTGCTGCTGCCAAAGAGTTTTAATGAAATTAATTCGGAAATTGCGGCTGGTATAAAGTTCATATTTTCTTGTTAGCTAAAACAATATTAAACTCGGATATCTTCAAGTGGTCTGCATTTATTGCATTCAGACACAGAGGAAGATTGGAATTTATTCAAACAACCCGTTTTTCGCTGATGCAAGCACGGATGCTCTACTTGGTGCACCGATAAAGTGAATTTTAATTTAGCTTAGCTCTAGCAGACTGTCAACCAACTAGGACCGTATTTTACAACAGCAAATACCATTTGAAATAAACATATAAACTAGCACTTTCATTCCGCAGTAGCGGCGACACACGAACGGAGCACACAGTTTATAGTAGTACCGTCGTCGTCGGGCAGGTTTAGGAAGAAAACCGAAATTGCCGGAGAGCATGTTGTAAAGATTTTAATATTTATCATTACCACATATCTCTGCGCTCGGCTTTGGTCCTTGCTTCCCCAGCCCCCAGACTGGCACTGCTGGCAAGTAGGAGTAGTTTATAATAGTCGTATCTTTCTGCACCGAACACCGGTTCGGCACCGCACGGTACAGGAGCAGGCAGGCACAGGCCATGCTAGCTTTTTTATTTCACTTTACTGAAGTACTGCACTGCTCGCAGTCATGGCATACTGCTATTTACAAGGGATGGCCTGTTTGCCAATGTTCAACACCTGTTTCCATATGAAGAAGACGATAGTTTTAGTTCCAGCTTTTTTTTCTTTATTTCTTCCATCCGAACAAAGAGCCTTCGGCTTTGCGAAAACAAGAACTACCATATACCGAACAGGGAAGAAAATCCTGAAACACTATCTCGTAGTTAATGGCTGTCTTGTTTTTATTTCAGCAATAACGAAAATGTACAGTGCCTTTAAAAATGAAAAGCATAGAGCTCTATTATTGTTCTCACCCCTTCTGCTGCACACTGTTCTCCCACCACTAGTGCCCTCCAGGGTTCGCAAGGGATCATGGGGCGTACAGGCCAAATGGCCACAGGATCTTTAGAGCATTCTTTTCATGTTTCCACCCGTCCCGTGCCCCACTTCCGTGCCCTAGTTTTGTAGTCGACCAAGCAACCATTCTTTTCATTCACCGGACCGGATGCCAGCTCACAAAAGTCAGCAGCACTTTTCTTCGAGCAATTTAATTTTCGCCCGAAACTTTTTAAATTATTTATACGAAAATTTATGATTTTCCTTTCCTAATTATGTGGAGAGAGTTCTCTACGCATACTGCCCGACCCCGACCCCGGACTCCGGAACACCACCCTTGGAAACTGCCAACCATCGCGCAGCAAACTATCGCTACTGCCTCCCAGGAATTTACTACTGTGTAAAAAAGTTGGAAAGTTTCTTCGCCAACCGTGGCGCGCCTGGAGAGAAACTACTATTCCCGCTTGCTTGCTGTGCTCGATACCGCGGTACCTAACCTAGCGCGGTGCGCGATACTACGGGATGAATAACAGCATCCTCACTGGCGAACTGGCGGGCGACGGGGGGGGAGTGGGGGCTAACGAGGCCGAATGCCAGGCAGGTGGACCGACGACGAACCAAGGGTGGCGAAAAGTTTCCATTGTTTGTCCCATGTTCCGGGGTTCACGTCCTTTTGTGCACAGGGCAGCCGGCAGGGTGCATGCAGTAATTTTGTTCCCGAAAAGACCAAACCGAAACAAAAATCAAATAGAAAAAAAAGAAGACTGACCAAAGTGCCAGTTTCCACATTTGTCCACGGTACCGCAGTGAATAGCAAATGCGAAAAAAGCATTGCACCACAGCAGCTCAATTGCATATACAAGCTGAATGATTGATTGCAATTGAGGGCTTCGCAGGTTGGTTCAAAAAACGCTCCGAAACGACCCACTTCGATTTGGTTGAATGTTTACAGGCGTATCTGTTTCATGATTTTATTTACTCGTATATAATCATACGCGTTCATGAAATGAACTATTTCGGATGTGAAAAATGAATAATTGGTTTAATTAGAAAATTTCGATTCGCTCTTTCGGTTGGTACCCGAATGTTTTACTCACTAAACTACTGCCGTTCGTTGTATTATTATTTTTTCTATTTATTTGTCTTATTTATTCTGCAACTTAAGGCAATGCCTTTTCAAATGTTACAATGAATATATATTAGGAAGATATTAGGTAGGCTAATACCTAATTTTGTTTTATTTTTTGTATTGAAATGATAGAATTGGGACCAATCCCCCCAATAAGGACGCTAATAGGGACCGCGTAAATGGAAACCGTGTTAAAGGAGTCTACGTAGCATACGGGAATTGACTTAATTGGTTCCAACATGGAATAACTCGTAATCTTGACCGTATAGAGCATTGGTGTCTTCGACAAAGTTTATTTATTTATTGTTCTACAGTCTTCGGCACAAGGCAGTACAGACTAATTGTATCTTACAGGGTGGCACCTAGATTCGAAAAACCAAATTCCCTGATTTTTCCAGGTTTTTCCCGGTGTTTAATAAAATTTTAGGTTTCATATTGCGATATAATTTTGGCTGAAAATGTGTTAAGATCATTGATATTTGAATTGTTTATCAATCTACGAGCTATTGAGAAAAATTTCCCCACCTACTCTATTTCCCTAGGCAAATTCTTCAATCACTTTCTCTTATTCTGCCGACCAGCAAATTACACTCCTCCAGTGAGTTCCTCATTTGTTCTTTTTCCCGCGCAAGTTTATTCACAAACTCAGGCGCAAGCGGAGTTTTAGTGCCCATTGCGACTAGCTCTCGAACCCGCCGTGGTGCTTTTCCTGCCAGCCACGCGGAAATGTTCGTATGTTTAATTTTCGTTCTTCGAGCCATAAGCCATGCAAAAAAGCAGTTTAATTGAGCTAATTTTTAATTTCGCTTTACCACTGGTGGCTATTCTACTTTCTAACCAACGCGGCTTATTTCACTTTGCATGGATTGATCGGGATTTACACTTCCGGGTCAAAGATAGAGCCAAAAATTCGTAACGTGGAAGGTAGGGTCGCTACACCCGCATTTCGGTTACAACTTGTGACAACAGAATGGCAAGTTTATGTGCTGCCGTGAGTCAGTGGAATTTCTCCAACATTTTTCTCGAAAACCGAATTTCGCTGCGGTGCCACTGGCATTTACTTCGATGTTCTGCGAATTGTGTCACATGCCGCAAAATCTCCGTCCTGAAACTTCAATGTCATTCGATTCGACTTGACTAACGCCAAACGAAACGCGCAAAGTGAGTGCAAACTAAATTTGTTATATCACTTCACTTGCCTCGCAGAATAAGGCCCTTTGCAAAACACTGAGCTAATTATCGATAACCCAATCTATAGTTTGTGTGCCGTACTTCTATAGATAACTATTTCTAAGTGTTCTTGACTACTCAATGAATCGATCATTGGGGTTGTTTGAAAAATTCCCTGATTTTGTTAAAAATTCCCTGATTATTCCAGGTTTTTCCAGGTAATATCAAATTCCCTGACAATTCCAGGTTTTCCAGGTTTTTCCAGGTAGTTGCCACCCTGCTTAAAACTAATTTACATTTACAATCAAACTTTTAAATCCAGTTTTGCTAACATTAACCTTAGAGCGGTCGCGTTAAAAAAAGTTACATAAGCGGTCGCGTCGTGTACTGAGTACACGGCGAATAATACTGCCTATATCTCAGGACTGACATGAAATAGAAGGTTGCGGTTTTCGACAAAGTTGTTTATCAATTTAAGACGCATCTGGAAACGAACAATAAAGTTTGAAAACTGATCCGCTAGATGGCGCAAATGGCGACCAAAACAAATGATTCTAGAATCTCGATACTAGAATCTCTAATATCTCGGGACTGAGAAGAGATAGACGATTGCTGTCTTTGGCAAAGTTGTTTATCTGGACGAGATCAATCTGACTGCGGATAACAAAATTCGGAACTGATACGGTAGATGGCGCTTATAACGAGCATATTGAGTTTTTTTTGGAATATCTCAGAGTCGTGACGAGATAGACTGTTATTGTGTTCTACAAAGTTATTTGTTCGAACAAGACACATTTGGAAATTCATAACAAAGTTTGAAACTGTCTCAGTAGGTGGCGCGCGTGGTCAAATTATAATCTTATGATGATATCTCATGACCATGATACGATAGAAAGTGGCGGTTTTTGACAAAGTTGTGTGTCTAGCCAAGACGAATTTGAAAATGATCGGTCAAATTCAGAACTGTCCCGCTAGATGTCGCAGTTGGTAAAATCATATTTCTTTTTGCGATATCTCAGCTTATGTCGAATAAACGGTAAAATGGCTTATCTGGTCTGGAAAAGAACACCAAAATGTTTGTAAATAGTATTCTTTTGACGATTTTCCCAAAACAGAGTTTGTGAATCATCGACAATGTTGACAAACTGAATAATGCACATATCACCTAGGGATACATGATACTTATTCAACTTACCCAAGTAGCACACTTACGATACTTTTATTTAAATCAATTTATTAATGACTCACATTAATTGTATAACAATTAGTTGTACAGTTTTATAATGAGTATGTTATTAGGGAAGCTTGCTATGGTATGTTGAGGTAATGCTTTAAACATTAGAATGTTAGAATTATGTTGACACTTACCATAAAACAATACAAAACGAGCATTTGTTTGTTTTATTTCCTGCTATGATAATGAGAATGAAAAATGTACATTAGATTCCTAACAATTCTATAATATTCTTATTACGGTCACTTATATCATACAGGAAATAACACACACGTAATACAAGGAAAGAGTAAAGAATTCGAGCCCAATGAAAAAAGCAAGCTGTTTTGCAAATGAGTATCAAGAGAGTGCACTTCAGTCGTGTTGTCGCGTTAGCAAAACAAATAGCTTTGGTTTTATCATCACGCACACGTTAATAATTGCAAGCATCAACGTTGCCATTATGCCTGTCTGCCAAGTTAACTCCGGGATACGTTGCTGGCCCAACAAGCCACTCGTCGTATGTTCGAGTATGGTGCCGCTTCAGAGTTAATAGGATCTTTGCACTAGCCCAGTGATTTTCCTGTACTCTAATAACCGGCAGCGATATCTATCGATAAAGAAGGGTCAAGTTCTGAAGGACGTTTATATCCATGCATGGTTTTGCTTTGCTGATAAATCTAGATTTTACCAGATTTTTTATTGCATGCCAGACAAAGTTCTAAATCTTCCAGATATTTGGTAATGTCCCAGATTTTTGCCAGATTTTTGTTTCTCCGTTCTGCAAAGGAGTCATCGCTCCTAATTTCAGACAACATTTTGTACCGGCGTTGATCAAAACTGGCAAGACGTTTCCCGAAAAAGTCCTCCCCATCGGTCAAATTGATCGCCAGATTTTGACATTTATTCGTGTTTGCCAGGTTTTCGAATAAACCTATTAGCGACCCTGGGAAGAATAGGGACTCAAACACTCTAAAATATTTTTTTAAGAATGTGATGGAAACGCAGCACGGGTTTCCAGGAATCTTGTTCTGGTGATATTTCTATATAGACGATGTAGACGACGAAATAGCTTCGTCAAAAGCATTTTGATCAGTCTGTGCTCTTCATCTTGTCTTTTGATAAAAGTTGAAGCAATACGTATCAATTGCTTCTTTCAGGAAACCATAAAAATAGCTGTTGATTGACTGGAATTGACAACGCAATCGATGATGAAAAGGACAACGATACGTTATCTAACGTGTTTTGACTACAGAAACCACTTTGTAGCGAACAGCAGTGTTCTATGCCATCATGGTTCCGCAATATTCCGAAAATAATTTGATTTTCTCATCATCTCCGCCTACTACTACTTCATTCCGAATTTAATTTACCTTCATCGGAAGCATATTGACATGATAAACAACTTTGTCGAAAACATCAACCTTCTATCTCGTCATGGTTCGGAAATATCGCCAAATGAATTAAATTTCACCGTATACTCCATCTAGCGGACTAGTTCCAAACTTCAGAGTTCGTTACCAAATGCGTCTTGGCTTTACAAACAACTTTGTAGTAAATAGTAACCTTTTAGCTCATTACGGTTTTAAAATATTCTTAAATGAATTTAATTGCTTCATTATTAGCGCCATCTAGCGAATCAGTTCCGAATTTTGTTGTATATCACGGGATGTGTCTTAACTAGATAAGCAACTTTGTCGAAAGTCGCAACCTTCTATCTATTCACAAACTTGAGTTATTGCCCGCCGTGTACTCAGTACACGACGCGACCGCTTGCGTAACTTTTTTCATTTCAAAAAAGTTACGTTAGTGGTCGCGCTGGTGTACTGAGTACACGCGCGCGGACACACCATTTTTACAAGCATCTTTCGACCACTTTTTTTATTTCTTTTTTCTATATTTTGGCATCATTAGAAAGAGGAAGAGTAGATCTTCGAATACAACCAAAACCTGGTGTGATTTGATTAAAATTTTGATGATTTTTTCGCGTTTTTCGAAAATGCGTGTACTCAGTACACTAGCGCGACCGCTCTAGGGTTAAAATCGAACACATGATTTACCTCGTTAAATAATGTACAGCAATAATGTAGAGGATTTTTCTTGCCATATTGGGTTCGATGAGCTGGAGTCCAGAGAAACGTTCGGTTCCGCAGAATTCAACGAGGCACGTGCAGATTTATTTCTTCTAAGAGATGACTGTTATCGATAATTCCCATTAGCAGATTGTAAACAAGCAATCTCTGTGACGTTCGTCTTCTTTGGGCAACCGTACTAAGTTTTATCAACTGACAACGATTTTCGTAAGCCGGAAGGCGTATAGGGTCCTGCCAAGGCAAACGACGCAGGGCAAAACGTATGAAACAACGTTGTACTCTTTCAATTTTATTAATTATCCCTGTGTGATACGGTGCCCACACCGGTGCTGCGTATTCCAAAATACTTCGAACTAAGGTGCAGTAAAGCGTTTTTAAAGCGTAGATATCATTAAAATCCGAAGCAGTTCGTCAAATGAAGCCGAGTACAGCATACGCTTTTGACGATATTATGCTAATGTGCTCGTCGAACTTTAGCTTGCAGTCAAGCATGACTCCCAGATCTTTGACAGAGCTACAACGTTTCATTTCGCGTTCATTCATTAGGTATTCGAAATGTTGAGGGTTACGAAGGCGGGAGAAAGTTATGATGGAACATTTTGATCCATTTACCTCCATCCCGTTTATGAGGCACCAGTGCAAAAGGCTATTCACATCACGTTGTAAAGCGTCGCGATCGAGAGCAGTTGTGACAGTACGGAAAATTTTAAGATCATCGGCATATAGTAACTTTTCGGACTCTAGGCTATCACAGATATCGTTTATGAAAAGTACAAAAATCAATGGGCCCAGAATACTGCCTTGTGGTACTCCAGAGGGTATATCAAAACAGTACGATTTAGTTCCATTCATGTTCACGAAAGCAGTGCGACCGATTAAATAAGATAACAGCCAGTTGGTTATCCATTCCGGTAAGCCAACGCGCTTCAACTTTTCAATTGCTAATAAATGCGGTACCTTGTCGAATGCCTTGGAGTAGTCTACATATATTGCATCTATCTGTTGTCGTTTCTCTATGCGTTTTAACATATTGGTTACAAAACTCATCAGGTTTGAGACGGTTGATCGGTTCCTTACAAATCCATGTTGATAGTCAGTTATTACATGGCGGACGGCTGAGTATAACGAATGGTGCACAATCTTCTCAACAACTTTTGAGATGCTGTTTAGAATTGAGATACCTCTGTAATTTTCGACGTTGTTCGTGCTGCCGCATTTATGAATTGGTTTAATAGAAGCGTGTTTTCATGCCTGTGGAAAGACTCCGCTACTGAGAGAGTTATTAAAAATCATCGTTAATGGCAATGCTAGCGCTTTGGCAGAATGTTTTAAGAATAATGGAGGTAGTCCATCAGGTCCCGGTCCTTTAGAAGAGTCCACTGCGGCAAGTGCGATAGACACTTCGTTTGTCGATAGCGTTATCGAAGTTAAGCATTTGTATATTGCTGATTGCTTCGCTTTGAATGGCCGGGGGGTCGTTGCAGTTTACAGTTTTAAAGAAATCAGCAAACAAATTCGCAGAATCTTCAGCTTCAGATACTTTACTATCCTTACAGAAGACACTTGACGGGATTCCACTTGATTGCCTTCGACTTTGAGGAAAATTCCAGAAGGACGATGGATCTCGTTTCACCTGGGACTCAATTCTATTTATGTATTCTCGGTAACAGGCATTCCGTTGTACTTCGTACTGTTGCTCAATTTGACGAAGAGACTGTTTATTACGGTCTGATTTATCTTTAAAAAAGCGTTTGCAAGCTTTCCGTAGACGGTTGCGAGAATGGTTCAATTCTGAATTCCACCACGGTTGATGATTGGTGGACATTTTGCGTTGTTTTTAAACCGGAACGTGCTCATCAATCAAGAGATTGATTGTTCTGTAAAAACATTGAACTGCCTCATCAGTGGAACATTGCGCTAGCAGACTGCCCCAATTAATACTTGCTATAGTGTCATTAATTATATCGAAGTCACATCGGGAGAAATCATGTTGCCACGCGTCAAGTGATTTTTCGTAAACGGAGTTTTGAACGTCGAGTAGTAGAATGAATGGTCTATGGTGTGCGTCAATTCTATGAATAGGAGATAGAATAGGGATGGAGATGGAGATGTTCTGAGGATACGTTCGTCGGCAGATAGCTATTTATGTCGGAGTTGAAGTTCCATATAAGATTCGGCAAATTGAAATCGCCGAGCAAGACTACGGAGTCAGTAGTTTTTGTGAGATCAGTAAGCCTTTGAACACATGCGCAATGTTCATTGTAAAAAGAAGGGTCGGAGTTAGATTTAATATAGACGCAACAAATAAATTAATATAGACAAACTGCAACTTGTTCCAATCGATTATCGCCAGGGAGAGATACCAGACTACTTTTGAGGCCTTTTTTAACTGCAATTAGAACACCTTCTCCACGTGAGGAGCTACTGGTCGAGCTATTTCAATCACGTCTCTAGAAGTTGTACTCTGAAGATAATTCGGATGAGGATACGTCGCTGCGGAACCATGTTTCAGTGAAAGCTATGACGTCATAATCAGATGATGAAAGTGCAAGAAAGAGATCATTTGTTTTCGTTCGCAATCCTCGGACGTTTTGGTAGTAAATAGAAAGAGGTTTAATCTGAGGTGTATTAAAACAGATTGTTTTTGATGTTGCCGCAAAACTATCACACGACACCTGATCATTGCGACACGCGAATTGTTCGGGAAATTGGTCTAAGGATTCGCCGGTGGGACCAAATCCGTTATCACCATGTTGATTGGAGCTGTTGTTGGTTTCCAAAAAAACCCTCTTATTAATAGTCTTGTCTTCAAAATCGCGAAAAACAATGCCAACTGGCCATGTGCCAGAGTCCATGGCTCTGTTTTTCAACGTCAACGGTAATCCAATCTTATATGAGATAAAGTTGAGCGATCTAGGATCTTTGCTACGAGGAATCAATTTTACTACTTTGACATCATTTGTTCCGAGTTTTTCAACCACCAGATTAGTTACACTAGCATCTGGAGCTTCGGGTGAAATACCCGACAAATACAGTAACTTCCAGTTTAAGTAACCTTCCCGACGACCGCAACTTTCTAAATAGTCAGCAGCGTAAGATACAGCCTGTCTAAGCAAATCACATATACACTAGCGCCACGTAGTGAGTCAGTTCTGCGCTAGTTTTCATGCCATCTTGTTGAAGGTGGCAGTAATTTGAGCAACCTTCCCGAAGACCGCAACTTTCTAGATAGTCAGCAGGGCAAGATATAGCCTGTATAAGAGTATTACAAATACGCTAGCGTTGATGCACTAAACAACTCGTACAAAACAACTGTCGAAGACACCAGCCTTCTATACGGTTAGGATCACGAGTTATTCCATGTTCGAGCCAATTAAGTCAATTCCCATATGCTACGTAGACTCCAATAAGGACGTTCGACCGCGTTAATGGAATCACTCGAGACCGTCCTTATTGGAAACATTCTTATTCGAAACCGCTTTATTCGGGGGTCTGCTGTACACTCAAATCTTGTTTTACGTTCACTATTGGGGGGACGTAAAAAAACGTTCGTAATAAAAGAGAACGTTAATTCAAATTTTAGGCGTGAAACGAAAGGACGTTAATTCAAATGTTGGGCGTAAAACGAGAGGAAGTTAATTTAAGCTTCGGACGTAAAAAAGTAGACGTTTATTTCTAATTTTGAACGTAAAACGAGAGGACCTTTGTTCAAATTTTGGACGGGAAACGAAAGGACGTTAATTCAAATTTTGGACGTAAAACGAGAGGAGGTTAATTCAGATGTTGGACGCAAAACGAGAGGACGTTAGTTTAAGTTTTGGACGTAAAAAAGAGGACGGTAAATCAAATTTTGGACGTAAAACGAGAAGACGTTAATTCAAATTTTTAACGTGAAACGAAAGGATATTAATTCAAATTTGGGTTGGCAATTCGGCTTTTGCAGTCTAAATAATATCAAAACGATGATTTGTTGTAAATCCGATGTTTCGGCCGTTGATTTCGGCCTTTTGCAAAGGAAATCTACGAAAAATTGGGTTTATTGACAACATGTAACATATAAAATTTACTCACATAAATATCGTTTTTCGTAATGCGCTCTAGCTTTGCGATCTATTGTTAGAGACTTTTTGGGACTTTGAAAAATACCGAAATCAACGGCCGAAACGTTGGATTTACAACAAATCATCGTTTTGATATTGTTTAGACCGCAAAAGCCGAATTGCCAACCCAAATACCATCCACAGTCGAAACCAATACGATTAATTCAAATCTTGGACGTAAAAAAGTGGACGTTAATTCGTATTGTGGACGTAAAACACAAAAAGACGTTATTTCGAATTTTCTAAATTTTCTTCTTTCTTAGTGATTTTAACGACGACATTAATTCAAATTTTGGACGTAAAACGAGAGGACGTTAATTCAAATTTCGAACGTAAAACGAGAGGAGATTAATTCAAATGTTGAACGCAAAACGAGAGGACGTTAATTTAAGTTTTGGACGTAAAAAAAGAGGGCGTTAATTCAAATTTTGGACATTAAAAAGAGGACGTTAATTCAAATGTCGGACGTAAAACGAGAGGAGGTTAATTCAAAATTCGGACGTCAAAAAGTGGACGTAAAACGAAATCACGTAAAATTAATGGACATAAAAAGATATTTTAGTGCATACCGGATGGCAGTAGTTTAGTTAGTAAAACAGTCGGGTAACAAAACCGAAAGAGCATGGGTGCGAGCCCCACCTGCCATTGCACACCCCACATATTTTTGGTCTATACTGAAATTTTCCAGTTTATCTAATTAATCATTCTTTGCATCAAACAGTGCCTTCGTTTCTAAATGGCCCGCCCTGAAAAGCATGGTTCTAGTTTTCAACCCGCTTGATTATGGCAGCGGAATTGGTGATGAATTTATCTTGAATTTTTCTTATGCTTCAATACCTCCCCCGCCCCCATTCAATACGGGCACGATTTTACGGTGGAACAAGCAAGTGCCGATAAAGTCACTGTTTTTTGCTGATAGATAAGGAACGAATTAATCAGGGGTAACCATTTTAATCAGTTAAAAATAAACGATCTTAAGATACAGTATTTTGTTCGCTACCGCTGAAAAGGTTCTCGTATTTTTGTTGCTATGAATATCCCCCTTAAACTAAAACTGTCACTAGTAAGTCATCGCTTACTATAATGAAAATAAAAAAAAAACTTTTTTGTGTTAGGAAATATAGACATAATTTCTTCGGCAAAGTTGTAAATGTTGTAAAGACAAGCAACTTTGCTGAAGAAATAAAATTTCTATCTTTATCGAGTGCTGAACTATAGGGCATATTCTTTAAAACTGCTTTAAAAAAGGGTGTTTCATCCTTAGCTTTTGTTAGATGCAATTTACAAGAATACAATGTTCTAGGTAATTATCGAAGCTCTCAAAATACACATTTTTGCAGAAGACCGCAAATCTCTTGGACCTTTACTTGCTGAGTTAGCGTATATTCAAGCATTAACTTTCCATAGCTTCACGAGCCTATGGAGTAAAATGGGGCAAGTGGATTTATGAAATTAGTACTTTATCTTAAAGCTTAAGTCGAGTACTATAAACTTATATGGATTCCGCTTGTGCCCAGCCACCCAAATGAGAGTACGGCAAACAAACGTTTTATGTTTTTCGCGTTCGCTAAAGGCTCGTTACACGTCCATTTTTTTTGTGTTCGTAGACAGACACATGGTTTCTTCGGCAAAGTTATAGAAAATATAGAGGTAAACAATTTTGCAAATGAATTGACATTTCTATCTCTATCGAATGCAGAGCTATAGAGCATTTTCTTTGGAAATTCTTTAAAAATAAGTTTTTCGTCTTTAGCATATGTTGGTTTTACAAGAATATATGGTTCTAGGCGACTATTGTAAGACTCAAAACACATGTTTTTGCAGAAGGTTACAAATATCTAGGACCTTTACTCACAAAGTTATCGCTAAAGTACTATAATTTCATCCTTTCTAAATATTTTTATCATTTTTCATTTTTAAGAAACTCCCAGTGTCCGGGCATAGAAGCCTGTCCGGCCATACATGACTTCCCCCTAACTATTTTTGTTGGAAATCCATGTTCCAGCGTTATCTACCACAGCGCATTTCGTTTGATTGACTCGTACGCCGTCTTGACGTCCACAAACAGATTATGGCGCTCGACAGAACACTAAATGCTCCCGGTGGCCCTTTACGGCCATGAATTACGGAGGCTGAAGGAAGCTGATCGACGTGTACTTGGGGGTTTTCGTGCGCAACATTCTGCGATCTATACTTAGTGGGAAAATGGAGAATGGATTGTGGGACAGACTCATGAACCACGCGCTGTATCAAGTGTACAAATTTGCTGATATAGTGAAGGTAGTACAATGTGAAAGGCTGTGGTGCGCTGGGCACGTTGCCAGAATGCCTGAGGAGAGAGTACCCAAAATTATTTTCAGCAGAGAAGCAGGGAGAGGCCGTAGATTTCGGGACCTTCTGATTTTTTCTAGTAGTGCCTAATGTTTACTCGCTCTGGTGATTGCATAATACCAACCAAAGTTGATCATCAAGTCAATGCTTATATGCAATGCTAAATCGATAACTTTTTTAATTCTGTAGTCGGGTCGGACAACGATATCATGATTTTAACCTCTATCTTAAAATGCAACCGTCGTATTCAGCAGAACAGCGCGTTGGAGGTGTGTTGATTGCCGTGTCTAACAAACTGAGCTGCTTTATAAAAATTTTTGTTAAATCTTCGAGAGAAAGCGAAACGATTGTACGGCTCAATCCACCGAATCATGTTAAACTGGGGAAAAACGGGGGGTTGGTTGAATATGGATTCATATGAAAAAGCCGACAATTACCGAGGTGTTCCAGTTACCAATTTCTCATCTGAAATTTTCTCTTGCATTCTGTTCCAAAGGTAAGATAATGGAGGGGATTTTTTTGTTCGCCGTTACCAACACCGTTCTCGAAAAGAACGTTTCACAACACTACGCGACAAATACAAAACATGGGAGTACTACAAGGAGGTCACTTAGAACCGTTGCTGTTCGTTATAAATTGTAATGAACAAATTGCCTGAAGATATCTGCCACGCAAAAATAACAGCGGGCTCAAAGCCTATTTTCAAATACGTACATTACAATACAATGCGACAGATGTTCGAGGATTCAACTGGCAGGTCCTCCGTTTGTTAAAAAACTTTAAGGCGGTGTACGAAATAGTTACGCGAAATGACCTTTGAAAGGCTATGCCCGAAAGCCTAGAATTCTCTGAGTTTTTCATATTTTTCCAGGATTGATTTCTGGTGATTTAAAACTTCAGTTTCCACCAACTATCAGCAAATAAATATTGTCGAACTATATGGCAATCGACGAAACAGACGCCATTCACACTCTTTGGTTTTCTGGTGACCAACAGAGCCATACTTCTTATCGTCGATAATCCAATTCCTCCAAATCCATTCCAAATTATAGGAGATCATTTATATTTTGATCCTCTTTCATATTTTTTCTCAAGTACATAAATAAAGTTAACGAATCTATGCTTTCTTTAAAACTTCTGACGAACAACTTGCTATCAATCAATTCCAACGCTAGGCATATAAATCAGATGGAAAACTACAATTCTACAAACTTGTAACTCTATATTTTATATTTATTGTCGTGCATCGTAATTGATTATTTAATTTTTGCTGCAGCTTCTTGAGTCATAGCAATCAAAGATGTGTTTTTGAGACTATACTTCAGAGAACATTCTGAAGCTCCAACTATGCAAGAAATAATTACGAATCCAGTTGAACGTAGACACAAATGTGTGCTTATAAGTAATATAACCAATTGTAAACGGGTTTGAGAAAGCATCGTAAAACTGCGGCATACCAGGGATCGTCAATTTAATGCATACAAAGATATACAAATTCACTTTTCCTACTAATGCGCTTGGTGTTTAACTTAAATTTCGTTGCGCGCACCCTGGGAGAAACCGGACCACGAATTCCGAAGATTCGTTCGACTTTCTGACCAACGCGCCTCGTTTCACTTTGCATGGATCGATCGGGATTCCATCCTCTGGATCCAGACTAGATTTCTGAATTGGATTAGATTGGAGGGTAGGGTCGTTATCTAAGTCTGGATACAGTGCTGTGAGGAAAAAATTGCGATAGATATTGAGAATCCCCTGAGGTCGGGTGAAATTCCCTGAGAAATCCAGGTTTTACCAGGGTAAATAAAAATCCCTGTGGATTCCCGGTTTTTTGCAGGTAGTAGACACCATGTATCAGTCAATTGGATAACAGGGTTGGAAGCCGGACTCCTGCTATGGTACTTGTTACCCAGCTTTCTTCACTTGTACCGTTAGAGCTGTGTGATAAAACCCACATTAATTAAGAGAAGCGATAATCTTAGTATGTAAGAATATGATTTTAGTATAAAATTGCTTGAGTTAATGTTTCTTGAAATTTCCTCCAGTGCAGATCACCTTAAATATTCGTGTTTTACAAAGACTGCCCACGTTGATTGAATGAAGCAACACCATCATCCGATTTGACGCCAATCTTCAAGCTGGATGAAGGTGCATTCGAACACTTCAAAAGAAGCTACGAGAATAGGGTTATTCATAAATTACACCGAAACAAAGTTCATGCCGTTTGATAGAAAACGTGGTAGTTTTTCGGTGGTTGGTACAGCTACAGTAAGCTGGACATGGCAGGAGGATGTCGGACGAGCGATCAGCATAGTTAATATATTACGTGAAGACTTGGATAGACCTCGCAATCCTAAGAGGGCAATTACAACCGGACAGCCCGAGACCGAAAGGTTTGAAAATGGCTCCTGGTTTCGATTGTTAGTTACTAAAATGAAGTTAGTAGGCATTTTTCAACTTCATCTAACACCACTAAGCAAGACGGACGGTGACGATGCATACTTTGTCAATTCCCAGAACAATCCGAAATATTTCGTCTGGTTTAGTAAAAAGTCCTCTAACATTTTGGTAGTACGGAAATAACCTATTTTAAAATATTTTGAAAAATAAGGCCACATTGAACTGAACGTGAAATTTTAGACCCCAATGAAATTGCTGGTCTCGGTACAAGTTGGTACAACGAGTGCTTCGAATCTGGCCGAAACTTTTTCAGTGAATTGGCATTTGGAAACCGTCTTGAAAGCATTTGAAAGTTGTAGTTTGTTCGGGTCATTACGGAAGATAATTTTATGGAAAGGCCGTTTCTTTTTTTATATCTTTTCAATGCCTTTTAAAATTCGGTGGATCATTAATTATGAAATGCTTTTAATGACTTTTTTAACGTCGAATGTAAAATATTTTCAACCCTTAGAAAGTCGAAAATATTTTGTAAAACCTGCTGAATGGTTATTTATCACACCACATGTGTGGATGAAAGCAGAGGAGTTTTAAAAAGCCTAATGCCCTGTTCTATAACTCAGATATCAGGTTTCACCATCTATGGCTCGAGCAGCACGTTCTACAACTCAATAATCCCACTTAAAATAGGAAAGAAGGTCGAGTAACTGAACATATTAGATTATTTCCCAATAAAATGTTCGTACATAAACAGGTTGTCAAAAAAATAGAAATCAACGATATTATGCTCGCATCATCGATCTTTGATTTTGATGTTCCCCAAGGGAGTCGCTTGAGACCATTTGATTTCTTGTTATTTCTTCGACGAGGAACTATAAATACGTAAAAAATCGCTTACTTACGATGCGATAAGTATCTGCAAATTGATCAACACCTAGCGTGCCTACAGTTTCAGTATCTACCCTAGCATCAGCAGCGCTGGAAGAAACTTCCAGTCAAAAGGAACGTTTCGCAACTACAATTTATTAATTATTAACCATCATCATCTAGGTGAGCAGCCAGCGGTCGTAACGAATGAAACACTTGGCTACCAGTGGCTTGGCTTGCGCCACCTGGCAAAGTAGTAGGAAAAAGTTATTCAGAAAAAAACACCCATCAAAAATAGTGCAATTTCAAACAACAACAACAACAACAACAAGCCATAAATCCAACCGTTGTCATCAATCCGAAAGCAAATTTATCTCCGGAATGCAAATTGGTACGGCCTTTCCAGCTCCGAAGGAAGAACCTTCCAGAACTGACCAGCAAACGTTTCCCGATCCTTATAGAGCCGGAAAATGTGCGTTTAAATATTCAGCAGTGCTCGCCCGCCAGCCCCGGCAAACTGAAATTAAAAATCTTTCACTTCGAAAAGAGGTCTGGAAACTCCCTCCCGCGCTCCTTTGCGCTTCATTCACAAACTTCTACTACCCTCAGCAGTAGTGAGGACTGACTACTGGAGGAAAATTTGCATCTCCCGCGAAGTCGAACTTCCGTCCCTGCCCGGGGAGACCGGGAGGAGGACAAGTCGGACCCCGTCGGAGCAACCGTTTCACTTAATTAGAAAATTTGAATTCAAATATTTACCTAAGTTCTCATTAGAACCGTGGTGTCGCACCGTCGTTCCTGCCGCCGTTGTCGTCGTCGTCGTCATCGTCGACGTCTTCCAGGGCAGCTTGACGAGGCTTCCACCGCCGGCACCGCCGCCCCCGCCACTGTTCGCCGTCGGAGGCAGATGCCAGTGGTACGACGACGACATTTCTACGAATAGTTTTTTTTTTGTTTTTGGTTCATGATGGAATGGTTTTTTTAGTTTTCGTTTCATACGATAGATTCATCATACGCCGCGTGATCAGCATCGTCATCATCATCACCATCGTAGTGGCAGTAGTAGTGGTAGTAGTAGTAGTAGTCGAAGTGGTAGTAGCAGCAGACGACATCGTAGTTGCACGTTCGCGGGAATCAACGGCGAAAAAGAAGAGAGAGAAAAAAAAGAACGAAAGTTGCAGAATAGTTTATGTTTGGTTTCGTTTCGCTCGGGTATGTTCTGTTGGTGTTTCCCGAGAAAAGAAAAATATATGCAAAAGTTCAATCTTGGTGCAGTTCTAATTTGAGCAGGAGAAGAAAAAAAATCGGATGCATATTTGATAGACAGCAAACTCGTTAGCGAGTGCCAAAAGCTTACGCTCGAAAGGGAAAATAAACTCACAAGACCCACACAAAGTTTGGGGGAAAAATCACATTCAGGAAGGATTTTTTTTTCTTTCATATCGAATAGGATTAAGTGTAAAAGATTTACTAGACGAGATTAGCACTTACCTGAGAAGGGAAAAAAACGGAATGAGAAAAAGTAGTATGCATAGAAAAAATGAAGAAAAGAATGCCATTTTTTCTTCTGTAAATAAACAAGGTCCGGTATCTACGATCAAAGTTCGACCAGGGAAAAATAACATAACATGCCAATTTCGTTAGATCGGCCTCCGCCTACTGCCTTTCGCCGAGCCTTTCCGAGCGGCAAGCTTCGTCCAGGGGTAAGCCAAGCAGCAGCCTATCAATTGTGCGCTTTTAACGATGAGACGAAAAATGGGCAAAAGCTGATGTTATCTGTAATGAACATCAGAAAATCGAAATCCGGCAGGCAGCGAACAGCCAACGACGGCTACACCCGGCACCGTTCCGTCGTGTGAAACGCAGTTTCCGTCCGTGTGGCAAGCCAGCCATGCTTGTGCGTTTAGCTTCTGTCACCTGACACTTTTGGGTCCGTGGACAAAAGGGTAAAACTAGGCGAACGAACGAACGAACGAACGAACGAAGCTACGCGAGGGCCACTTGCCGCCGATTGCCGATGGTAGGATTGTATTGTGCTGGGCATCGGGTAAAGTATGGCTTGAAATTTTCAGAGGACAATTCGGGGGAAAGTTATAAATGCGACGCTTACCGTCGTCGAACGGCGACCCCAAAGCTGCCAGTTTTACCAGCTACTCTGACACAACTGGCTTTGACGATGGAAGACGACTTTGATAGGGAAAACAATCTCTTGCTCTGCGTTTAATGGTACAAATTATTTACGAGGCAATCATACTAAAACGACTTCTGCGATAAATTAAACTATCTCCAGATTTGCTTCCATCAAAACGGCGTGAACCTTGACAATGTTCTGGAATGCAGCAAAGCCCCCAGAAATACCAGCTGAGCTTTCGAGCTGCTTTCACAAGGTGAAGTTGTGGAGAAAATATCGTTCACCGCCAAAATCGTCTCGAGTAGAGCCTCAGTCACAAAAAAAAACCTGCCTATCAATCAGTTATAAAAGAATCAGGTCTTTCTACGACGAATAGTTTACATCTTTGCATTATTGCAATGTTATAAAACGGCCGATCCCATTTGCCAGCAGGTCCTTGGTTGTCGAACCCGGCTCAGTGACCTAATGATTCGAAAACGTATAGCTGGGTTTGGGCTTAAAATTCTATGATTCCCTTTGTCGACAGGCTTCGCAACCAGATACTAGGGATACTATAAAACACCTTTGTTTCATTGATTACTTTCTTCAGCTTTCTTCGTCTATTGTTAAGAGTAGGGTTTATTCCAACTTTCGCTTTGTTTCGTTGCGTGACCGTAATAGAAGATTGAACACTGTATACAAGAGTTAAAACACAAACTTTCCGGAAGTAAAATAGCGATAAGCGTAAGAAATTTGTCCACCCTTCAAGCATGGCAATCGGCCTTAATGGTGAGAATGCTTTACCGATTAAGTAATTTCGAACGCAAATTAATCCAGGATATCCTTATACGTTCAACGTTTCACTAATGACAGGGAATACTCTGGGTATAGCAGACATCGACCAAGTTATGGTCTGTAGAGCTACATCAGAATTGAATTTTTTCGACTAAATCCGGCTCAAATGCTAAGCCGCCTTCACTTCATGTTTGCTCGGTCCATCTCAAGTGGGGCATTTCACCAGAAAGGGGACTGAATAATCTCTCCATTGTGTTCCATTTGCAATTAACTGCAGCTTGTAACTATTCATGACAACAGCGGATGTCACACTGCAGACATCACGGATCGCCCTCAAACGGAGCATTCGACCAACGGTTGCTAAATTGGCTCGATATCAGCGACAGTGTGTTGCATTGGCTCGGTTCCTACCAAGTAGATCGTAAACTGACTGTAACAGATGACGGATTTCAATCTAATGCTGGAATCCCACAAGGTAGTCATTTGGGACCATTAATCTTGCTGCTGAAGTTCAGAAAGGGGATTTGCGTCGGAAATCCCAATTTCGGAAGCACTTTTTAGGCCCACTTGTTGCTTGTAAACCTCGTGAAGTAGGAGGTTTGTGACCAATTTTCAGTACAAAATTTTCTCAGCTTTCGAATGAAAGTAATCGAATTGAGCTAGCTAGCAATAGTTTTTGCACCACAGCTAATTTAAAGGCAAACAGAGCCGAAAACTAAAAATGTTCAATTACTCTGTAACAATTGAGATTTGACCATAAGCGTTGAACGATTTTTTTCCGTTAAATATGGTCCTCCGTCACCCCCTGAAATATCTGCACTAAGCTATCTAACACCCTGTATGTTCACTGCATTCTTCTTGCCAAACTGAACACAGAGAATATATTTTCATGTACAGAACTTTTGTTTCAAACAAAAAAAAATGCTTGTGAAATTTACAGAATCAATGACGACTAATTTCACCTTACCAACATGCCAATTTTGAACTCATTTGTCCGGTAAATGGTAAATGGATTTCCGTATCGCTAAGTATACTGCTTCCGCGTACATTCCACTCAAAAACACTTTTCCATTATTCTGGCATCCAAATTACCAAGATGGAATGGAAAGGTTTAAATCAGTTAAACACCTCCTCTTGGGCTATGACCGAATTACGAGAAACGCTGCCGATTGCTCCACTTGGAGACATTTCAAGTGCGAAAGAACGTTTCAAGAGCTTTGTTTGGTGTTGAGTTTCCTGTTTTTCAACCGGAACTTTCCCGGTTCCCCGGGTAACAACGAAGGATCTCGAAAATTATGTCTCGTACGAAAAATTATATTTCCACTGATCAACATGGATTTATGCCTGGGCGATCTGCTAGCGCGAATTTTCATAACAACCAAAACACACAAAAAGGGTAACAAACAAAAGGGTCAAGTCAAGATGCAATCTATACAGATTTGAAAGCGACGTTCGATCGTATAGATCATGGCATATTATTAAGGAAAATTTAACGAATTGGAGCTTCACAGAAGTTTAGTCTATGGCTTGGTTCATACCTGCGTGGCAAAAATCTGCGTGTGAATCTCAATTCCTGCCATTCGTCAAAATTACAACTACATATTACAATTACAATTATAAATAACTCTGGTGTGCCCCAGGGCAGTTATATGAGACCTTTGCTATTTACACTGTTCTTTGATGACGTAACCTTATTGCTGGGTGTAGGTGTAAAGCAAGAATATGCCGATGATCTGAAACTGTATCTTGTTATAAGATCTATCGATGATTGTCGCCGATTGCAAGAGCTTTTGAATATATTTGTGGGCTGGTGCCGTAGAAACTGGTTACTCATAAGCATCGCTAAATGTCATGTTATGACGTTTCACTATTCAGTGAACCTTGTAGTCTTCCGCTATGAAATCGACGACCAAGAACTCACGAGATCAGACCAAGTTACTGATCTTGGTGTTCTACTGGACCCTCTGTCAATCTACATCGTACAAATCTGTTCACTAAAGCAACACGTCAACTCGGCTTTATCTCCAAAATCGCTAGGGATTTTAAGGACCCGCTCTGTCTGAAGGCATTATATTGCTCGTTGGTACGGCCACTACTTAAAAATTGTCATAGATGTAGAGGAGAAATCGGACAAGCGAAACTAACCCATCGACAACGGGGATAGAGCAGGGTGTACGAACGTTCCTCTGGGAATTTTTACAACGTTAAATCACAAGTTACCATGCTTATGGCATACGCAAAACACACAAAACATGTGCTTGCCGTACTCTCATATGGGCGGGTGAGGACAAGCGGCACCTGGCCTGAGCTTCAAGGTTAAGCACTGATTTGATATATCCACTTGCCCCATTTTATCCAATAGGCTCGTGAAATTAAGAAAAAATAAAGCTTAAATAAGCGATAACTTTGTAATGAATGGTCCTAGCGATTTACGATCTTTTGCAGAAACGTGTGTGTTGAGTGCTTCAATAATTGCCCAGAACACAATGTTCTTGTAAAATGCAACCAACAAAAGCTATGCACGAAAATCTAATTTTTAAAGCAGTTCCAAAGCAAATACTCTGTAGCTCTACATCCGAAAGAGATAGACATATCATTTCTTCAGCAAATATGTTTGCCTTCATATTGTCTACAATTTTGCCGAAGAAACTATGGCTGTGTTTTCCAACACAAGAAAGTTTTTTTTATTCTTATCATAGTAAGCCATGAGCAATTTTTGACAGTTTCAGACTGTGGGGGATATTTCTACGAACAATAGTTCCTAGGTCACTCTATATTGCTAAAATGAAAACAATCGACGGTAGGAAAAAAGATTCACTTTTCACCCTTTTGCAGTGTAGTGCAGTGTAATATCTATATCTATATAGATCTATCTATATCTATATCTAGTAAACGCCGCCTACAAGCTGTCACCGATGGCACAGGGTTTCGTAGAGAATTACCAGGCTGCTTTCAAGGGGACTCGTGCAACTATGGACCAGATTTTTACCATCCGACAGATCTAGCAGAAATATCGAGAGTGCAACGTGCCCACGCATCACATCTTCATTGATTTCAAAGCAGCATACGATACAGTCGATCGAAACCAGCTATGGCAGATAATGCACGAACACGGTTTACTACCAGATAAACTGACACGATTAATCAGAGCTACATTTAATCGAGTGATGTGTTTCGTGCTCATCTCGGGGACACCCTTGAGTCCCTTTGAGATGCAGCGAGGGTTGAGATAAGGGTACGGCTTATCCTGCATGCTGTTCAACGTCGCTTTTGAGAGACTGATCCGACGAGTGGACATCGAAACGCGTGCCTCTTGTTGAGGGGTGCCAACTCCTAGACTTTGCAGATGACTTTGATATCACTGTCAGGAACGTTACGAAGGCGGAGGCAATCAGCGCCAGACTGAAAAGGAAGTCTTGGAGAATTGGGCTAAAAATAAATGAGTTGCAGACCAAATACAGGAATGAAAAAGACTCAAAGGAAACAAACGCGTGCCTCCCACGGACGGTAACGAATTAAAAGGGGTAGATGAGTTCGTACTGATGCAAAAAAAGCCTTGGGCTTAAACGTTTTTTAAAACTTAAGCCTTCTTTATCAACAGACTTCGCGGCCGGCTGTTAGAGTACAGGACAGTTACGGGGCTACTGCAAAAATCTTACTGACTTTATCCAGCAAGCAACGCCTAGCCAAGATTCGAACATATGACAACTAACTGGCTTATTGGACCAGTATCGTACCTCGAAGCTTACTGGGTGGGTCCTGACGATGCACAAAACCATTATTAGACCAGTAGTTCTTTGCCGCGTTCGAGCGGGGAAGGTGCTACAGACGATATTGAGCGGAGTACAAACGGAAAGGTGAGAGAGGCGGAGACGTATGAATCACGAGCTACAGACACTGCTTGGAGATTCCCATCGTAAATCTGGCGAAAGTTGGAAGGCTACGGTGGGCCGGACACGTCGCAAGGATGTCGGACGACAATGTAACGAAAACAGTTCTCTTCAACAACCCCACCGGCGCCAGGAACAGAGGAGCTCAACGTGCAAGATGGTGTGACCAGGTTGAAAGTAATTTGCGACTTCTGAGATGACCGAGACGAAATTGGCGACGAGTGGCTTCTCTAGGCTGCTGACAACAACAACGACGACGACGAGTCTAGATATCAAGTTTAGTTTCACTCTTCCCAATACGTCATTACGTCATACGTCGTAGCCTAGACAATGTTTTTTAATAATCTATATATTTTCCAATTCATTCAACTTTCGTTTATCACAGAAGGCCCCTACTCCTCCCTAATAATTAAAAAATAGCTTGACTAGAAGTCAACAATAAAAATCAAAGGGGTTGTGTACAAAGCACGACCGTATAGGTAATGTAGGACTTTTTAGAATGACACCCTATCCCAAAGCTTACCGTAAGACGTAGTCCTACGTCAAAAAAAAGTTAACGATTTTAGGTTGACGACTCAAATCTGAACAGTGGTGGTAAAGAAGCAGCAATCGTTAAAACTTCGTTAATGAACAGTAGAAATAACAGCGGTTTCAGGAGCATTCCTTGTAGCACATCGAAGATGTTGCAGATTGGTGTAAACCGTTCGGCTCGATTCACACGATCTATCTCTGAATTGTCGAATATTTTTTAGACAATTTAGAGAAATCATTGGTTAATCCAAGCTCATCGTTTTTATACCGCTCGCTCATTGTTTTTATACCAATTTTTGTCATGCTTCTGAGACAAAAGTTTCCAACGGTAGTTTTTCAACTGAGGTATATCTATACCTATAAAGAATGATTTCTGTCTGTCTGTCTGTCTGTCCGTATGTTCCTTATAGAATCGAAAACTACTGAACCAATCGGCATGAAAATATGCATGTAGAGGTTTTTTGGGGCCAGGAAAGGTTTTAGTGATGGTTAGAAACCCCTCCCCCCACTAAGAGGGGGGGCTCCCATACAAATGAGACACAAATTTCTGCATAACTCGACAACTAATCAAGCAAATAGAACAAAATTTGGCATGTGGGTGTTTTCGGTGACAACAATTTATTCTATGGTAAATTGAGACCCCTCCCCTCTTTATAAGGGGAATTATAACTCCTCTCCTCTTTAAAAGGGGGGGCTTCCATACAAATTTCCTCATAACTCGAGAACTAATCAAGCAAATGGAACCAAATTTGGCATGTGAAAGTTTTCGAGGGCAAGAATATTTTCTATAGTAAATTAGGACCCCTCCCCACTTTAAGAGTGGGGGCTCCTGTACCAAAGGAACACAATTTTCCTCATAACTCGAGAAGTAATTAAGCAAATGGAACCAAATTTGGCATGTGGGTGTTTTTGGAGACAAAATTTTTTTCTATGGTGAATTGGGACCCCTCCCCGTTTTAGGAGGGGGGGGATCCTATACACATGAAATACAAATTTCCTCATAACTGAAGAACTAATCAAGCAAATGGAACAAAAATTGGCATGTGGAAGTTTTCGAGGGCAAGAATATTTTCTATGGTAAATAAGGACCCCTCCCCACTTTAAGAGGGGGGGCTCCCATACAAACGAAACACAAATTTCCTCATAACTCGAGAACTAATCAAGCAAATGGAACAAAATTTGGCACGTGGGTGTTTTTGGAGACAAAATTTTTTTCTACGATGAATTGGGACCCCTCCCCACTTTAGGAAGGGGGGCTCCCATATAAATGAAATACAAATTTCCTTATAACATGAGAACTACTCAAGCAAATGGAACCAAATTTGGCATGTGGGAGATTTTGGAGTCTTGAATTTATTTTACGATAGTTAGATACCTCTCACCCCTGTGATAGGGGGATATGGACTCTCATACAAATAAAACAGAAATTTTTGCGAAACTCAAAAACTAATCGAACTCGAGAAATTCGAGACTCTTCCATAAAACATTAGTCAATACAAGACCACAAAAACTATCTTTAGCAACACTAGATCATTCGGGACGAGACGGTCGCGAGTGTTGCCGGTGACCCGCCGTCGGAAGCGCCGCCCACTGGGAGGCTTGCAAAACTCGAGATTGTGACAAAGATCATCCGAGATTCATGATTTATGTACAACACAGGTTAATTTGTTGCAATACGAAGTTTGTCGGGTCAGCTAGTAACAGATAAGAGATAACAGCCTATATCGATTTTTCTATTGCGCCCTTTCCAAAAATTAATCTAGACCAATTTTGGAAAAAACTAAGCATGCAAAGTTGCTTATTTACATGAACTCTTTACACACACAAAGTTTCATTGAATTCTGAGAGGGTCGTGCCAACCTTTGGTCGAATTGGCACGAAATCCGTCTTTATTGTCATAGAGGACCCTCCAAGCTCAGAAGTGATTTCTCTTTTTGCCAGCATGGCATGAATCCAGTCGATTATGTGCGTATTATACTCTCTTCCTAGATATTGAAAGAGCTTTCTATAATTCTAGGAAGAATTATTAAGCTCCTTCAATATCCAGGAAAGAACAAAGTGCCTTTTCCTTTACTGAAAGAGCTTTCTCAATTTTACCTACAAGCGTATGAAGTGCTGTTACTGTTGACCAGATTGATATGTAAACTGATATTCAGATAATGGATATGATGGCATGTATGTTGAATCGACATATTTTTTTAGAACTTTTTCCATTCTCTTCAATAGAACCGAAGATAGACTGATAGATCTGAAGGATTTGGGATTCGTCTTGCCTCCCTACCAGCTTTCGGCATGAAGATGACCTTAACTGATCTCCATTTCGATGGAATGTATTTGAACCTTAAGCTTGCCGTAAAAATCTGCTTGAGCGCCGGTACCAGGACTGTTTCACCTTTTTGAAGCAATAATGCTGAAAATATTCCGTCAACACCTGCAGATTTAAATGGCTGAAATGATCTTACAGCATTTAATCACTGTAGAACAACTTTCTACAACCTATACCTTCCGAGACCACACACACGGTTGTTCGGTTGTGTGATTTTTTTCAAGGGTTTTCTGTAGTCTTGCAACTGTTGGTGTATTATTTACGGTTTCGCATGTTAACATCCAAGATTTTCTCTTAGATTTCCTTATTACTTTATTGTACTCAGTTAGAGCTTTCCTATATTCAATCCAATTTGACGTATTACAGGAGTCACCAACAACGAAACTGAACTGCCGAACAAAAAACAAATATTACTGAGCTCTAGTTTATAAAACCGTATGCAGCGAAAGAAAGGAACGGTTTCAAGTTGCTTCTTTGTGGTACATAAGAATATTGTCTCGATCTTCACGCTTCATTAACGGTTTTTGGGATATTTTTAAAAACTATTAGGAGAACGAACTAATGTATAGTAAGAAGTTGTTCGACACGTGTACATATTTTTAGTTTTTTATATACTCCATCGATCCAGGCTAATTCTTTCAGGCTAAGCAAAGTAAGACGAACCTGAATAGCAGAAGAGTATAAACGTAGTGGGAAACTCCAATGCGTTACAATATGTTTCGAGCTAAAATAAAGTATGTTTCCGTCACGTAAAAAGATCGATTTTTTAAACATTAAAACTGATTGACTGATAAAAAGCAGTTTTCACAATCAGCTGTTGTTCACATGCCACGACAGGTAAAAGTTGGCTGTACTCCACCTACACGGAAAGAAATTTCGATACCATGAATGATGACTGAACTGCCATATCAGACAGCACAAAATCATAAATATTGCGTTGGGTTGTACTGAAAGAAGCTCGTGATATCATGATTATTATGGTGTATTTTCATAAATCATAAGCTAGAAACCTGGAATAATGAGTCATTTTGCTCGTTTTGGAGATTAAATTTCTATCCGTGTACCGGCAGGGACGAGCTAAACATACCGCCAAAATGGTTCGCCAAACAAATTAGAATTAAGCAAGCGAAACAAAGTGGAGTGAAAGGTTACCTGTTTCATTTGTTTCGATTTTTTTTTGTTCTTCTAATTTTCGAAACGACCCGGAAAAAGAACAAATAACAACCGAACGAAAGGTAAACAAAAGCCATGAAGCAAAGACAAACACCAACCGGAGCAGCAGTTTTGCCACCTTCGTGCGCCTTGAGCCGGAAATTTTAAATTCGAAACGAATACATATTTAATGAGCTTCTAACTGGCACACACAACAGGAAGAATTGTGCCGCTGGGCGAAGGTTAAGGTGCGACCGGTGTTGTGTTGTGTAGGGATTCCGGGTAACGCGCCGCGTGCGCCAATGTGCCCTGAGATCCATGATTGGCATTTTGAAGTTTATGTAGAGAGCCTGAATCGCTGCCAGAGTGGATGGATGGGTGGTAGGTGGTAGCTGGTAGGGCGGCCGGTGGAAACAAAGGAGCATTAAGCGTGGAAGTAATTATTATAATGGCTGCCATTTGGAGGGCTTTGGTGGATAGATGTAATCTCTGTAATTGATTGTAGGATGGATGTGAGGATTACACTTCGAGTGTAAACATTATCATTTCTGGCTTCGCATGGTTGCCATTTTTCTCACGACGATGTCAGTGGCTTAACGTAATAGGCTTGAGGATTGAATTATTGTCTATTGTTATTTATACTGACTGACCGACCATCGTTGACGGTCTATATCTAACGCAAATAACTGTACATCAGCAACTTTCAGCGAAGCGTAAAGAGCATATTGCATCACCTACGCCACAGTAGCAGAAATAATAACCCAAATCCCTCCGGCCTACTGTGATTACACACCTCGCTTAAATTGCGTATGAAACACCTGCGTTGCGAACTATCGCACTGCAATCACCGGAGCATACACACATTCAGGCCCATTCTCACGGCCTACTAATCCAATTCTCCCAGCGCTCTGAAATATTCATTAACTACCGCAGCCAGTTACCTCCTCCTGCCGCTCCACCTCCGAACCCACCAATTACATACCACCCGGTGAGGCTTTCACCCCGAAACAAAAGGAAAACAAAAATGTTCACGAGATGAGATGAGAATCGAGGCCCCCCCCCCCCCCTTACTCTCCATCCACGGGTTTTCGGCACATATTCGCTCGTTTTCCACAGCATCCCTCTATCCCTAGTCACGTACATATAGTAGAGCATGCACACACAGGCTGCCGTCCGGGCGCGCACCTATTCAACCGAACCGAACAGGGGACGGCCTCCGAAAGTCGAGAAAATAATTTATTAACCTGCAAAACACTTTCGACCTGCTCATATTTTTCCCTTTCATAAACCTCAACCTGCTCCTTTGCGGCGAGGATGAAAAACCGACGCCACGGCCGCCGTCATCATCATGTGTCTGCACGGCGGCGGCGGCGTCCATTCAGCAGCAGCATTCAACAAACACACACATACTCATACCCTCTTCCTGTCCTGCCCACGGACACGGACGGTACCGGTGTTCCAACCCGGTCGGCCAACGCCGGGCCAAAAGAGAAAGAAATGCCACAGCCACAGCCAGAAACTAATTATGTTCCAGCTGGTTTCTTATTCGACTTTGTCTTCTCTTCCAGGGATTGCTTGCTTGTGTTATGGTAGGTACTTAGTTGTGGGAGTAGTAGAAGTAGTGGTTGTAGTAGGCCATTATTTATGCTCTGGACGCGTGCCTTCAGTTTATATAACCACATTTGCGCTCAAACGTGATAATTTATCAAATTTCTTGCACCATGATGGCCCGGCCTGGCATGCTGGATCCGACTTCCGACCGACTCTTGCTCGCAGAACAGAATGCAAGCATCAAATGCACGGGTCCAAATTTGTAATTCAATAATTGATCGAGTGCAGCGCAGTGCTGCTTCTCCTCCGGAGAAGTTTCCTTGATTGGCATGCTTCAGCGAAAACTTTTGTCCGGAAGAAGCACTGCCGCACATCTTAACCGCTATTTGCCTTTGACTAACAAAAATCTAATTTCGACATTGACGTCGGCGTCGTCCTCGCCATCGTCGTCGCCGTCGCCGTAGTCGGTTTGCGTTTTTCTGTTTGTATGCCGGATCATCCTACGGGGGAAGGTGGTGCAGGTGGTGGTGGTGATGGCTCCCTGGCAAGACGAGATAGACCGGATAGGTGACGGCTTGGTGCAGTCAGCAGAGCCAACGGCTGCATTTAACTTTTCCCACTGAAGGGATGCAGTGTTTTTCCAGATCGAAAAATTATCGCTCATCTTTCGCTCACTCTGGCACGACTTTTGGTTTCGGGGGGCCGTCGTGTGGAAGGGTTGCCAAACTTCCTGTACGCCATAGAATGTAGTTAAGATCTAAGATCTAGGTTCAAAGAAATTATTTGAACAAAGAAGTTTCATCGTATTCAATTATTGAGTAGTTCATTCATGAAATCTATACCTATAAAGAAGGATTTCTGTCTGTCTGTCCGTATGTTCCTTATAGAATCGAAAACTACTGAACCAATCGGCATGAAAATATGCATGTAGAGGTTTTTTGGGGCCAGGAAAGGTTTTAGTGATGGTTAGAAACCCCTCCCCCCACTAAGAGGGGGGGCTCCCATACAAATGAAACACAAATTTCAGTATAACTCGACAACTAATCAAGCAAATAGAACAAAATTTGGCATGTGGGTGTTTTCGGTGACAAGAATTTATTCTATGGTAAATTGAGACCCCTCCCCTCTTTATAAGGGGAATTATAACTCCTCTTCTCTTTAAAAGGGGGGGGCTTCCATACAAATTTCCTCATAACTCTAGAACTAATCAAGCAAATGGAACCAAATTTGGCATGTGAAGGTTTTCGAGGGCAAGAATATTTTCTACAGTAAATTAGGACCCCTCCCCACTTTAAGAGGGGGGCTCCTGTACCAAAGAAACACAATTTTCCTCATAACTCGAGAAGTAATTAAGCAAATGGAACCAAATTTGGCATGTGGGTGTTTTTGGAGACAAAATTTTTTTCTATGATGAATTGGGACCCCTCCCCGTTTTAGGAGGGGGGATCCTATACACATGAAATACAAATTTCCTCATAACTGAAGAACTAATCAAGCAAATGGAACAAAATGCGGCATGTGAAAGTTTTCGAGGGCAAGAATATTTTCTATGGTAAATAAGGACCCCTCCTCACTTTAAGAGGGGGGGCTCCTATACAAACGAAATACAAATTTCCTCATAACTCGAGAACTAATCAAGCAAATGGAACAAAATTTGGCACGTGGGTGTTTTTGGAGACAAAATTTTTTTCTATGATGAATTGGGACCCCTCCCCACTTTAGGAAGGGGGCTCCTATACAAATGAAATGCAAATTTCCTCATAACTCTAGAATTAATCAAGCAAATGGAACCAAATTTGGCATGTGAAAGTTTTCTAGGGCATGAATATTTTTTATGGTGAATTAGAACCCCTCCCCACTTTAAGAGGGGGGGCTCCTATACAAACGAAATACAAATTTCCTCATAACTCGAAAACTTATCAAGCAAATGGAACCAAATTTGACACGTGGGTGTTTTTGAAGACAAAATTTTTTTCTATGATGAACTGGGACCCCTACCTACTGTAGGAGGGGGGGCTCTTATACAAATGAAATTCAAATTTCCTTATAACTTGAGAACTAATCAAGCAAATGGAACCAAATTTGGCATGTGGGAGATTTTAGAGTCTTGAATTTATTTTACGATAGTTAGAGACCTCTCACCCCTGTGGTAGGGGGATACGGACTCTCATACAAATAAAACAGAAATTTTTGCGAAACTCAAAAACTAATCGAACTCGAGAAATTCGAGACTCTTCCATAAAACATTAGTCAATACAAGACCACAAAAACTATCTATAGTAACACTAGATCATTCAGGAAGAGACGGTCGCGAGTGTTGCCGGTGACCCACCGTCGGAAGCGCCGCCCACTGGGGGGCTTGCAAAACTCGAGATTGTGACAAAGATCATCCGAGATTCATGATTTATGTACAACACAGGTTAATTTGTGGCAATACGAAGTTTGTCGGGTCAGCTAGTGAATACATAAAAGTGGTCCCAAACGACAGCCTTGTGGTACCACTAATAATGTAACCCATGATTCCAATCATGCACTATCTATACACTGAGCTACTAAATCTTATCTATTTCAGGACGCCCGCCACATTAAAGCTCCTTGTAGTAGAAACTGATACCATTTGGCAGAACTTTGTTCACATATTTATGAAAAACGACCGGCGCAAGTTTCGTTAAAATATTCCACTACGTTGCGGAGTAGTAAAGAATGGAACTCAAACAACAAAATATCTTGCGCAGACATCTGGAACATCCAGAGTGGTCTAGATCAAAGTTGGGAAAAGTGCTTAAAATACCAAAATCAACACTGTATAGTGTTCTAAAAGGTCATAAGGAGAATCTAAAAGTAGAAAGGGGCTTACGTTTAGAGGCAATTCAATGGATGTATTTTGATAGACGACGAAACCTATGTGAAAGTGGATTACAAGGAACTTCCCGGGTAAAAAACAATTATATTGCAACTGGGTTTGGTGATATGCAGGGCAACTATAAGCTCGTGTTTTTTGATGAGTTCGCCGAGTATGCCAGGATCTGGTAAGGTAAGGTAAGGAATATGTAGCTGTAGATTGAAGACTAAGCTTAAAGCTTAAACCAGGAAGTCATAAATTTGGCATTAAATGTATACATATAAGAATGCTTGAGGAAACTGAAGTGAAACTTAAAGCTGAAGAAAGATACTACGATCGAGTAATTTGTGGGTTTTTTCACCATTCCAATCCTGAATAATAGGTTGTTTTGTGTCCAGACTAACTTTTAGACAGGATTTATAAAGGTAAATGTATGTTTTGTATGCACCGGCATTACTCCGGAACGCCTGGACTATTTTTCACCAAATTTGGCGTTAATGTACCCTATTCCGATCCTCCTTGACATAAGGGAATCGGCAGTGTTAAAAAAAGGGATTTCGATTTCTACGAAAGTCTACCTCCTTGATGAAGCTGAGTCGTCCACTGAATCCACTTCATGTGAGTGATTTGCTGCAATCTTTTCGCCTGTTTTCGCTTGTGATCTTGGATTAAGTGAAGCAGTTGAATGATCGCCTAGTGGTACACTACTGTACTGTACTGTACTGTACTGTACTAGTGGTACAGTAATGTTCCGATTTCGACAGCTCCCGATTTTGTATCCCCCCCCCATTTTATCAGTTTTTTATCCCGATTTTGTCAGCCTATAAATTTTGTTTATCTCTTGTGCTTTTAAACATGATTTATAAAACTTTTCAGCCTGTTTGAAACAATTCTAATTCTCTGGGGAGAGTTTTTGAATAAAATGATACCTTCTTGCGAGTAATTCGGGGTCAAAATTAGGGTATTTTTATAGTAAAAGTTCTAGAGTTCCTAAACAAGCAAAGATAGAGGTATACTATATTCGGAAATGTTGTGTATTTTTACTATTTGTACAACTACAATCTATTACCGAAAATAGAATTAAAATAGAGAAACTGCTTTGAACGATTTAACATTTATGAGAAATAGGATTTTTCTATCTTTGTTGAAGAGATAGAAGGTTACTGTCTTCAGCAAAAATTCTTATAATAATAAGCTGTAAAACTTTGCAGAACGCATCAATGTGTTACATTTAAACTAAAGAAACATAATTTTTTTATTGCACTTTTAGGGGGATTAATCAAAATTTGAACTCCACTGGACGATAGAACTTTTAATTTTAAGAAACTTTTCCCAAGGTTCCATAAACCTAAAACCAAGTTTTCCCTCTCAAAGCTAATGCGCACCAAAAATTGGTTCTGGACCAGTGTGCTGTGCCCGGTTAATTGAGCTTTCGGTTGACCAATTGAGGGTTAAAATTTACTCTTTTAGCAGTAGTCTTCGATGTTGCAAGCTCTTAAGTCTTGAATATTGCAAAAAAAATTTGAAAAAAAAAATTCCCGATTTTGTCAGTTTCTCCATTTTGTCAGGACAAAATCCAACATGGGGCTGACAAAATCGGAACATTACTGTATTACCAGTTTGTCCGCCGCCTCCAAATTATTTAAAACAATCGTCATATTTGTGCGACTGAATCTTACAAGCGAAACTTGGCTCGAAGATATCGTCCCATTCACGAATCAATATGGTGTGCCGCAAGGCAGTGACTTAGGACCACTTTTACTCATTTTATTATTTAACAATGCTACCGCTGTCCTTGAAAGCGGTTGCAGACTGGTTTAAGTTGACGATTTTAAAATCTAGATGATCTACCTCGTTGCATCGAGGATTGCCAACGCCTTGAACTTCTCGTGGATACGTTTGTAAATTGGTGAAAGTGAATAACTTGACTATCACCGTCTCCAAATGCGAGGTTCCACCGAATCAAATCGCTTATACTATTCGACAACAAAATTGACGACCAGGTACTGAAAAGGGCAGAGCATGGGAATGACCTTGGTTGGCGAGTTATCGCCACACGCACAGATTATGATCTGTACAGTTTATGACAAACAGTGAATCTTCAGCTTTAATCACAAGACTTGGTTCTTTTATCAATTTCCAGCAGTCGATCAGAGTGTTACAGTTAACCTAGCTGCGAGAAAAAGGATTACTCGTGTTGTTGTATTGAGATTCATGCCCTGCACACAATCGATCGCTAGTATTTGTTATATTTCTCAACGCTATCAATTGTTACTCCTTACATTCATTCATTCTCGATATTAGATAGTGAACGAAATCAAATGTAAATCTTTCATTCATTTTGAACTGCCGACAACGGCAAACGAAATTACAAAAATACTTTGGTTTATGCTCAAAATTATCAGTCAAGAGCAAGTAAATCGAATGACAGATTAGTCGAGCAACGATTCGGCAATGTTGCAATTCGTGAATGAACTGTTTTGAAGGCTAGAAAACTGAGAGAGACAAACACTGTCAGCAGTTCAGTAGTCAGGTCCATGAGCTGACAGATAAAAGAATACTACCTGGGTTAAAACTGTATGCGTTGAATGCGTTTTACGCATCCACCCAGGGCTGTAATTTTTTTCAAGCACTGGTCAAGCGACTTAAGCATGGGATAATTCTTAGGTCCTCCTGGCAGTGCAAAAGGACAGTCTCATAATGAATGTGTGCTGATTAGAGGAAGAACCTCCGCCCTTTCCAGGGACAGTTGTAACTGAAAATAGTACTGGATGCGAGGAACGAGTGCCTATAGCAGAGCATGCTTTGAAGGGAGGGTCAAATCTTATAAAATACACACAAGCACGCATAACAATTTAATGAGCATATCGCTCACTCAATTGCGCCATTCGCCATTTTAGCCATTTCACCATTCATTCTTTTCATTTGACTCCAAACAAAACTGAAACAACTGAACTTAATAACTTGTGCCGACGAATTTCTGCAACAGAATATAGTTTTTAAGGGCTTCTGCGATCTCAGTTGGAACCTTCTTTCCACATCCACGTACATTTTGGTAATCCATTTAAATCAAATACGGGGGATCCGTCTAACATTTAAAATAATGTTATTTTAACGTCCTACAAGCAAATCCTTGGGCATAACCATCTTTAGACAGACAGACTTCGCAGCCGGCTGCTAGAGTACAGGACAGTTACGGGGCTAGTGCAACAATCCTACTGACTCTATTTAGCAACACCGCCTAGCTTAACATACGACGACTGGCTTGTTACTGTACTGTATATTAACGTACACAATTTTCTGTTATTTTGCACTTTTTAATCAAATTCGAATATAGGTCCGCCTTGCCCCGGTAAATGAGGCAAGTAGGATCTAATGCCATGATTTTGAAATTTCTTTATTGAATCATTGCATGTAAATCGATTGTCCTTTTTTGTAATTAAACCTTCAAAGTGATACCACTGAAGAGTTTCTGTGCTGCAAGAATTTTAAAGTATAGATTACATAATCGAATGAACCCCAACTATTGTTAGGCCTCACTTGCCCCGGGGTACCTTACATCAAAGTGAACGTGTTGCGCCATAACTCCGGAACGCCTTGACTGTTCTTCATCAAACTTGACGCACCTGTTTCTTGACAAGAGTGAATCAGCACAGGGGAATCACAAAAGGGGAGTGGTCGCTAAAAAGAGGGGAAAGTCCTAATAAAGAAAAGGCTGCGGCCTGGCGGGAGGGAGTGGTTCCGAATCTGGTTGTAATGATATGATTACAGCTTAGTTCCATCCATGGAATCCACCGTGCTTCAAATGACCCTCCCTTATCCCCCATTTTCCGCTATTTCCCCTTCGCGCCTGGTCTCAATCTGTTAGACCCTATCAACTCTTTGTTTCCTTACTTTCTTCTACCGTTCCCTCCGTAAATTGTAAAATCTACCGTTATAAAAAAATATAATAAAAAAAAAAAATAATTAATGGTTCTAGGGTGTCATATTAGACTTATTTTACAATCATTTTTGTGTGATCTTATGCATTTTGGAAAAATTTAAAATAAACGTTGAATGATTTTAAAATGAACTGTTCTAGTATCTAAACAATAAAAAATAAAAAATAAGAAAACTTATCCAATTTTTTATTCTTAGGTTTCGTATTCTACTAAGACGCTCCAAAAACTTCAGTGTTCTAGTATGTTAAATCTCAATAATTATAAGCAGTCATAAAGAATTCTCATCCAGCAATTGTCTCCATCAACCAGTCTGTCCGTCAAAATAATTCTGGAGTTGTATTATCATCTCTTGCGAAGCAGCGAATTTAAAATCAAACCACAGACAAACAGACGAGACACTCGTGTTAATTTCATCGTCCATTCAAAGACCACTCATGTTTTCAAAAAAAAACTTGTTTCGCAACATGGCCACACTGCGGCGCTCGAGTGTTGCTTCGAGCTTTCAGTATAAATCCATACAAATGTAAAAACCCTGCAAATGCAAGCTAGGTCACAAGAGGGTGCTAGTAGAGTGCAAGCAAAATGTGTATTGATTGTAATCCGGCGAATTGATTGGCCCTTGCGATTAGGGGGTGTTGTGGGTTCGAATCCGGTTATAATCTCAGATTATAGCTTGGTTCGACCCTTGCACCTTCCAGCATTGGACAAAAGGTAAGAGTCAAAACGACTACTTGTTAAGCGTAGCCACCAACTACCGCCCCCCCCCCCCCCTCACCTTCCAGCTCTTTACCCACAACTCCAAAGAAAAATTTCATTACTTTCCCCTACCGTCCCTCCATTAATTGTAGAATTACCGTTTCAAAATTAATATTAACGCCGGACCGCATTTAGAGGTCAAAGACTAAAACCACGAGTTTGGTCTATTGTTTGAAAGGTATTTTTTTAAGTTTCACATTTCAACTAATCACATGCAAAAACACTTTTTATTTCTAGGCTAGATAAGACCTAGGATTTGATATGAAATGGGGAAGAAGCGCCCAGCATAGCTCTAGCCATCCAAAATCTCTACCTAGCACCTCCACGTGACCATCATAGGAAATACCCCAATTTGCATAATAGAGTAGCTCTGCTAGGAAGGAAGCGGGGTCGTGTGGCCGTCTTTTTTTCAACTGTTATATTATTTAAACTAATATTATTGGTAGAATATAGGGTATGTTGCTACATCGTCGTAATTGCCTATTCCCGTCCTATCCACCACAAATTATTAAAAAATATCAGCATTTTTATGACACACAATGCAAAATTAGTCATTTCCTAATATTTTAGTTTGTTGACTTCACGATCAATCATAGTGAGCTGAGATCTATTTAAATGTTTTTTATCATTGAAGAAGTCCTACCAGCCTAATTTCCAACGTTTTTTCGTGCGACGAAGAACAAAATGTCGACTGATCGTTTTAATTTCCGTCATTCATAAATGAAAATAACTCGAGCAAGGCATTGTGGTTATTCTACAGGCAGGAAAACTTGCCTGACCTGCAGAAATTTTGTAGAATAACATTTGTCATGCCGTCGTACACAAATACATGCGCGTTAGCTTCGTAAACATTGTCGTGATTTTTAGTTCGGACGATGAAAAGTTTTGATGGACGTATTTTAAAACGGTACGACGAATTTTAGAAATAAATTCAGTTGCGTAATTTCAATAATATGCTTTAATAGTCGCTTTTCAGTGATTTCAAAGTTCACGGATCGCAAGGTAAGTGTGTTTTAGTCAAATCAGCACAAGAACTTTTGGAGTATTCATTAAATCCATCCAACAAATGATGAAAATTAGAATGGCTTTACTTATTAAGACGGGAATTAGAAAAAAAAAACGTATATAAATTTGGGGCGAACCAACCCTAAACCTCTTAAAAAAAAGTTAATAAATAAATAAAATTGGTAGAATAATCTATTTTCAGAGAGCGAAATAAGGCGCTACACGAAATAGGCGCTATATACGGGAGGTCCACGCTTTCTTTCTTCCGCCTAATTTCAAGAAGTTAAACGGAATCAGATATTATTTCTGGTTCAAGAATTGGCTGACCAGACGAGACGTAGAAGACACGACAATTGCATAGGTCTGTGATGAAATTTACTTCGACTTTAGAAAAAAAGTAATTGGGAGTCTTTCCGTTCTAGTAGGTCAGGAATTATTTATTTCGATTGAATTTACATTAAATTGAAGTCCTGAAAGTGAACCGTACTGTTGAAGCGCTGAACCCTGCGGTCTCCTTAACCGACTTTGTCGATAAGGTACTATATAGAACCTAATTAAAATTGAAGTCTTGTTAGAAAACATAAGTGACAGAATATTGCAATTCATGTATTTTAACGCAGTAATACATATAGCGAGAAAATACACTGGAAGATTAACCATGGTTTTACACCAACGTGGGGTTTTAAACAATTCTTAAGAACACCACTTCTGAAGCACGGACAAAATTGATACAGAAAGTTCAAATTCATAATTGAACATATTAAATATTTTAAAGTTGTAATGCAATAGTTTCTAACCCATACAGTGGGACTTTCATTTTAGCATGGTTCGATTTTGCAACAAAAGTATTCGTTTTTGGCAACACGAAACATTTCGCTTCCAAAAATATGCTTTAACAGCAATCGATTTCCGTATACGTGTTCAAAATGACCAATAATGATGACATCAGTGAGTGCATGAAAAAAACTTTGCGGTTGTAAAGTGTTTTAATTGACGAATGTTTATTGACGTAGGGCTACGTATTAGTGCAGGCTGTCAAAAACTTGCTTGGCTTGATAGTTTTTGTCGTGATTTCTGAGTATAAAATGGTTGCGATCGTAGAAAAATCATTGATTATCATTTGGGGGGCTCCGAAGCCGCTAAGTTATCGAGTCTGCTTTTAGCATGGGTTTACTCTCAGGCCCCTCATTGCCCGTCCTTCATGCTGAATTCTATATGACCAAGCACGCATAAAATTTAATAAGCATATCGCTAATTCAATAGGGATTATAACAAAAAATGCATATTATACAGCAAACACCCAGGCAGTTTTCGACGCATCGTTTTCGTGGCATCATTTTAAAGGTTTTATTTGAAACATTGGTTGTCTTACGGGGCGCATCGTCTTCCGGTCAGCAGAGCCGCACTTCGGGGGAGCTTCGCGCTTGGTGATGACTAGAGAAAAATGTTAAAAAAGTCTAGTGGATAATCTCGGGCTGTTCAGAAATATTTGCATGATTTCCATTGATTCCCTTTCTTCTTCATTTAGATGCAGAGTGCAAAGTGTTTAAAACAATCGATGAAATCAGGCCTCGCTGCTTTGAAATGGGTCGTTGCATCATGTGTCAAACGGCTCGGCTCAGCCTGCACGCCGATTGTTTATGGAGGTTTCGATCAAATGGGTACTTAGCTCCTTTGAATCAATGAAAATCCAAAAAAAATGTTGTAATGTCCGAGTTCATCAACATTTTTCGAGCCAATAACACTTTGGGACATATCACGGAGAGTTTGCGGAAAGTAGAGGTGGTGTTTATACCTAAGGGAAATGAAAAAGATAAAAGCATGGATAAAGCTTTCAGACTAATAAGTCTGACTTTAACACTTCTTAAGTTGAAAGAGAAAATCACAGATATCCGCAAAGTGATTTTAAAAAGTTCTCCGTTGCATGGAAATCAACATACATACCAACACGGCAAATTTACGGAAAACCCACTGCACTGTGTAGTGACGTTAACTGAGAAAGCACTCCAATATCAGGAGACGGCACTTTGTGCTTTCCTTGATATTGAAGGAGCTTTCGATTACACGCCCTTCGTTTCAATTATTATGGGTGACTTTCAAAATGGAATTCACCACTTAACAATGAAGTAGATTCAAGCAATGCTTTTGAGCAGAGAAATCACAGCAGCATTGGGAAATATGTCGGTCACGATGCCCACAAGGAGTACTCTCCTTCTCGTTCTGTACACTACCGGCCGATGCACTTCTTTACAAGATATCATGAGTTAAGAGACTATTGCTTAGGTCGTCGCCGTAACTTGTCGTCAGAGGAAAGTTTGACGCAGTACTGTTAAGTTGTTTGTTAGGAGTTCTAAGCACCACCATGCTATGAAGCTTACAAGACGAGCTTAATACAAGTCCCATAAAAACAGTTGCTATAACATTCACTAGGTGAAGAAAACGTTTCCCTACACTGATTGGTGCTAGGCTGAGTTTCAGTATAAGGGCCAAACTCAGCAGAATCCCATTAGCATCAAATACAGGACTGTAGACCAAATAGTTTATCTACCCAAATCCTACAGTAGGTGAAAAAATGTTTAACTCAACTTGCCCAATCATACGACTTCTAACTGGACACTGTCCCGCTCATTGAAATAATATCGGATGATACCGATACTTGCTGCTTTTGAAGCACTGAACTTAAATAATTCAGTGCGTCTGCTTTAAAATTATGGGGCTCTTGCTTTATCTAGGCATATCTTCTTCGGAAGTTTTATTCTTAGAGCTAAATTCTCGAAGGGGCATTGATTTTATTAACCATGTAGTACCGAATTGGGGCTCAAGATTACAACTATCTAGCATAACTCCAACGATGACCCCAAAAGCAGATCCCAGCTCCAGCCTGCCCCAAAAGATGATCATTAATACTGTCACAGTAACCATTTAATCTATGCGATTTTGGCTTACAAAAAAAAGCTGTACTTAATCTACACGGGGCCTTGCCGCAGGCTCTGCGGTCAGCGGCTTTGGTTAGCAACACATCGGGCAGGCAGCTTTCGAGTCACATCCGTGGCATCAATTTAAAGGTTTTGTTTGAAACATTGCTTGCCTTACGGTGCGCATCGTCATTCGATCAGCGGCTTTGGTTGGCGACACATCCACAAGCAGCTAGCTTGCGACACATTACATCATCATAACATAACATCATAAACATAAAAGTATATCTTGATTACAGATACCTACTGCCAGTAGCGTTTGTCCGGTAAACAATATTCCCAGTCCCACCATTAATCCACACACCAATAACCCGTCAAAAATTTAAATTAAATTTTGTAGTAGAAACAATGCATCTGCGATAGTTTTTAATGTTAACATTGAATCTTATGGTAAATTTATTGTAAAAGTGCCTCAAATTTAATGTTTATTCATATTTTTGTTGTTTATTTTACACCATAGAATTGGCCATACTTCATCATAAATTTACTGCCTTTTTTAATTATATTTTGTTTATTCGCCTAAAAAAATTACCATAGAAGGACGATAACTTTTACTGCAAATGAAAATTTTTTTCGCGAAAAACTAAATTTTTTTATTGTTAAGATACTTAATAACCCGTCATTTTTATGGTAGAATCTCTGAAAACCATGAAAATTGTGGTGAACAACAATAAGTTTGAAGGTTTGGTTATCTTTTCTGACGATAAAGTTTATTGTTTTTACTGTATTTTGTATCCTACGGTTGCCATAATTTCTATCTTCGTGTTATGGTTATTTTTTCCGGGAACCTATCTGATGGACGAAAGTAGACAATGGACACCACGAGTCAGAAATTTGCGAATTCGAGATTTACAAATGGACCTTTTCAGGTCTACCATTCAAAATAACTGAAGAGTTGAAATTATGAATTTCTCACATGTAAGAACACAATCCTTTAACGCGCAACTTGGGCATCTAGATTCTAGATCTGCAATTCGTAGAAAAATCATCGGCTCTAGCATTGGGAGACGAATTGCTCTACATTCGTAGTCCTTCGTCAAGCTTGCGCCCGTGCCACTGGGCATGGACCCTTGGACTTTTTTATTCAATTCGCAACCGATGTTTATTCCCATGAAGAACCCTCATCCATGAATTGTCCAAAATGATTCAAGAGTTGCGCTATGATACCTCGAGAATCAGCGAATTTAAAACCAAACCCCACAAAACCAGTTGGAATTGCTTTCTTTCTACGAACCACACACTTAATTTTTCTGCTTGCCCCTCGATATTGATCGCAATCCGACCTTTTTCAACGTTCATTCTTCATGCTCAAAAGCATCATCGGAAAAAATATCCAGAATTTTTCAATTTTTATCGTATTGCCGTCGATGGATAAATAGTTTCATAACCTTCAATATTAAGGTAACCAACGTATTTTGGACCCCATCAGCAGCTGTACATAATTTGGACACTTACAGCAAAATCAAATGAAAGTGTCCAAATTATGTACAGCTGCTGATGGGGTCCAAAATAGGTTGGTTACCCTAGTTCGAGATAATCCATTACAATCTAATTGATCACTTTAATGTAGAGTTTCCACTAGGGAGATAATAAATTACAATTCAACGCCATTTACACGCATCGACTAAAATTGACTCTGCAAGTGTCTGCCACGGAACTGTTGAGTGAGTAAAATTAAATTTTAACAAACTGGCTAAACCTGGTTTCGAACCAATCATGGATGGATGGAATAGTAGCGTAAATTTTGGGTTTTTTGTCGCTAAATTTCGTCCCATGGCCCTTCGAATTTCCAAGAAAGGACAATAGCATCTCCCTTTCGAAAGAGCGCCATTGCACTAAGTTCGTACACGTGCTTAAACAACTCCATGTGCTTATATGTTCCTTTCCCTCTCCTGTTTTTTTCCGTAACGAATTTGATTTTCGGGGAAAGGAAACTTCATTACGTTACATTGTTTACTGTTTACAATTGATACTTGGAAAGCGAAAGCTTTTCCACACCGATTGCCATTGTCAATGACAGTGAAGATTTACACGCTGAGGGCACAGAATGTTTGCAGTATTAGATTATTTATTAGACGAATTCTGAACCTTTCCAACCGTTCTAAGTTTTTTTTGCAATTTATTGAGTCTTAAAATTTTGACACTATTGTTTTAACTATAACAGAACGAATCATATCGACCAACACGTTCAACAAGAGCGTTAAAATCCAGCCAAAAACAGCCCAATATTGAAAGCCATACTTCCGTTGGAAAACAACTCCATATCGGTTGGGTTCACTGAAAAACAGTAATCGAATTACCGATCTGGCGCACCTTGTAAATTAAATTTGTCTCCTGTCTTCAGCTGAAGAAACGACAAATTCCATCAATCCTTTCCAATTACTTTAGAAAGCAAAAATACTGAAACCACTGCCGACCTGAGAACGGGCCCGTATTCACCTATCCTACCCCCCCTCACGCTGGAGCTCTCAATTTTTTGCGCCTTGTTATTCACGTATGGATCATTCCTATTCCGATTCCCACTCCTCCTCCTCAGGTTTTCCACTTGACCCACCCCGCCCTGCCATAGATTCTCGATGACGAGGAAAAATTGTGCTACGATCCCTGCTGGCTGCTGCTAGCTGGTTGGAACAGAGCAATCAGGACAGGAGGACACTAACTGGCTGGAGGCCGATGAGGCACCCAAAGACGAGATCAAGTCACGTCTTCACTTTTGCCCAGGCAAGAAACCGATACGTCGTCGTTTTGTCGCTCGTCGGTCGGACTCGGAAGGATTCCGTGCTACCGCAGTGACATTTAGTCGCGGTAAGACATGAGCGAAGAAGGAAAAAAAACCCTAGAAAGAGTGAGCGGGCGGGCGGGCGGTCGGCCAGAGACAGGAAAATATCATCTTCACCCTTCTTTCTTGATGCGGTTGCGGGCTGCTGCTGCTGCTGCCGGGGGGTTCATCCCCAGTAGGTCGTGCTGGGCCCCGTTTTGGGATTATCAAATTTTATATATGCAGTCTCGGCTTCCGCCTACTGTCATACCGTGCTCATATGGCTCATCCGATCTCTTTGATAGAGAAGGACAAAACCGACGACGACGGAAGGTCTATTATTTTTCGCTAGCAATTTTTTTCTCCTCTACCGACGCCACCACCTCCACCACCATCGTAACGGTATCCGTTGTGCGATCTTGAAGTTATTTGTCTCTATCGGCTAGAGCGGCAGCAGCCGGTAGGGACGGGTAGAAAAATGTTCTTCATTCATTCATCATTTGTTTGCGGAGCGTGTGGGAGATCCTGATCGGTTGAAAGGTTATATTTCTGTGAACCTGTGTCTGTGTGTTTGTGTAATTGTGCTGCTGGATTGAAAAAAAAAATGATTCCGTGACCAAGTTTGTTCTGGAATGATTCGAATCTAAATTGGCTCTATTAAAGGACGAAATTTGATCCAACTTCGGCTAGTGCAGCTCCATTCAGCAGGAGCAGAGTTTTTTCGTGCACACACATTGCCACAGTTTTCAATTACGGTGAATTAGCTTCGTGTTCGATTGACTGTTGCCTCGGAAGAGGCCCAAATGATGATAGGTTTCTTTTTTTTTTTTTGTTGTTGATATTCAATAAGAATTCGTCTCATGTGGGTGCGTGTGTATCGGATGATGACTTGAATAATAAATGGCCCCCAGAAAGCTACCCTTGAGGCTTGATGTTTGAATTACGAGACGAGTTTCGGTTGACAACGACGAAAACCCACCCAGAGGGCTGGCTGGCTGACTGGCGTTTGGATCTGTCATCACAGGACGACCGGCTCGCTCGCTCGGCTGTTAATAAGGTTGGTTGAATGGAACTCAATTTCCTTCCACACCGGGTTGCTCGGATGGGTGTTCGAAAAATTGGAATGACAAATGTGTTTACTTTGCAGCCCCGTGACACATTTGCACTTTTGCTAATTAAAATATTTTCTTCTGATGACTTGCCGTTAAGTGGCACAGAGAACCAACCGAACCGAACCGAACCGAACCGAACCGAATGCAGATACTTACAAGCGAGAATATAAATTTTGCGTTTAATTATTATTTGCCCTGATTACTCATTATCACATTTAATTAAATTTGATTTAATTAACGTTATTACGAGATTCTCGAGGAGCCCCGGAAAGAAGCAGCTAGACGGTAAAGGCAAAAGTGGAATAGACAAGACAGGAGAACCCATTTGCACCGAATGTGATTGTGTGTAACTGCCTGTTGGTTTGTCTATCTGTTTTCTGCGGCTTCACGAATGGGCAAACCCGAGAAGCCATTATTGTCCCTATTATTATCGTTATTACTGAAATGAGTCTAAAAATGAGCCTCGACACCTTTTTCCGCTTTAGTTCGCTATTAAAGCCTGGAGGTGGAAGCAGAAGCAGAAGTAGAAGACCAGCCGAGCCGGACGCATTTAATTTTCTGAATCTTATTAGATTCTATGTGCCCGGTGTGGTGGTCTGGTCTGGTTGCCCCTTCCTAAAAGCGCTTAATTACAATTGTACCAAAAGCGAAAATACGCAAAAACAGTGCTTTTGTGGACGACAAAGTAGGCGATGATGACAATGGCCGAAGCAATGGAACGGTAGTTGAACTGTTTATGAAAATCTTTTCGTTGCTTTGTTGAAATGTTCACGGCTGCTCCTCGGAAAACGAGGAGAGTGACGGTGTGTCATGAAGTGACTTTTATTACTTCTCACAGTTTCTTCTTTCCTGCGGACTGGATGCGTGCGAGTCCTGCTCGGATCGAATACTGGTCCCGGGTCCGTACTGGTCGGGTGGTGGGTGGGATGACGGAATAAACGGAACGCGAGAATGAAATAGTAGTCGGATCGGATGCTTTGTGTCTCAATGCTAGTCGAGAATCAAGGCGAGTTCCGAATGGCGTTCGCAACAAGAAACCATCATCGAGTGTCGTAAGAAATATCAGATTCATTTATTATTACTTGAATATTTCAGAAAAAAATCACCTTCAGAATAGTTATCCAACGTTTACCTGGCTCTGATTTTTTTTAAGCTCAATCTCAGGAACGATGTTCTTCTAAACGTTATTAAAAAACTATTAAAATACTCTTGACTTGTAGCCCTAGTCAATTTTAGGTAACTGGCTTGAGACGAATGTAAGTGGTTTAAGGATTTTGCTAAAATAACATAAAATATTTGTCGTTGGACGCACAACTTATGGTTGAACGGAAAAAATAAATAAATAACGCAAGTTATCATTTACCACTGGTTCACATTTGTCCATTTCCTTGAAAATAGTTAATATAACTGTAGAGCACCATTTATTGAGACAGGTTGATTTTAAATATAATTACCTATCAACTAACATACGAACATCGAATTAAAATATCAATTAGCTAACGTCCTCTGCACATTAATAGTTCTTTTTGACACTTTTTGACTTTTCCACTCAGTTAGCTTCGAGGTACGATGCTGGTCTAACAAGCCAGTCGTCGTATGTTCGAATCTCGGCTAGGCGGTGCTGTTAGATTTTTGCACTAACCCTGTAACTGTCCTGTACTCTAATATCAGCGCTTATCAGTTACTAGCTGACCCGACAAACTTCGTATTGCCACAAATTAACCTGTGTTGTACATAAATCATGAATCTCGGATGATCTTTATCACAATCTCGAGTTTTGCAAGCCCCCCAGTGGGCTGCGCATCCGACGGCGGGTCACCGGCAACACTCGCGACCGTCTCGTCCTGAATGATCTAGTGTTACTATAGATAGTTTTGTGGTCTTGTATTGACTAATGTTTTATGGAAGAGTCTCGAATTTCTCGAGTTTGATTAGTTTTTGAGTTTCGCAAAAATTTCTGTTTTATTTGTATGAGAGTCCATATTCCCCTACCACAGGGGTGAGAGGTCTCTAACTATCGTAAAATAAATTCAAGACTCCAAAATCTCCCACATGCCAAATTTGGTTCCATTTGCTTGATTAGTTCTCAAGTTATAAGGAAATTTGAATTTCATTTGTATGGGAGCTCCCCTCTTAAAAAGGGAAGGGGTCGTAATTCACCATAGAAAAAATTTCTGCCATCTAAAACTCCCACATGCCAAATTTGGTTCCATTTGATTGATTAGTTCTCGAGATAAGAGGAAATTTGCATTTCATTTGTATGGAAGCCCACCCTCTTAAAGGGGAGATGGGCCATAACTCGCTTTCTAAAGAAGAGAGGGGTCTCAATTCACCATAGAAAAAAATCTTGCGTCCAAAACCACTTACATGTCAAATTTGGTTCCATTTGCTTGATTAGTTCTCGAGTTATGAGGAAATTTGTTTTTTATTTGTATAGGAGCCCCCCCCCCTTTAAAGTGGGGTAATCCATAGAAAATATACCATAGAAAATATTCTTGCCTACAAAAACACCCACATGATAAATTTGGTTCCATTTGCTTGATTAGTTCTCGAACTATGAGGAAATTTGTATTTCATTTGTGTAGAAGCACCCCCTCTTAAAGTTGGGAGGAGTCTCAATTCACCATAGAAAATATTTTTGCCTCCAGAAACCTCCACATGCCAAATTTGGTTCTATTTGCTTGATTAGTTCTCGAGTTATGAGGAAATTTGAATTTCATTTGTATAGGAGCCCCCCCTCCTAAAGTGGCTAGGGGTCCCAATTCATCATAGAAAAAATTTCTGTCTCCAAACACACCCACGTGCTAAATTTGGTTCCATTTGCTTGATTAGTTCTCGAGTTATGAGGAAATTTGTATTTCGTTTGTATAGGAGCCCCCCCCCCCTCTTAAAGTGGGGAGGGGTTCTAATTCACCATAGAAAATATTCATGCCCTAGAAAACTTTCACATGCCAAATTTGGTCCCATTTGCTTGATTAATTCTCGAGTTATGAGGAAATTTGCATTTCATTTGTATAGGAGCCCCCCTTCCTAAAGTGGGGAGGGGTCCCAATTCATTATAGAAAAAATTTTTGTCTCCAAAAACACCCCCATGCCAAATTTTGTTCCATTTGCTTGATTAGTTCTCGAGTTATGAGGAAATTTGTATTTCGTTTGTATAGGAGCCCCCCCTCTTAAAGTGGGGAGTGGTCCTTATTCATCATAGAAAATATTTTTGCCCTCGAAAACTTTCACATGCCAAATTTTGTTCCATTTGCTTGATTAGTTCTTCAGTTATGAGGAAATTTGTATTTCATGTGTATAGGATCCCTCCTCCTAAAACGGGGAGGGGTCCCAAATCATCATAGAAAAAATTTTTGTTTCCAAAAACACCCACATGCTAAATGTGGTTCCATTTGCTTAATTACTTCTCGAGTTATGAGGAAAATTGTGTTTCTTTGGTACAGGAGCCCCCCCTCGTAAAGTGGGGAGGGGTCCCAATTTACTATAGAAAATATTCTTGCCCTCTAAAACCTTCACATGCCAAATTTGGTTCCATTTGCTTGATTAGTTCTCGAGTTATGAGGAAATTTGTATGGAAGCCCCCCCTTTTAATGAGGAGAGGAGTTATAATTCCCCTTATAAAGAGGGGAGGGGTCTCAATTTACCATAGAATAAATTCTTGTCACCGAAAGCACCCACATGCCAAATTTTGTTCTATTTGCTTGATTAGTTGTCGAGTTATACAGAAATTTGTGTTTCATTTGTATGGGAGCCCCCCCTCTTAGTGGGGGGAGGGGTTTCTAACCATCACTAAAACCTTTCCTGGCCCCAAAAAACCTCTACATGCATATTTTCATGCCGATTGGTTCAGTAGTTTTCGATTCTATAAGGAACATACGGACAGACAGACAGACAGACAGAAATCCTTCTTTATAGGTATAGATTTCACACTTGCCAGCAATACAATGTGTAGTATGGGAAAAGTAGGGTATGTTGCTGCTTCGTCGTAACTGCCTATTTCCGTCTAATCCAACACAAATTATTTAAAATATCAGCATTTTTATGACACATAATGCAAAATTAGTTATTCCTCAATATTTTAGTTTGTTGAATATCATACGCGATCAATCAACGTGAGTTGAGATCTATTGGAATACTTTTTTTCATTAACGAATTCGTAGCAGCCAAATTTCCTACGTTTTTTCGTGCGACGAAGACGAAAATGTCGACTAATCGTTTCAATTTCCGTCATTCATAAAGTGAAAATTACTCACGCAACGCATTGTCGTTATTCTGCAGCCGGGAAAACTTGCATGACCTGCAGAAATTTTGCAGAATAACATTTGTCATGCCGTCCTACACAAATACATGCGCGCTAGCTTCGTAAACATTGTTGTGATTTTTAGTTCGGACGATGAAGAATTTTGATGGACGCATTTCAAAACGGTACGACGAATTTAAGATATAAAGTCTGTTGCATAATTTCAATAAAATGCTTTAATAATCAGTTTTTAGTGAATTCAAAGGGCACGGATCGAAAGGTAAACGTGTTTGTTTGAATCAAATCAGCAGCAGAACTTTTGGGCTATTCTTTAAATCCACCAAAGAAATGATGAAAATTAGAGTGGCTTTCCTTACTACGACAGGAATTAGAAATAAACCCTATGTGAACAGTTGCATGCAACTAATTGTAAAGCAACAAATTTAATGCCCAAAACCTGTTTTCGTATCAGACAGTCGCTAACTCGTTCTTGCTTTGAAAATTGCTGCGTCACGTCACCTCCCAAGTAACTATGTTGGTTTTATTACACACTTATGACAGTTCTGGTGACCAAAATAGGTCATTAAAACCGCAATAAGAGCGCAATAAAACTCAAATTGTTACTTGGGATGCATGGGAATATTTCGTTAACCCCTTTTTCACATAGGACATCAGTTTTGAATAAATGCTTGCAATATGTGGACACAACCGGGCGAAAGATAGGGTTGGTCGCTCACTTTTTTATAACGGTTTACTTTCAGGACATCAAATTGGACTAGGTTTACCACGCACGGTCCTAAGAAATCTTGTCAGGACGTGAGAAGTTTAGCACTTTCTCTGGTGCACTTCCCTTACACAGACATTAAATTAGTCTAGGTTTATAACGGTCCTAAAAAAATCTTTTCAGGATGAGAAGACTTTATCACTTTTTCTGGCGTACTTCGCAAGCAGATATCAAATTAGTATAAATCTGAACATCATTATGAATCTTCGACCTGTTGGGACGAGGGGGCGTCACAATAAATAGATGGTGTGTTCAACTGTCGTCCCTGCCTGTGAAGCAAGGCGATCTCGACGAAAATGTATATGAGCGTTAATTTTCACTCATTCGTAATTGAAAAAGAAAATTATACTAGAAGCCACAGAATTGTTACATCGGTTACGCGCCGATTGGTACCCAAACTATGAAAATCCATTTATAATTGGCAGACCTATTAGCGTTCAAAATCGTTCATATTTTCATGATGGTAACTAGAATCTAAATTATGGAATGGCAGACTGCGATAAGACGTAGTCCTACGTCAAAAATCCGGCAGTAGTTTAGTAAGTAAAACATTCGGGTACCAACCGAAAGAGCCGCCGTGTGAGCTCCACCTGCCATTGCAATGCCAGTTCATCCACTCAAAATCCAATCCATTCCATTCCATCCATTCAAAAATGCCAAAAATTTGCTTGCCAAAACTTTTTCCACCAGTTGGAACAAGGTGACTTGGTTACTTTTTCTGGCGCAGTTTTCCAACACAGACATCAAGTTGGTCTAGCAGGGTGTCTATTCAGTCTCGAAAAAAGAAATTTTTTCGGGTTTCTTCCAAGCTTCGAGAAAAAATCCAGGTTACTCAAATTACGTTTAAACTATGTTATTCATAGAGCTATTCAAGGAAATAATTGCAGCAAACAATATAAAAATATTTTAGCAATTTGCCCATAATGAAAATTCAAGTAAATTATGATCCATCGGGTAATCAAAAACTCGTTCAGTTCACACCAATTAGCATCATGTGTCTAGAATCTAACTGTTTGGTAATCGACGAACCAAAGGCATTCACATTTATTGGGGATCAACTCTTAGCTCTTACCGTCCACTGTCCAATTCCTCTGAATTCATTACAAATTAATGGGGGTCATTAATATTTTAATGCTCCTCTCTTATTTACGCTTCCTTTAGAATTTTTAAAGAACTTGCCGGTAACAACCAATTCCACAACTAGACTTGGTGAAAATTACAAATATTCATTTGACGATTCCAGTGATTGAACATGGTCCAATAAAACGCTAATTTCAGAACACTTATACGCTCAAATTCTAGCGAAGTGCACAAATTACTCACTTTGTTCAGTTATGGATTACTTCTTGTAACAATATTACTTCATAAGGTAAGTTTGAAAGCACAAATTTTAGTTAAACATTGTTATGACAATATTGGAAATAACCCTGAATTCTGTTAGCATTCCAGATAAGAAACACATCTCACTAATTAGCGGTTCAAATATTTATATTACTATATCGTGCTATACAGTGTGACACATACACATTCGAACCGAAATCACTTAATGCTTGCAGCGACATATACAATTAATACAATCAAACTAGGACCATGTGTGTGTCATCATAACTTAACGGGAAATTAGCAGTCATCAACTTTTCGTCGGAGAGCACAATTTTGGAAGCAGTTTTTAGGCCCAAAAGCGGAGTTTTGTTCGTAAAATTGTAAATACTGCATTCTTCTTGCGAATTTGAACACTTCAAATATATTTTCATGAACAGAATTTTTGTTTCAAACAAAAAAACTGCTTTTGAAATTGGCAGAATCGATGACGACTAATTTCACCTTAAGTCTTATTTGACGTAGTTTCATTTTCGTATTGTGTCGCCGTTCGGTGTGCACGTACCAGAGTTTGAGTTACGGTCGTTGATAATAAATAAATTCCGGAACGGTGCCGCATGAGGCCCTATTTTTCGTGACTTCAAACATCTCGGCATAAAAAGAAAATTTGTATACTATACAGTAAAAAACTTGGTCGAGACTGAATCTGGTGAAAACCGTAAAAAAACGGAAGAAAACGAAGCGTTAGAACTGCAGAGGTCAGAGAGGTAGTTGAAACCGGTCCGCACGGGAAATGTCGGTTCAGCTGAATATCAAACGTAAATCCCTTCGTCGAATCTTCGAAATGGATCGCGAAATGGAATCGAAATGGATGGAAGGGTGTGAAAGTTAATGCAAAATTCTATCTGGAAATGGTCTTAGAACAAAATTTGATGCCTTACGTTCAGGGAATGTATGGTGAAGAGGATTACGGCTTTCAACAGGATAAAGCTCTAGCCCACACTGCAAATCTTGTGTAGACGTGGTGCAAAGCCAATCCGACGGATTTCATATCGGAAAAGAAATGGCCTCCAAGTTCTTCTGATTTGAACCCACTGGATTTTTGTACATGCAGCAGAAGCTCAAGGATTATAAATATCATAATTTGGTTGAATTTAAGTTAGTTATCAACAAGATATGGGGCGATATTCCTATGGAAGTAGAGAATGCCGCAAGTAACGACATCCAAAAGCGTTTGACGCGTGTTATCCAGGCAAAAGCCGATTCAATAGACTAATGATTGTCTGTTTCGTTCTGCATCTATGGGTAAACAACTTCTTAACTAAAATTCGAAACAAAGCCGTTATTTATAAAAATATATGACTTGGTTTTTGTTCGAATACATATGTGTCACACTGTTTATCACCCAAAACTTTAAACTATCACTTTTAAAGGAATAACGAAAAATTCTTCGTTTGGTAACAACTTTGTTACTTAAAGAGTAATAAGATTCGTCACCGGTTGAATAATAACATATACTAATGCATATAGAGTCCAACTTTCTGTTAATTGCGCCTGATCTTTGATTTACAACATTCATAGCATGACTGCTGAAAAACACTCAATGCAAAAACGTTGACTTTGCTAACCGTAAACTGTTTGCATCACAGGACTAGCAGCCCTATTCCTTAGGAAATAATATCACAGCCAGCCCACATATCGCGTGCCGTAACTGCAAAAGTTTGGCCTCCCACCAGCCAGCCCACTGGCCGGTTTGTATTCGGAAAGCGTAGCTGTGTTGGTTTAATTTGTTAACTCATTCCGATACGAAAAAGAGAAACATGGTGGTCAAAACTGGTCAGACTAGAATCAACTATTTATCAGATATTTTGAAAGCAATGCAATGGTTTGCTAATTGCATATGTTTTTGCAGCTAAATTTTTACAAAGTTGCATTAATAAACACGCAATTGTTAGTTGCATTGACTTTTGCTAATAAAACAAGGTATGTAAGAGTTTATTTATAAACATCCGTTGTGGAAAAATGAATTAATATTCAGCAGCGGAGATATAAGCAAAAGAAGAAAAAAATTACATAAAAATGGGGAATCGCTTGCTTTAAAACGCTGTATCTCGGGATTGGCAAAGAATACCTCAGAGCGATAAGTGGTTCTTATGAAAAAAAAATCTGCAAAACACGATGAAGTTGGAATTTTTTAGATGAAAATGAAGAATGAAAGAAAAATGAAAATTTAATTTTAAAATTGAGTTTAAAAATATATGGCAGCACTGGTGCTTAAAAATGACATTTTTTTCGAATTTCTTGGGTAATTTCCTTCAAAAATGTGAAAATAGTATCTTTCTAAACCCAATACTTCCAGAGATATAAGCAAAAGAAAATAAGAGGTTTTGACAAAATCGGGTATTTTCCTTAAAAATGCAGGCGCTCCCATTAATCGAGGGAATGTCCGATCGACACCAAATTTTCGATTTTTGCTTTCTGACCGAAACGAACAATCTGGCGAAATTTGGCTCTAATTCGTGAAGGTCGATTACACGGGGCTCGGACACGTCGCATGGAATGACCCATATATATATACAAAAATGAGCGTGAATATGTTTGTATGTTCCGCCATAACTCCAAAACGCTTTGACGCGTTCTCCACCAAATTTGACACACATGTTCCTTGGCATAAGAGAATCAGCACGGAGAGGCTGACAAAAGGGGGGTCCCTTATAAGAAGTGGGTCCAACTCCAAGCAAAAAGGGTTGCGTTTCTCTTGGCAATTAGACCGATTGCAGTTGTGCCTGTGACTGTGAGAATAGAGGAGGGTTCCACCGAAGAGATAAATAAATAAAGAGCTTTGTTTCGGTTCCGTTATGAGGACTTTCAAGAGCAAACAGATGCATAATTAGCTACGTGAGCGACGTGGACGGTTCTTCATCAAACATCGTTTGCCAGAAATGTTTTTTGATATAAAAAAATCACCACAGTGGGTTTGACAAACAAGGGAGACGATCTGTTACAAGGGAGCGGAAGGTTCAAATGGGTTAACGGATGCATTTCTCTTGCATTTGGAATGATAGCAGATATTGTACAAAAGGCTGGATTTCTGAAAGGGGGACTAGGGTGGCCATTAACAAACGGGGCTTCAAAAACGTAAAAAGGCTTTGTCTCGCTTTGTAGGGATTACCAAGAAGGAGATAGATTTACAAGCTGGGCTGGGGAACAACAGAAGGAGAACAGACAAAGGGAGTTTACACATTCAGATGAAGAAAAAAGGTTTTGTTTTTTGCACTATGAGTATTTTACAATAACAGATGTACAAGCAGGGAATCAAAAATCACGAACGCACAAGAGACAAAAATATTGACACTACTTTAATATGTTGGGACAATGTATGATGAAAGTTTGTCACTATTGCATCGAAGTTAGGACAAATACAAGTTATCGTAGCTGTTTATCATGGATACAGATGTTTTATGACAACTAAAGACACACTGCTGTATGCAATACGTACTGTACGCAACGAAAGCAATCCTAATCATGTTACAATGCGCCCGCAGCGGCAGTGTTTGGTAGTTACCAAGGTAACGTTGGTGACTTTTGTACGCCAGACTCTAGGTCAAAGCAAGCTGGTCTTTTTCTTAAAGTTTTTGCTGTTTGTCCCTTTTGTTCAAATAGCTGAAAAAGTATTATCTTTAATCAGCTGACTGGCGACAAAGACATATTTTATTGTATACCTGCATTACCAACAACAAGCGCTTGTGAGAGCGAGTTTGTATCGAAATATATTCTCATCGAAAGTTGTCCTGCTTGCTGGTGTGAAGGGACATTGATTTGTCCTAATATTTTGTTATCGTGATACATTCTGGTGGCTACGTAAAAGCAAAACCTAGGCGCTACATTCCGTTATCGAAACTTGACCTTCTGTTTTTATACGACAGACTTCGCAGCCAGCTGTTAGAGTGCAGGACAATTGCAGGGCCAGTTGCTACGATCCTATTGACTCTAACAGCCTCTCCCAGTCGCGATTCGAACATACGACGACTGGCTTATTTGGCCAGCGTCATACCTCGGAGCCAACTGGGAGGTTGCTACGTATGTTTGTTTTATAAACAAAGAATAACTGGTTTATTGCTCTACGTTTTTGTCGATTATTTCTGTGTATGAAAAATGATATTTGGATTCCCTGTGTACAAGTGACTGAGAGACAAAGATGCTCCGAGTAAGATCGGGCAATCAGCTAGTTTGGCATACTATATAAAAGTCAGCTCAGAATCACTTGATAGTCTATTGAAAGTCATTCAAAAGTTTGAAACTCATTAAAATGATGTCAACAACAATACATCTTAAAGTTATTTGAAAAGCGTCCGAAGATCGCCTGAAAGTTGTTTGGAAAGTAATCTGCAATCCCTCTGAAGGCCGCTTGAAAGTCGTGGGAATATCGTTTGAAAATCATCTCAAATCATTAAAAGTCGTCCTGACGCAGTTTGAAAGCCGTTGGAACGCCGCGTGGAAGCAATTTCAAATTCATCTCAAAGTAGCCGGAAAACCGTCCGAGAAACAACTAAAAGCCCTCTGTTAGTTATTAGATAGTCGTTCGAAAATCTCTCGAAGGTCTAAAATCGCTTCAAAGTCATTTGGAAATCGTACGAAGGCTGTATAAATCTCTGCTGGAAGTCATCGGAAAGTCGAATGAAAGCCATCGGAAAGCCGTCTGAAAGTACTCTCAAAGCACACGAAAGACGTGTTTATGTCATCTAAAAATCATCTGCAAATCATCTAAAGTCGCCCAAAAGCGGTTTGAGAAAATCGTCCTGGAACTGGAAGTCATCCGAAGATAGTCGAAAAGTCGTCCAGAAAGTGTTTCGAAAACGTCTGAAAGTCAAAAGTCAAACGAAAATTCTTTGAAAGTTTTGCAAAAGTTGGTTAAAAGTAATCTCAAAGTTGTCTGATAATCAACTGTAAGTTGCCCAAAAATCGTCCAAAGTTCGTTTAAAAGTCTAAAACTGTTCAAAAATCGTCTGAAGGTCACCCGAAAATCGTTAGGAAAGTCGTCTAAATTCTCCTGAACATCCTCTGAAGACCGTTTGAATGCCATTTAAAAGTCATCTAAAAGCTGTTTAGCAGTCGTTAAAAAGCGGATCAAAAGTTATATGCGTATCGTATAAAGATCGCCTGAAAGCCCTTGGAAAGGCCAGATAAATGTCACCTGAAGCCAACTAAATATGATCTAAAAATTATTCAAAAACCGCCCAAAAGCTTTTGGAAGTCGTTGAAAAGTCGTCTGAAAGCTGTACGTTTAAAAGTTGCCTGTGCGACATTATAAAATCGTTTAAAAGTTGTATGAAAGTTGTCTGAGCGTTCTCCGAAAACCGTTTTAAAGTCGTCCAAAGCCATCTGTACGTCGCCCTAAAAGTTCATCCGATATTGTCTAAAAGTCGTCACTGAAAGTCATCTGAACATCGTTCGAAGGTGGTAGTTTGTGTGAAAATCGTCCGAAGGGCGTCATCTGCAATTGGTCCGACCATCATCGGAAAGTCGTCTGATAGTCGCACAAAGTTCATATGAAATCCACCTGAAACTTGCCTGAAATCGTCAGATTTCTTTTAAAGCCCTCTGGAGGCCGTCAGGAAGCTAGCTAATATCATCTAAAAGACATCCAAACCCACGAGGTAAATCACTTCCTGCATAATTATTCAATTTGTGGTTAATATATTTACTGTTTTAGATAGTGTTCACCTCGTCACAACAATTCTTGTCACATACTGTTTTTTGGATTGGAAAGCTGAACTTCCATAAAAAGTTAAATGTATTTAGCACCCGATTTGAAGTGATCAGCTCCGTGTCCAAGCCCGACTAAAACGGTTTGGAACCCGTTAGAAAGTCGTCTGCATGCCGTTTAAAAACCATTTAAGGCCGTCTGCAATCTGAAAGTTGTATGAAAGTTGTCATAAAGTCGCATTAAAATCATCTAAATCTGTCAAAAATTCATCTAAAATACATCTAATTATCTGAAGGTCGTCTGAAACCTTCCAACTACCTTCCAAGAACCACAAGTTCGACGTCGTAGCACTGCAGGGGCTGTACACCGGAAGAACTCAGCGTTACGTACGTTCAGATATGAACATATCAGCTAATATCTACCAGAGCTACGATAACACACACGAGTTTCATATAGTGATGGGCGAGATGTGGAAATGGGTAGTTGAACGATGACCAATCAATCCTCGAATATCTAGGTTAAGTATCAAGGGCTGGTTCTTCAACATAAGCACCGTACACGTGCACAGACCTCACCTCAGAAGGATCGATGACGACAAGGAGGAATTTTACGCGCAGTTGAAGTGTGAGTACGACTGCTACCCCATGTACAAGTGCATCTGATAGTCACAGAATCACAGATTGGCCAGTTTTTGATCGACTGTCGGTACTTCTCTGAGATCACGGACGCTAACGTTTACTCGACCTATTCGACCTTGTGATGGTCTGGGTGCGCCCAAAACTCTTCATTCTGAACAACATTTGGTACCGATGTCAGCCCCGGGGGCCGTCTGCGGCACAGCTGGAGTAACCAGACGTCGCGTCTTCGCAAAACTACGCACATTAACTCGAAGCTGCGCTGCCGGAAGAGGACGAGCAGGACGAAGTCCCTCTGGAGGACTTTTGGAACATCATGAAAACAAGCAATGTAGCGGAAAGCTGCATCGGGCACGTGGCACGGAATTAGCGGAAATACTGGTTTAGCGATAAATGAAGCGTGATGGACGAGAAGAACGCTGCGTATGCACGGTCCGAACGTGGAAAGACACAGACAGAAGAAAATGCAGCGATTTCAAATCTTCCGGGAGAAAAGACAGTGCCTGGAAGAGCAGGAGTATGCGGAGTTAGAGCGGCTGCAGCGCTCTCAGGAAACGTGAAAGTTCCACCAGAAACTGACTGGATCCCGCAAAGGCTTTGAATGGCAGTATATTTTGAAGGACGATCGTGGGGTGACCGAAAGGTGGAAGTATTACTTCAATGAACGGAACAAGCGGAGAACCAGGGCGATGGGGCTAACCGTTTCTACGGTGCGGCCAACGGCGAAGTTAGGGCTAAAGAACAATACATTGGCTGGGAAACCGGAACCGGAGGAGTGGAAAGATGGGGTTATCCCCCTGATCTATCGAGAAGGGTCACAAACTGAACTGCGAGAACTATCGTGCGATTGCCGTTCAAAGTGCCACCTTCAAAGTGCTTTCCCAAATCATTTTCCACCGACTATCATCAATTGCGAACAGATTTGTGGGAATTTATCAAGCCGCCTTCGTCGAAGTACTGTCAACAACTGTTCAAATATTTACACTACAGCAGATCCTCCAAAAGGGCCATGAATATAGAGCTCCGACGCACGATTTGTTCGTTGACTTCAAAGCTGCATATGATACCATCGACCGAAAAGAGCTATGAAAAATCATGGACAAAAACGGCTTCACCGGAAGCTGATCGAACTGATTCAAACTACGATGGATGGTACACAGTACTGTGTTCGGATTTCGGGTGGATTGTTAAGTTCATTCAAATCACACAGAGGGCTTCGTCAAGGTGATGGCCTCTCATGCCTGCTGTTCAACATAGCGCTACCGAACCGTTTACCGTATTTCACCAGGAATTGCTACACTAAGATTGGTAGTTTTTCAATTTGATTTCAAAATTTGCAATGGCACAAAGTAGGCAAAAATCAATGAAACTGTGCAGCATTAACAATTGAAGCAGATAACAAATTGTCCGCGTCATTATATAACAGAATAGATAGAACAATTCCATCCACAGTTCCGTCTCACAAGATGATGAATATCATCGTCTCACCCATTATGCAAGTAGAATTTTCTCATTCGACAGCTCTGGCAAGTCGCTGCACAGTTTGGCACTTTTCCAATCTCTACTTTCTATGTGTTTTTTTCCTCGGTGCATTTTGTATCATTTAACTATTGTTCGACCGAACAAAACGTAACACTTTCAACCAACTAACCGATCCGATCAGATCAACCGAAACAATCAAACCGGGGCGCGAAACCGACGATGAAAAGCATCAGTCAGTTAGTGGCGTTTTGTGCGCTCCAATTATGTATTTCCACTGGTGACATTCGGTTCACATCGACATGCTACGACCCTTTCACCGCCCACACTGCCAGAGTCGGCCCTTATCGCGAATCCACTCGGTTCCCAATCCATGTAGTACAATATCAATCCGGAGCGATCTGCCAAAAGCCATAGCCAGAAAATTAAACTAATAACAATTATTTTTCCCGGCTGGTGCCGGGGTGGCCGCACTAACTACTAGCCCGGGTGCGGGTGGGTTCGTCGTTTCGTAGCTTTCCATCACGCGACGCTCGCTCGCTTGCGTCGTTGTTGTTGGTTGTGCAGCTGGAACAGGCGCCAATTGGCGCATAGTGTTTTGAATCCGCCGATTGCTTTTTTTGCCTCCCCCTCCCCCGGCGGCCGGGGCGAATGATACTCCTTTGGCGAAAGACACCAACCAACCAATCCCAGCTGGGGGCCGCCGACAAGATCATGAAATTTTCCCTCGATGGAGGCATCCTTTCTGTCGTCCTGAATATGGCACAAATTCTGTACTGGCACGCGGATTTGAGCTTCCTTCCGCAGTGGCACGGAATGTACAAAAAAAAAAAGAAGGAAAAAAAGACAACAGCCATAACCGACCATGGTGAAAATCAATAAACCGGCACAAGGCGCAGCTAAACAGCACAATCAGCAGGCAGTTGAAGAAACAATTGAGCCCCGGAGGGGCCCGAAGAACAAGGAAAAAGCGCCGCAGACGGCGAGAGAACGGTTGAATAGACACGAGAGCCAAGATGGAAATCCATAAAATAATTTAAAATAAACTCTAATTGTGAAAAACTATTTTGAAATTCATGAGTGTTTCTTTTGTTACGTCCGTTGAAATGTGAATGGAGGCAGGCAGGCAGGCAGGAGGACCGGCGAAGTTGTTGAGGATCTGCCCGAAAGGAATGCAGCAAGGCGACAGAGGGACAGAGGCACAGGGTAAAGGCGATACGACAGCGAGAAGGCGCAAACGAAGACGTCGCGCTCGCGTGGGAATAGTTGTTCCTTCACTGTCGGTCGGTTGCTGCTGATGTTGTTGTTGTTGCTGTTGTTGCTATTGCTGCTGTTGCTGGTGCTGCTGCTGCTGCAGCTGTACGGCAGCAATGGGAACGGGAAACTTTCAATCCGTAGAAGAGTGCATCGCAAGTTTTTGAATTGTGCGAGCGAAAAAGAAAGAACGATGATTTATTTGCCTAACATTAAGTGCATTTATTTGGATTTTTATGCCATCCTTCGGAGAAGGAGAAAGCGAGCTGCGAGAGAGAAAGGGGGGGGGGGGGGTACTGGCGGCTGTAAGAGTCCTGAGGCGGCGAGGCGGGAGCGCAGAAAAGCTAGATAAAGAAGCGTGATTTGGCTCCGGAACGAGTTTCAGATTGTTAGCCGGAGTGAAATATTATAATATTTCTGCATGATTGAGTTGTTTCCACGGTGAGAATTAGTTATTTTTTTCGAAATGGCGGAACAGTTTGCGGATCATTCGGGAGGCGATGACACATACTTGAAAAGTTTTTCCATTTTTTTTCTGTTTTTGTTTGAAATCGATGAAAGTGGATAACTTTCGTGAATGGTAGTGCTTTTTTATCGATAAGTGTGTGTGTGTGTGCATTTGTGTGATGTGCGTGTGTATAGTTCGCATTGGTCGGATTTGCAATCCAATGACCCGCTGATCCGGGCATACGCGACCCGGGGACAGTCAACTGCAGAGAGTCACTTCCGTTCGTTTCGCGCAGTCAGCGCCTGGAAGTGGGCGGACATTAAATGTGAAATATTGCTTCTTTGCATGAGGGGTGAATTTTTTTTCTGGCCTGATAAATTCGAACAAATCATAGTTGGGTCATCGCCGCCCGGTGTCGGAACCGGCGCGGTTTGGGGCTGGAGAATATACTTTTAAAGCCCGGCTGAATTGTGCTGACCTGAGATTTTTCCGGTCGAAGTAAAAAATTAATTCGAGAATTTCTGATAGACTGACTGGTCTGGTTGCTGCACCGTGAATCGGCGTCTGTATAATTTTCAAATCCCGCTAAAAGAGGAAATAGAACCACAATCCGAGCGTGAAACATGGCAATGTTGGTTTTCTACTCTGATGAATATTACATTTCATGGGTGGCAACAGCCGTCCGAAGTGATACTCTATTTTACGGTAGTTTTGGTGCACATATGGTAATTTAAATAGGTGTATTAGGAACATTATACGCCATTCTAGCAAGTCACGTCTCTATAAAAGCGTATGCAAATCACTTAGATTAATTTGAAATGCGCTTCCATCACAGGTGGAAAAATGGAGCCGCATGGCTATTTGTGCACAATCGGTTACACCGAGGTTTTGAGTTGTTTTTCTAGAAAAACGATTCGCCATAATTCAGACTAATGGAATGAAAAAGGTGCTGTAGCTCTAGCTTTTAGTTTTTTCATAGACTGGATTTAATTTTAGTAAGTGTTTATCAAGTTTGGTTAAATTGTGGTCAATTGAACTTAATCCGCTAGGCTATATAAATCTTGCTTTCATTACGATTAAAAGTAAAGTAATAAAACGTTACTTGAAAAAGCGCACGAATACTATGCTGGCTTACACTATATTTACACTTACACTAAGAGAAAATTAAGCAAGTCTAAAAGACTACGCCAAACTTATAAAACATTATTACTTTAAAAGGTTAAGTGACCCAACCCCGACTTTTCAAAACTTACACTGCAACTGTAATTGAGATGATCAGACAGAAGCGCGATACAAATCGACAAAACATACTAGAATTTTGATTCATGTAAAGCCAGAAGCGAAAATAATTTGAAGATATCTATACCTATAAAAAAGGATTTCTGTCTGTCTGCCCGAATAAGGTTCCTTATAGAATTGAAAACTAATGAACCGTTCGGCGTGAAAATTTGCATATAGGGGTTTTTGGGGCCAAGGAAGGTTCTTATGATGGTTAGAGACCCCTCCCCCCACTAAGAGGGGGGGCTCTCACACAAATGAAACACAAATTTCTGCATAACTCGAGAACTAATCAAGCAAATGGAACAAAATTTTACATGTGGTTTTTGTTGGAGACAAGAATTTTTTCTATTGTGAATTAAAACCCCTCCCTACTTTAGGAGGAGGGGCTCCTATACAAATGAAATACAAATTTCCTCATAACTCGAGAATTAATTAATCAAATGGAACCATAATTGGCATGTGGGTGTTTTTGGAGGCATGGAATTTTGCTATGAAAAATTAGGACCCCTTACCTTCTTAGGAGGGGGGCTCCCATACAAATGAAATACAAATTTCCTCATAACTGGAGAACTAATCAAGCAAATGGAACAAAATATGACATGTGGGTGTTTTTGGAGACAATGATGTTTTCTATGGTGAATTTAAACCTCTCCACGCTTCAGAAGGGGGGGGGCTCCTATACAAATAAAATACAAATTTCCTCATAAATCGAGAACTAATTAATCAAATGTAACCATATTTGGCATGTGGGTGTTTTTGGAGGCATGAATGAGGAAGCGCCGGCTGCTGTGGGGGGGCAGCCCCCGTAGAGATCACACCTCTAAATAGGTTTATTTATTTTCCTAGATCTACCTATCTACCTGACCTCTATTACTTTCCTTCAATTGAGTCACCCCTGCGAAATGATACTTTCTACGAAAAGATTTTCCATGAAATGATACATCCCGCGAAAGGTTTTTCACGAAATGGTATTCGGCGAAACTCTATATTCCACGTTATGGTCAACCGAGAATTAGTGTTCCGCAAAATGGTATTCGGCGAAATGGTTTGTAATGATGGCGAATATTTAAATGCAGTCCGCTTTATTTTATCAGGCTAAGCAATGGGGAGAGTTGTTTTCTACTTTACTGTGAGGAAAATTTGTATGTTAAAACACCCATGTTAAAACTTCCCAGAAACTTGCAAAACTCAAGATTGTGACAAAGGTCATATTCACGATTTATGTACAACACAGTTTAATTTGTGGCAATACGAAGTTTGTCGGGTCCGCTAGTCTTAAATAAAATCAGAATAGAAACTTAGCTCAACCGCAGTTTACTTCTATTTATGGAGCCTACCGTCTGTTTGAAATACTCAGAAAAAAAACTATTACCATTTTTTATTAATAAGTACCACAAAGGAAACTAAGAAAAAGGAACACAGTGTGTAAAACTTCTGGAAGGCTCCCTTTTCCCGACTGATGGTTTGTTCAGTGGACACTTTGGAGGAGCATGGGAAGCGACTGTGAAATCAATGAAATTCGGTTAACGACCCATTTTAGTTGAACAAGTTGTCGATCGAAGAGTTTATTGCCTTTCTATGCCATATCAAAGCTACACTAAACGCAAGGCCATTTACGCCATCTTCTGACTATTTGGATGATCAGTTATTACCCTACGACGTTTTTGAGTAAGACTATGAATTACCTGGTAAATTATTCAGTTTGATCGAGTAAATTGCTGCAACAGGTTCAACAAACGTCTCTGTCTAGCGGTATTTCCCCGATACGTCATGAAAAACGGCGTTTATGTCTCCGATTCATAAACAAAGGTGATGAAAAAGACATCGATAATTATCGAAGTATTGATGCTGCTTTATGTGCGTCATCCAACCTATTCGAAAAAAGAGTCTTGGGACCAATCTTTCACACATTGTTCCATTCATCTCAATTCAACGATGATTCTTAACATGGATACATGCCACCGTTGATCAATATGCTAGGAATACCACGTCAAGGTGTTTCCTACCGGATGCGATTTGCCCCCTAACGGATGCGAGGTACCCATTCTAATTTTCTCTACTTTTCACGAGAATCACTCATTTGCTGTGAAAAACCAAATTTACGTCCCAGTTTGCGTCGAGGTCAGACGCTAGTATAACATGCCAGTCGTCGCATGTTCGAATCTCGACTGAGAGAGGCTGTAAGAGCCAGTAAGACCGTAGCACTAGCGTCACAATTGTACTGAAATCTAAAAGCTGGCTGCGAATTTTGTCGAATAAAAACAGAAGGCCGAGTTCTGAAAGCGGAATGCAGCACCAAGGTTTTGCTTTGCTAATCAAGATCCACTATAACGGAGATAACCGGAACGTATGCCCAAAGTGCCTAAACATAACTCTAACACTATGTTACTTGTTGCTTGTCTTGGGTGCAATCAGGCGTAATTGGTTGAATCTGGCTTTCGGGCTCTCTAGATAAAATACCACGAAAACAAACGGAATAAGGCGCTTATAGTACAGTGAAGTCAATTTTTCTGGTTTCCGACGACCGGGAAGCTTTTCTCATGTGCAGTACGATGGCAAGGTGTTTGTCCACGGTACATAATCGTTTCTTGATTGTTTGACCGGATTAAAGACGTTTCACTCTAACTAACTTAATGTAATAAAAGTCCTTGTCTCAGAATTCCATATACAGGATTGAAGAGTTCTAAGAGGAGTGACTTAACCCCTTAATGCGGAATGTTGCATTAAAACAACATAGTAAAAACATCCTCCAAAGTTATTTGGTTATATATTTCGGTCATCTCCATTGTAGTGATTAACACATCAAATTATAGAAAATACGGATGGGTACCTAAGATTCACTCTGAACTAGACGCAAGGCGACGAAAGATATAGGTTAGGTACCTTGCAGGTAGGATTCAAGACCATGTGCTCCGGTACTGTATCCCGACTGAAAAATTCATATTTTGACGTCTACGTCATCCTGTTTAGTCGTTTTATATAGGGTGCTGCTTGATAGGTTTGTCTACGGCGGGTCTTCGTTTACGTTTCCAGCAGCATTATAACCAATTTTGGTGCGAATTACATTCAAACTAACCTGGTATTGACATTTTTGGATTTTCTCTTTGCTATCGAGGAAAAGAATATGTACGAAAATTACTATTTTTCACTATTTGTTCAAAAAATAGAAGTCTTCTTGGTTATTCTACCAGTTTTATGTATGAAGAAGAGAATCTGCTGATCGACCGGAGCAACTACTTGAAATTTTGAGCTATGATTCAAACTATTTCCACTTTTTTGTAGTAGTTGGGTAGCTCATGCACAAGGCTCAAATTGTCCATGATAAACGAAAGCGCTTATGACGAAATGAGTTTCTAGTAAAAGTTTCTAGTTTGAAAATTTAAAAGACGTTTTACTGAATATCTAATATGTTAAACGTATAAATTCGACTACTATCAATAATAGTTTGTCCCATGTGGAAAAAAGTTGGGGTCAGTCCCGGTGTAGTGGTTAGCATTCACGCCGAGGATACGGGTTCAAATCCCAACCCCGCAGAAGTCACGAATGACCCAAGCTGTTAAAGTGACTATAATATAACAAAAAAAATATGGAAAAGAAGACTATAATTTGTCAATTTTCACCGTGAAGTGTCAGTGTTGACATGTACTCCAGTTATAGTTATAGATATATCCCATAAACTGAATTGTTCAACTAAACTGTAAATCGCTTGAAACTGTTCAATCAAAATTTAAACCATAGCAATGCTTGTTCAGCTGAGTGCAAAACACCGTAAGTTTTTGTATAGTTAGTACTCTTCAATCCTGTTCATATGCTCTAAACGCTGTTCCTCCATCATGTGACACTCTTGGTATCGTAAACGCGGTCACCATTTAAAAGCATTTACAGCTTTATTTTCTACCGACAGACATGCTATCACGAATGATTCGTATTCGGTAGGAGAACACATTCGTAGCACATTTTGCACTAGAACACATTTGATGCACGGTTATTGTCTGGCTTCGTTATCGACGAGATCGGGCTGCGGCGAAGATCGTAGGTAAGAGAAAATATACTTGTGCAATTATTCTGACCTGCTTGGTGTGCAGTTGTCGTGGGTTTCCGTGGTTCTGTGGCGGGATTACTATTATCGACTGTAACAGTGGTCATTTCGGATAATTCATTTTATGACTAAATTTGATGTTGTACAACTTAAGCTAGTTAGTCTAGGTTTGGGTACATACTTTTGTCTGTGATAATATTGAAAGTTTTATGATAGTTATTCACCGCGCCACTTAAAAATTAAATGCTCTTTCCTCTTGCTCGATCGACTTTGTATCATTAATAGCCCCAATACTGATAAAGTATCAGTTGCTTTTGCAACACCATTATCTGAACAACATGTTCGTTTACAACATATTGGCAGATTAATATTATGCTTTGACTTTTTTGGAATTTTGGATACTAGAGTTTAACTGAAATAGACCTCTTACTGGAACAATTCAATTTATGGGATGTGACTATATCTGGTGTATTTGTGTACTATGAGGTGCATTTTGACAAATTATACTGTTCTTTTCCTTATGCAACTGACTGCTATTAATGTTAGTCGAATTTATGCGTTTAACATATTGCCAGTGGTTGGAGAATTAGGGAAATGATTATTTGAATCGATGAACATGCCTCATCCACTCAACCATCGGCTTTGAATTGTATACGAACATACAGTGACTCAAACTCGAATTCGTACGGCACATGCAGATTTAGTTTTTCTACGGTTAAAAGTTTAACAGAAGTTTTAGGGACATGTTATTCAAGTAAAATCATGACTTCGGTTAAACTTTCTTTTAATCGTAGAAAAACTAATGTTGCATGTGCCGTACGTATTCGACAGAGATGAAAGAGAGAGTGTTGTTGCCACGCTGAGTACATTTTTTGTTGCGCAAAATTGGGTTGTTTTCAATATGTACAATATACGTTACCAAGCAACGACATCTGTTGTATTCAACGGGGAAACATTGGCAGTTTCAAGCATATTTTCACACATGACGCATGATGAAACACTAGCGCCAACTTCTGTTTTTTATTTTCAGAAACTACAGGCGGTATCCTATAGTCTTCAAACTTTGCTTAATGCTGTCTATTCAGCTGGGTCATAGGGCTCACCAATAGCCCCTTTACATCCAAACAGTAACTTCGAATAGACCCTTTATATCCAAACACTAACAAGCATTGTCCTAATTGGCATAACATTTATCGAATTGCTTGTCATGATCTATATGAATGGAAACGCAGTTTGCAATGAAGCAGTGGAATTAACCGGGGTTGTAAAAATATAGTTTCCTCAGGCGTAACAAAGGTTCTGTGGATTATTTTCACGTTTAAACTCATGCTTTGTTACGCTTATTTTTCTTACTGTCCTTACTATTTTCACAATTCTTACTATTAAGAATTCAATTACTGTTCGAGCATGATCATGAGCATGATATTCAAATGCGCAAATATTACTGTTTTAGTAAAGTGGTCATAACTTCTACAATTTTCAACCGATTGTTATCCTTAACCCCATGATTTCTTTGTTTTTTTTATCGACCTTTAAGATCCACATGTAATGAAATCTTGTCTAAGCGTGTTTAAAACCTTTGATAAAGTTGAAATTATTTAAAAAAAATGCGTACTTTTTTGTTTTGTTGTGAACAAATTCTCAAATATCTATTCCTTTTTAATATGGAAAAAAGAGATTTGAAATTGGTGCACCGCAGCCGGAAAAATTTGTGTTTATGTGAAAGTACTTTTTTTCTTTAAGCAAAATTTCAATTTTAGTGCATATCTCAAAAACTATCCTACTTTAAATTTTTCGGATTCAACGGCCAATTTTACATGAAAAATCACCTTCAGCTTACTGAGTTCACGCTTTTTGTGTAGTTATAGGCAGATTGAACCATTCGTTTTTCTGTTTTCTCATGATAAAATCGTTTGCCGATGCTCGGCATATATATTTATTTTGCGAATTTCCCAACCTCTGCATATTAAATATTCAATAAAACACACTTACGCCCCTTCTATTTTCAAACTAGACATACCAGTAATTGTAAAAATCAGGGAAGTAATGTAGAGTAATTTCTGTCGGTTATTTTATGAATTAGTGGTACTTACGACGCTAAAAATGGCGTAACTAAAAATTTCCACCGTAGGAAGATTTTGAAAATTTCAACATTACGAATCGACAATTTATAGTGGGATCCGATTTTACGGAGCATTTTTTTTTAAGAATAACGGTCTGGGGGAGCGCCGGAATTTCGATTTTGGCAACAAAAGTATTCGTTTTGGGAAGCACAAAATGTTTCACTTTCAAAAATATGATGTTACAATATACAGTTGACAAACGAAATACGTTTAAGGACAACTTGTTCCAAACATGAAAAATTTGTCACAAACGAACTACTTTTGGGTTAATAGACAATATTAATCAATTATTTTAGTTTATAATTTACAAGACTGATCCACTCTAGTCAATTTCTTCGAACATAGTTAAAAGCACCATGGGACGGATCGTTACACTGTCATCGTACTCTGTTTTGAAAGTTTTCTTAGCACTCCGCTTTTCAGTTATTTTTATGCTTGTCAGCGTAAGTATTAACAGCATTTTGTCGCTAGTCTTTGAATGCAGTTCTTCATTCTGAACATTTCTACCATCACGCCACATGCTCGAATATTCCTTTTACACTCTTAAGCGAATAATGTACCTACGTGTAAATAAATTTGATTCAGCTAAAACTTGGTTAAACCTACTCAAAATGGCCTTAAAGTATACAACAAACTCAGATTGTGAGTAGTTTTTTAACCAAAAAAGTTGATAGGTAGGAAGTTTTAGCTAAGTCTAACACCTATTTACAAGTAAAGGAAAGTTGAAGGAAAGAAACGGTAGCGTTCCTTTCTTTAATGGTTTACTTTTGAGACATCAAGTTCGTCTAGGTTCAATGTTCAAATGATAAATCTGATCGTAGGGAAAAGATAGTTGTGCACTTTTACAACATTGTTTACTTCCAGGACATCAACTTGGTCAACTTGGATTTAACGAAATAAGTCATTCTTAACTTGGTGGGACAGTAAGGTTGTCATTTTTTTTTTCTAGAATCGAAGTAAATGAAATCCCAGATGTACAAGGTTGTTGTACCGGGTACCGGGAAAGCACTGGTAAGGAGGGAGTAAGCAATTGGAAAGCGTGCTATCAAGTTATTGGTGGATTCGCTCGTTCCTGGCAGTGCCTGATATTGATGCTTATTTCAATAGTGAGTTGACAAATTTCTATTATATTCTCCATATAAATCATTACATAGAAAAATTTCTGATCAATTGGAAAATGACTGAGTTATAAGCGTGCAAAGCATAATCACTTTTCGTTACATGTTCATTCGTACTTTTAAAGTGCAAAAACAATAAATATAGAAAGTCTGATAGACATTTGAATATTTTTGAACGAGATGCGGGGTTGACTGCCGGTATCGAAGAGTTACTTTCCGCGGCTGATGGCCAGAAAGGCTAGTAGTGAACTTTAGGAAACTTCGAACGTAAAAATATCACACATACGAGAGCTTTAACGTTTAATTGCTCGTCTCTTCGAGTGATCAGCTCGTACTGATTCTTCATTTGCATGAAGATCTAATGTTAGCTTTAGATACTGTAAATGTTAGCCACATCAGTATTAAGCTTTAATTTAAGTTTTCTAGTTTAAGTTGTATCTCCTACAATTTTTACAATGGTAATTTCTATAATAGACAAAGGTAATGGTAGAAGAAAGAAATGAAATAAAGGTGTATATATAGTATCCCAGCTAGCACGAATACGTATATCAAAGCACAAAAATAATCGTAAATATCTCTTAACAAATTCGAAATCGTAGCTAAAGCTTGATCAAGTGGGATCATGTTAATTTTCTATCGAACATAATGATAATAACTGACATACATAGATTTTTAGCACAAAATTGTATAGCATCACGAAGCGAGTCGCGCTAAATCGGATATTATCGTATACAAATATAGTCTTATATAGTCGAAACGCTTATAATTATTCCTTATTAAGTATATCGCCTCCAAAATAGTACGGATATGCCAATTTTGCGCATCAAATACGATTTATTAGCATGTATATCTGTACGTAATGCTGATTTCAATATTCACATAAAAATGCTTACTACGATTTTTATGGTAGCGACTCCTTCACGTCTTGTCCTACCCCAGAGATTTTTTTTTTTTTTTTTTTTTTTCCCGTGTTGGGGACTTACCACCGCGACCATTATTTTGATCTATTGTGGTGTGTCCTCTTTTAATTTACGCCATGTCGTATCGGTGAGCTATCAAAGTTTGATGAGCCACCTCAACTACTGTCGGCATTTATCCCAATCGGGTGATGCATTTCGTATGAAATTTATCACCTGATTAGGAGCAGCATTCCAAATATCGCAGGGCTGAGTCAGCCCCTTATCAAGATATCTACGTCGTTTATGATATAGTGCAACACAGTCGCACAACAAATGTTCGGAGCTTTCAATCTCATGATTACAAAAGCGACAGTTAGCTTCATTAAGTTTACCGATGAGTTTCAGGTGGTACTTACAAGGACAATGTCCTGTTATCAAACCGGTGTATGTGCTCAAGTCGGGTTTTGAAAGGTTTAATAGTTTTTGTGATTGAAGAGCATTTGGCTCTATAAAACGTTTCGATTGCCGGGCATTCGAGGTAATATTCCAGTTAGACTGTACCTTTAGTTTTTCCCAATTCCTAAGTTCCATTTTAAGGGCACATGAAGATAGTCCAAAAAAGGGTTCGGGTCCTATGAACTGCATAGATGATCCCTTCTTTGCCAATTGATCAGCGGTTTCGTTCCCTTTGATTCCGCAGTGACCAGGAACCCAATAGAGGTTGACCATATTGCGACAGGAAAGTTTTTCCAACAGTTTTATGCATTCCCACACCAGTTTAGAAGTGTGAGTTTTTGATTTCAAAGCATTCAGTGCTGCTTGACTATCCGAGCAAATACAGATATTTGCATTTTTGTAGTTTCTTTTTATGCATATCGATACACATTCTAGTATTGCATATATTTCTGCTTGAAATACAGTGGGATGTTTTCCCATTGCAACTGAAACGTTAATCCCTGGGCCTGTTATACCAGCACCTGCCATGTTATTTTGTCTTGATCCGTCTGTGTAGAACACCAGTGATCCTGAGCGAAAGTTTGGTTCTCTGGCATTCCAATCAGAGCGAGTAAAATCAAGAACACGAAATTTGTGATCGAAGTAGTTACGCTTAGGCATATGATCTTCGTTCATTAATATTAAGGGATTTACGGAAAACTCTTTGAGAATACTCAAGTGTCCAACGAGATCACCATCGAAGAACCTCATGGATCGCTTGAGCCTCAAAGCATTTTTCATAGCATCCAATTGGATGAATTGATGTAGAGGAAGAAGATTGAGTAGAGCTTCTAAGGCTTTAGAGGGAGTGCTACTCATAGCTCCTGTTATGGAGATGGTAGCAAGCCTTTGTAGCTTGTTCAACTTAATTTGAGCCGTTTTTTGTTTTGTTTTCGGCCACCAGATAAGCGATGCATAAGTGATTCTGGGTTTAACTATTGCTGAGTATATCCAGTAAATCATATTTGGTTTAAGACCCCATTTTTTGCCGAAGGTTCTTTTACAGACCCAAAAAGCATTTATTGCTTTACTTGTTTGTTGTTCGATATGCGTGTTCCAAGAAAGTTGTACCCCAGAGATACTATACACACCTTCATTTCGTTACTTTTTTCGTCATTTTCCTCGTCTATTGTAAAGTATAACGCTATAACAAAGTTATTTTATATAGCTTTCAGATATATAACAATCGAAAGGTTTAGTTTGCAACCCAAATAATAGACACACTCTTTTTTTGTAAAACAGCTTTGTCCCTAGAACAAATCGCATAAACGGACGTCGTCATCAGTTGCATTGCAATCACCCTCTATTGGATGTGGAAGCGTAAACCGGATAGCGTATAAGCAAGTCACCAAAAAGATCCTAACCAGGCGGTGGCATCGAACAATGATCGTAGACGATGGAGCAGTAGACGGACGGAGAACTTCCGCTTCCCTTTGCCCTGGATGAAATGGAAACGGTCAATAAACTAAAGTACCTACTGGATGGATGCAGTTTGTGCAATCTACACCGGACGGGAGCCGGAACAGGGTTTTCTTCGTTCGAAACTAAGCAGGGGTCATTCCAACAAGTAGAGTTGACAAGTAGTGGTAGTAGTAGTAGTAGTGAGAGTGATAATAGTAGTAAGAAATCAGAACAGCACTCACCCTGCTTGACGGTTGCGGCCAACTGCTGCTGAAGTTGCTGCTGCTGCTGCTGGGCTGCCGCTTGCTGTTGGGCTTGCTGTTGCTGGGCCGCAGCCTGCTGCTGGGCGGCGACTTGCTGCTGGGCCGCCTGCTGTTGCTGTTGAGCCGCAACGGCCTGCTGCTGCTGGTGCTGGTGAAGTTGATGCTGTGGCGTCGTTTGCGACTGCGAGTGAGCCGGATGGATGGTGAGCAGTTTCGTTTCCGGCGGTTTGTGCGGCCCAACGGTCAGCTGTGGGGCGGCACTGAGAGCCATCGTCGGTGCGGGCATCATTAGTGTTGACATTGCCAACATCTTCGTCCGCTCCGGTGTTTGCAGATGGCGCGCACTCTAGACTTGCTACGGCTAGGTGCTTCCGCTCAAAACTCTATGCTCGGCCGGTTTCGAACTGGGTAACAAACTGAACGGTGCTCACACGGGTTTCTAGCAAGCAAGTTCGCAAACTCACCGACCTGTACGGTTATAATTGACTCGAAAGATAAAAACACTCCACCAACATTCACTTTGCCGCGGCCGCGTGGACAAGTCCTGGAACCGTTCGCAATCAAACGATGGTAATTATTTCTAAACAACGCCACACAAAAAAAACCACGGGATCGTTCTTCTTTTTCTCGGATAACCGCGTGGGGGAAATGAAATGTAAATAATATCTCTGCACGATATGCACGATTATGCGGCGCTTTTTTTCACGCCGAGCGGAATGTTGTGACGGTTACGAGAGACTCACCACACTCGATGACGTTGGCGGCGTTGGCGTTGGTGGCGATGACAACGGGGACGGTTGTTTTTTTTTTCTTCTCGCAGACACTTTGCCTTATCGTAGCCTACTATTTTTGCTAACGGCTGTAACGGCTGCTGCTGCTGCTAGCACCGTCGCGTTTGTTAGTCCCCGATGTGTTTGAACTTTCGTGGGCAAAACGACGCGCGGGGTATCTTCTTTTGTGCTTCTCGCTCACTTCTGCCCCACCAAACTGGCACTGGAGACCTGGTACCGTACCGACGAAAATTGAACGACAACGACGAAGACGAGGGGCTGCCCCGGGTTTTATTTTACGATACTTAGCGCTGCTGCTTTGCGCTGTCGAGAGTCTTTGAGGCTGATTTTTTATATACTAGTTTTTATTATTTGCTTTTTTTTTTGTTTTATTTTTATGATCCACCCCTAGTTGCCATCTCACGGTTGAGCGATGGTTTGGCGTTAAAAAGCGTTAACGACGCTTTTGGCTGAGAAGCTCGGATCAACCGAGCGAGCAGACGTCAAAGTTTTCACTAGTTTTCCCGAAACGTTAAAATTATCTATACGTAAATAGAACAGCACTAACACTTTCACATCGACTGCTGGTTCCGAATGCGCTTATCGTGAAACTAAATCACCGAAAAATAAAGCGAAATAAAGAAACTGAAGGACTTCCACGTAGAATCAACTAGAACCACCGAATGTAGACGACGGTTTGCTATACCGAATAGACACAGAAAACGGGGTGAGAGCGCAGGATATCGAAATAAAATTAAATGTTCTTGTCAGTTCCGCTTAATTTTCCTTTGTTTTACGCTACAGATTTTTCGCCCGCTTCTTGGCCTGCTGCTGTTGGTTTGACTGTTAGCTTCTGTCCGGGTAACGACGGGAGGAGGGTGAAGAAGGGAATTCGCTGGATATATGTGGCTGGGGGGGTACACACAGTTTATTAAACACACACTGAAACTTTTCTCGCCTGCTGCGTTTGTTCGCACGTACCGTTCACTACAACACCTGGCTGCTGCTGTTGCTGCGTCTTCCTAGCCTGCCGCGAATGATTCGAATTTAATTGAGATTTTTGCTTCTTTTTCTAACAGGGTTTTCTGTCAGCTTCGCGTAAAAACTGCAACACCGAGAGATGTTCGACGACGAGCACAAAGCCTACACAAGCCGTTTTTGTTCCGAATTTTTTTACTGGTTACAATATTCTATAAACATGTGTGTGTATATATGTATATAGGTATAAATTTTTATTAACGTACAGGAACTATACAGCCAAAAGCACACAGGGTCCTAACTAAATCGTACTAACCGTAAGGCGACACTGCTCTAACTAAAGCTCGCCGACTGGCCGTAGACAAAAGAAACCTGCCGTGTCGCCGCCGGAAGGGCCGACGAGTATCCTTCGCCCCGTTCGGGTTCCGGTTCGGTCCCGAACGGTTGTGCGTCGGCGCCGTCGATCCCACGAGCGCTTGCCGAGGGCCATCTAGCCAGCCTGGCCATTACCTCGTGGTCGTTATCCTACTACGGCACCGAAAACACAACAACAACAAGATAACCGATGGTTGTCGGTTCACAATCAACCGAAAGAACAACACCTGACTGCGGTGGTGTGCGTACAAACTGCCAAACAACAACAAACCGAACGAACGTACCGTGGGTGGGTTGGTAGTCATCCTAGTAGGCTTATCCTCGGCATGGAACGAGTGGGTGGCAAACGAACCGGTTCACTCCTCCAGCAAGCTTCACTGATTCCAATGACGGTTGAGTAGGCGCGAGAGAGCGAACGGGAGAGCGCCCAAAAAGGACGAGAGTATGAGAGCTTTAACAAAGCAATCGACGACGCGGGCAAAAGAACAAAGAACAAAGACTGTGTACAAACTTGCAATTGACGATGCTGGGCCTAAACATACCCATGGCTCTGCTTTTCTTCGGCGTGATTTCTTGTCACACGCGGTTACTTGTTTCATTGGCTAGCAAGCAGAGGAAAAACAATTTAATATGCTCCATACTTTCGGTTCAAGTTCGGACAGGCATAAAGCCCAATTACGCAAACAGAAAATGGAATAAATTTCTATTCTATTCAAAGCAAACTATGAATAACCAAATCCTCCCCGAAGCCATTCAGAACAACAATCAGACCTTGAAGGGCAACTAGACTCAAGGGAATCATACGAAATAATCTATTTCATGGCCGCTTACTTCCCATCATGACAAGGCTACTACCATGACCGGATCTCATATCATAATCAGCAGCACTAGCAGCAGAGGCAGCAGCATAAACGTTTATTCGGCATATCCACGAACAACGATGACAATGGGAAATAATCTTCCATCTAAGCTTCATTGTCAAGGACCATCCGCGCTAGCTGTTAGCAGTGCTGTGCTGTGCTGTGTGTTGCTAGCTCTCCCGCCCCGTGTTTTGGCGTTTGCTCGCATTGGAGGATTGGCCCGAAACACCCTTTGATGACGCGCACACCCCCAGCATTGACCCCCTCGGGAAAACGCAGAGAGCAACCAGCAACAAAAAAAAAACGCAAAAGGAATCACCGCCAGCTTCGTTCGCTTTGTTTTTGTGTATACATTCGACCCAACAACAACAACGCTAACATTTTGCAACAACGATTAATGGTGGTGAGCTTTGCGTTATCATTGTTGATCTCATCAATAGTGAGTGGGGGGGGTCGAAGGTGATGCAGAAATTTAACTCTTTCACTGGGCCTAGCATTACGAACAATCCGCTTCTCTGGTTCCCTCTTATTTTCTTCAAATGTAGGTCGTTTTAGAATATTGCGAATAAAAAAAAAGTCCAATTACGCACGTCACGCAGAATCCTTTCCAGCCATTCGATTTGCCATCGATCGCTGTTTCGTTTCGATCCGGTCTCGTTACGGTCACACATTTTTGCATTTGCATAGTTCGCTTTGTTGTTTCCCTTGTTGTTGTTGCTGCTGCTGCTGCTGTTTTCCGCTCGGATTCGTTTCGGCAATTTTCCCCGCGTTGTTGCTGTTGAAGTTTTTGTTTGATCAAACAAGCTCTCCGGAGCGCGTTCGGTTAGCTCCGCTCCGCTCCCGCGTAGCACCCCCCCTTTACCGTTCTTCGACGGAAATTAAACATACACCACGCGCCGCGTGTGTGTAAGTGTGTGTTTGTGTACGTCCCGAACTGTATATGAAAGCGGAACGGGATGGGGGCGCATGGTTCGTAAACGAGATGGAAAGAGTGAACCATCGGGATCGGTCCCCAACCGGTTCAACCGGATAGCTTTCGGAAGTCGAAAGCTTTTACGTTCAACGGTGAGATGTCAGAAAACCTGAAAGAATCACAAAAAAACGGTGCAATCACAACAAATAAAATAAATCTGTAATCATTACCGGGTAAACATCGATACGATTTTCATCAACAATTTTGAGATGGTCATCTGCAACCTCTTCCGGCAAGCCGGACATCCCTAGAACCGAAGAAGCTTTCACTGACTTCCATTCATCTGCCACTTTCACAGCGGCATCCCACCGCCGCTCTCGTACGTCGACGGACGATCGTCATCATCGGCCGGCCAGACCAGCACACAGCTTCTGCTCGTCGTTCGGTTCTTCTCATGAATGAATTGCACGGTACATTGAGGAAAAGTCGTTCCGAAGCTTTTTCACTGCCCAGCAGTTACTATACTGAACGTTTTTTTTTTGTTTTTGCTAACTTGTTTGTTTTTGTATTTCCGAACGCGTTCCGTATTTTTTGCCATTTTACTCACCGATGATGATGCTCATTTACCAAACTGTGAGCTACTTCAAAAAAGCATAACATGCCGACTAATTGGTGAATAATCCGTCCGACATTGCCAACTTCGATCCTCGTCCCGGTTTGATCCCTTCGATAGCAGTTTACTGCCGGTGATGACGTCTATTTTTTTCCTTTCTGTCAAACCATCAAAATAGCAAATCACGAAGCGTCGTGCAGTGAACTTTTCCTGTATGGTTGCGAAGCCTACTTTGATGGTTGGCTGGCTGGGAGGGCCTAGTTTAACGAGCCTCTTCTTTGCTCTAGCAGCAAGGCGCTTCCGATAACGACCTTAAGCGGATTGTGCTGTCGAATGGCCCTCTATAAAATTCCATTCCATGATGGTACCGTACAGTAGTAGTACCAGCCGAGGAAGGATCAAAATCGGCAGCTTCTTCACACGCACGTCGTAAACGCCGTACGACGACAACGACGACGACGTACGGTTACTGTTCGGTGGAGCAAAACTGAAATCAGAACGTAATAAGGGAGTGGATAATCTCGTTGCCGTAAAACTTATACTACCCATCGGGATTCTACGCTGAGGTACACTTGCTGAGGCTTGCTGGTATGTGGTTTCAAATAGGTTGAAGCAAGGCGTTTTAAATTTAACTATAAATGTCTGCTGGGATATACCAAAAAACAAGCATTAGTTTGCATGTTGGGAAAGTAAAGGCTCATAATCATTAACTGACAGCTGTGAGTTAATCAGACAGCCTCTTTGAGCAGCCTTTATGGAGTAACTAAATACTTAACTTCTCATTTATTGAATTATTCATTTATGGAATCAAACGTGTTTCAAATATTTTTACCGTCAGGTTTCGTCTGGACAACCAGCAATCAGAAGGAGCAATATCCGAAGAATACATTCCACTTGAGCGTTTGCAAATACTTTTTCACGACTTTTGCAGCATGAGGAGGCCGAGCGTTGTCATACAGGTGAATTATCTTTTCGCCTATTCTGGCCATTTTTCTCGCAATAACCTACGTAAACAAATCGTTTGTAGCCTGTAGCGATCGCTCCTAAAGGAATAGCCGGGTTTTAGCAGCACTACTTTAGATCCCACCAGATTAAGAATATTCCAGTTTTGGTGTGGACGTAGAAGAAGTGGGTGTCAATTGCACAGTAACTGATTGTGGTGCACTCCAATGCAATGATTCATCAAGCTCCTCCCCTTGTGTTAGACTTAGACCTTCATCTAAAAGTGGTTCCCATTCTTCGACTTTAAGCTTTTACGGTATGGCAGAAAATATGCATAAAACTATAAAGTGGATGTTAGGCCGTCATGACCAGTGTAAAGAGAGAGGTGGTACACAGGGCTGTAAAATGTACTGGTTGGTGACATGAAATTAAATACATGACATTTTTCTTGCGACCAGCCATTCGGCATGGGTTTGATAAACATGCACGAAGAAAAAAATGTCATGAGAGTGATGACATTTTTTACTATCTATGTAGTTTACACTTCGGTACAGTCTTACACTTCAGACTCTTCTCCATCATTCTATCGATATGCATCACAAAAAAATGTAGTAAATCCTTGCAGACCATGTTCGGTCTTCCTTTAATTGAATTTATTGAATTGATTTATTGTATTCTCCTGTACTTCAGAGTAGAAACTGGATTTTTCAACCAGCTCTATGTTACTCCAGTTGCTTCACTGTTTCTATAAAAAATTTAATAATCACATTAAATTTCCTACAACTTATCCCAATACACCTTGATTCAACCTTTCGCTTTTGAGCTGTAGGCTTATTTTAAAAACTGTATACGAAAAAACTGATTAGTTAGTTATTTTTTGCCGCGTGAGTAAAGATAACAGAAATTTTGACTAAAAATATTTGAAGATAAGTTATTTATATCGGTAAAGTTTTACCATAATAGATTAAGAGATTACAGTGATATCTTTGGAACAAGAGAAAGTACGCAAAACAAACTTTGTGTGCTTTCTTCGAAAAGCCAAATGCTTCTCATCGACGGGGCAGTAAACAGCTCAGAATCGAACACTCAATCGTATCCCAAGTAATTAGACGTTCAAGAAGCATCAGACTACCAAACGGAATGATGACAGCGGTAGGAAACGCGGCGCCACATAAGCAAAGTATGCCAGGATGGTAGCTGCCACCTACCATATACCTATATTACAAGGAAGGTAAAATTTGGCGTGGAACTGCTCCATTGAGGAGCCATTCTCGTGCAGGATGGTGGGAGGTCTGTTGAAGAGTTTACGGGTTTTCGGCCGAGTTAGGTGTGGAAGATGACTCATTTATCGACTAGAGCGAATTTTACCAATTTTAAATACTCAACAACGAAATGGATTCAAAAAAATAATTGCGCAACTGAATCAATATTCGGAGAAAAATGTAAAAAAAAAAGAAAAACCAAGGAAAAAAAAAGAGGGAAAAAGAAAAAAACAAAGAAACTAGGCATAAAGAGATGAAGAAAGGAAGATAAAAGAAAAATGAGAGAAAAGGAAGAACTCGAAAGAAAACGAAGGAAAAACAATGAAAATGACGGTAAACTGAACAGAAATAAAGAATAAATGGGACAAACGAGGAGAAAAAAACGGGAGCAGGAATAGAAAAGGAGAAATTGCAGGAGCAGAAGAATGGAGAAACTACCCAGTAAACATTTTCATATGCATATCAGAGCAATAAATGAGTTATATGTATCTATATATACCCTGAAAAATCGTATCTGATGCACAAAACAAGCATATGCGTACTAATTTGGATGCCATATACGTACTTCAAAATATACGTTAACAATTCAGTAAGTAACAATTTGTAAGTCTTTGTATGAGATAAGATCCGACTCAAAGCGATTAGTTTTATAATGCTATACAATTCTGTACTGGAAGTCGTAGGTCAATCACTTGCTAACGTCCAATACGACAGAATATAAACTGGTGTGCATCTCATTAGGCTATATTAACGATCCTGAATTTATTAATAGTCAATAACGATAATTTTCGTACATTGATATACAAGTTGGTGTTTGCTGGGGAGAACAGAATTAGTGAAAAATGAGATAGAAAATAAAATAAAACGTGAAGAAAAATATAAAAACAGAAGACAAAGGAGATAAAGCTGAAAAGAAATATAACAACAGGATATAATAACAGGAAGAACGGAACAGACGAACGAAACACGGGGTGGAAAAGGAGGGGCGAAAAAAGACGATACAAAAAAGACAAAAAAGAAGAAAAAAGTCGAAATGGGATAGAAAATGACAAAGAACGAGACAGGAAGAGAGGAGATAAAAATGGGCCGGAAAACGAAGAAAAATGGAACAGAGATAGATTAGGACTCAGAAAGAGGGCGAAAAACGGACCAGTAAAAGACAAATAACAGAAAAAGATAAGAAAAAGAAACGCAGAAAAGGTAGCGAAGGACAAATCACTAGAAGGTTAGAGGGAAAACGAGGCAAGAATGTGGAAAAAAAATAAGAGAAACCAAAAGGAAAACAAGAATAACGACAGAAAAAAATCAGAGGGGTTGTGTAGAAGACACGAACGCATAGTTGACGCAGGACTACGTAAATCTCTTTGTAGCAATGGTAGCATGTATTCATGCATGTAATCATTCGATTCATCATGTATACATGCTCTATGCGGTAGATATACATGCTACATGCATTGTATATAACATTTATCAGAGTAGTAAATTGTATACGTTCAATCCTCAATAAATTTCAGAGTCACAAACACAAACTATTGCTTTCCTGCTACCTTGCAGAAATTAAACATTGTTTTTATTACTAAAGGCTCCCCAACGTTGAAGGTATTCTATCAGTTCAATCTCATTTTATCAAAAGCACAGCTCGCATTTTTCGATTTTTTGGAATGACACCATATCCCAAACCATGCCGTAAGACGTAGTCCTATGTCAAAAACAAAACAGATAGAGGAAACAGAAAAAAGGAAAAAAAGATCAAATCTATACCTATAAAGAAGGATTTCTATCTGTCTGTCTGTCTGTCCTGTGTTCCTAATAGAATCAAAAACTACTGAACCAATCGGCGTGAAAATTTGCATGTAGAGGTTTTTGGGGCCAGGAAAGGTTTTAGTGATGGTTAGAGACCCCTCCCCCCACTAAGAGAGGGGGCTCCCATACAAATGAAACACAAATTTCTGCATAACTCGAGAACTAATCAAGCAAATAGAACCAAATTTGGCATGTGGGTGTTTTCGGTGACAAGAATTTATTCTAGGGTAATTTGAGACCCCTCCCCTCTTTATAAGGGGAATTATAACTCCTCTCCCCTTTAAGAGGGGGGGGGGGGTTTCCATGCAAATTTCCTCATAACTCGAGAACTAATCAAGCAAATGGAACCAAATTTGGCATGTGAAAGTTTTCGAGGGCAAGAAAATTTTCTATGTTGAATTAGGACCGCTCCTCACTTTAAGAGGGGGGGCTCCTGTACAAATGAAATACCAATTTCCTCATAACTCGAGAACTAATCAAGCAAATGAAACCAAATTTGGCATGTGTGTGTTTTTGGAGACAAAATTTTTTTCTATGATGAATTGGGACCCCTCCCCACTTTAAGTGGGGGGGGGGCTCTTATACAAACGAAATACAAATTTCCTTATAACTCGAGAGCTAATCCAGCAAATGGAACCAAATTTGGCATGTAGGTGTTTTTGGAGGCAAGAATTTTTTCTATGATGAATAAGAACCTCTCCCCACTTTAGGAGGGGGGGCTCCTATACAAATGAAATACAAATTTCCTCATAACTCGAGAACTAATCAAGCAAATGCAACCAAATTTGGCATGTGAAGGTTTTCGAGAGCAAGAAAATTTTCTATGGTGAATTAGGACCCCTCCCCACTTTAAGAGAGGACTCCTGTACAAATGAAATACAAATTTCTCCATAACTCGAGAACTAATCAAGCAAATAGAACCAAATTCGGCATGTGGAGGTTTTTGGAGGCAAAAATATTTTCTACGGTGAATTAGGATCCTTCCACACTTCAAGAGGGGGGGCTTCTACACAAATGAAATACAAATTTCCTCATAATTCGAGAACTAATCAAGCAAATGGAACCATATTTGGCATGTGGGTGTTTTTGGAGGCAACCATTTTTCCCATTATGAATTAGGACTTCTTACCTTTTTAGGAGGGGGGGGGCTCCCATTTAAACGAAATACAAATTTGCTCATAACTTTAGAACTAATCAAGCAAATGGAACCAAATTTGGCATGTGAGAGTTTTAGATGGCAGAATTTTTTTTCTGTGGTGTATTACGACCCCTTTCCCTTTTAAGAGGGTGGGCTCCCATTCAAATGAAATACAAATTTCCATATAATTTGAGTACTAATCAAGCAAATGGAACCAAATTTAGCATGTAGGAGATTTTTGAGTCTTGAATTTATTTTATGATAGTTAGAGACCTCTCACCCCTGTGGTAGGGGGATATGGACTCTCATACAAATAAAACAGAAATTTTTGCGAAACTCAAAAACTAATCCAACTCGAGAAATTCGAGACTCTTCCATAAAACATTAATCAATAACAAGACCACAAAAACTATCTATAGTAACACTAGATCATTCAGGACGAGCCGGTCGCGAGTGTTGCCGGTGACCCGCCGTCGGAAGCGCCGCCCACTGGGGGGCTTGCAAAACTCGAGATAGTGACAAAGATCATCCGAGATTCATGATTTATGTACAACACAGGTTAATTTGTGGCAATACGAAGTTTGTCGGGTCAGCTAGTAAGATATAAGAGGAGAAATGCAGGATACAAAATGAGAAAACGGTTCCACCGTAAAAAAAAGAAAAACATCGCCATTCCACTGGAAGACCTAAGGGTGTTGAGGTTAGCGTACGCTAGCTGCGTTGCAAAAATCAGCGATACTCAACACCTGTGCAATTGTCCGGCAGTTCCTGGGTCAAGCGGACAGATATATCCCAGATAATAATGCAATGTAAGGAAGTTTTTAGAAAAATGTGCAGACCCACCGAACCCCTTCTTTGTTGGCAACCGCCCGGGGTATTTGAAATTTCACGACTATGTCGCGAGTGCGACAAATTGGCAAAACAGAAGAGCAAAAGACGAAAAACAGGAGATAAAAAAGGAAAACTGGAGAGGATAGGGAAAAAAGAGAGCCACAAACAGGATAATCGTAACAAAAAAGACGGAAAACAAAGCTAAAAAAAGGAAAACGACACACACGAATACGAAAAACAAGAAGGAAAGAAGATGAAAAGAACAAAAAAATACGAAAACTGGAAACGAAAAAAAAGGGAACTAGAGAAGAAAAAACTACAAACGGGAAAGAAAGTAACAAAAAATATGGGAAAAGCATGAGGGAAAACAGGATTGAAGATAAGAAGAAATGAAACAGAAAACGAAGATGAACGAAACAATAAAAATGGAAACACGGGACAAAAGAAAAATGGAAACGATAAAAAAGAGGAAAATGAGAGCAAGAGCCAAGAAAACAGTACAGAAGAGGAGCAAAAAATCGACTAAAAGGGGGAAAACGATAGTAGAAGAGAAAAGGCAGCAAAACAGCAAAGAGGTAAAACATATCAGAGAATAAGACGAAAAACGACAATTTTCATCTTACATATAAAAATGGATTTCTGTCGGGATGTTCCTTATAGAATCAAAAACTACTGAACCAATCGGCGTGAAAATTTGCATGTAGAGATTTTTGGGGCCAAGAAAGGTTTTAGTGATGGTTAGAGTAGATGGACCACTCCCTCCACTAATAGGGGGGCTCCCATACAAATGAAACACAAATTTCTGCATAACTCGAGAACTAACCAAGCAAATGGAACCAAATTTGGCATGTGAAGGTTTTCGAGGACAAAAATATTTTCTATGGTGAATTAGGATCCCTCCCCACTTTAAGAGGGGGGGCTTCTGTACAAATGAAAAATAAATTTCCTCATAACTCGAGAACTAATTAAGCAAGTGGAACAAAATTTGGCATGTGAAAGTTTTCGAGGACAAGAATATTTTCTATGGTGAATTAGGACCCCTCCCAACTTTAAGAGGGGGGGCTCCTATACAAACGAAATACAAACTTCCTCATAACTCGAGAACTAATCAAGCAAATGGAACCAAATTTGGCATGTGGAGGACCCCTCCCCACTTTAAGAGGGGGGACTTCTACACAAATGAAATACAAATTTACTCATAATTCGAGAACTAATCAAGCAAATGGAACCATATTTGGCATGTGGGTGTTTTTGGAGGCAACCATTTTTTCTATGCTGAATTAGGACCCTCCCATACAAATGGGGGGGCTCTCATACAAATGAAATACAAATTTTCTTATAACTTGAGAACTAATCAAGCAAATGGAACCAAATTTGGCGAATTTATTTTATGATAGTTAGAGACCTCTTACCCCTGTGGTAGGGGGATATGGACTCTCATACAAATGAACAGAATTTTTTGCGAAACTTTATTTTTATTGTTTTATTGTTTTACAACCCATCTGACTTAAAGTCTAAATGAACTACACTACTAATAATCTAATAATAATCTACGACAATTGTATTGTCACCAAACGCTTGAACTTATTCAACGGTTCACCGAATTCAAAATATTCCTCTACCTGGTTGAAAATTTTTATACACGATGCCACTGGTTCATTTCAGTGCGATGAAATCGGTTAGTCAGCAGTGACGTCGGTGTTAGAGTCCTTAGAGATGCGCGGAAATTTAGAAGCGACAGCAACTTTGGGCAATCAATCTCGCCATTCAGCAGTTTGGCCACAAACAACGCCTGTTGCACCTTACGCCGACACTCAAGTGTATCGAGATCAAGCAAACGACAGCGGTCAGGATATGGAGGTAAGTTATCTGGATCACACCAAGGCAGATTCCGTAGGGCCAATCGTATAAACCTTCTCTGCACTCGTTCAATTCGAAGGTTCCAATAGAGCTGGTGCGGTATCCAAATCAGACAAGCGTTTTCAAGAATCGGACGGACTAACGCGCAATAGAGTGCTTTAAAACAATGCGGTTCATTGAAATCTCGTCCAATTCTGGCGATAAATCCCAGCTGACGGGTTGCTTTTGAAATTATCATCGCACGATGCCGATCAAACGCCATTTTCGGGTCTAATGTGACACCAAGATTGTTAACGCAATCGACCCTTTTTAATATTTGATCATCAATTCTATAATCGAATACGATCGGCGATTTAATACGATGGAATGTCATGACCTCACATTTAGCAGTGCTGATAGTCAAGTAGTTTGATTTACACCAGTTTACAAATGTGTCCAAAAGTGTCTGAAGACGACGACAATCCTCGATGCAACGAATCGTCAAGTAAATTTTAAGATCATCAGCATATACCAGTCTGCACCCAGTTCCTAGAGCAGAGACAGCGTCGTTGAAGAATATAATAAACAAAAGTGGACCCAAGTTACTGCCTTGAGGTACACCAGCTTTATTTGTAAACGGCGACGATAACTTAGACTCAAGTTTCACTTGCAGGACTCTATTGCACAAATATGAGCGTAGCCAGGTGACAAACTATTGCGACGCACCTAGACGTAAGACTTTGTCGAGCAGTATTCGATGATTGATGCGGTCGAAGGCCGCTTTTCAATCAGTATAGATCACATCCACTTGTGCCTTATGTTCCATTTCGATAATACAATTAGAAGTGAAATCTAGAAGATTTGTAGTCACGGAGCGTCCAGCGACGAAACCGTGTTGGTCCGAGGAAATGTAGTGTCTGGTACGTTGAATTAATGCGGCACTCACAATTATTTCGAACAATTTCGAGGCAGCAGGCAAATTTGTAATACCACGGTAGTTTCTGACACTTCGGCGATCCCCATTCTTAAAGACCGGAAACATATAAGAATGCTTCCAAATGTCAGGAAATTTCCCTTGCGCACAAGATTTGTTGAAAATACAACAAAGCGGTACAGCTAAGGTTTCGGCGCAACGGCAAAAGACAACGGCAGGCATTCCATCAGGACCAGCACAGTGCGATGTTTTCAATTTCTTGGCGGCAGCAGTTATCATATCCGGAGAAATCGAAATCGATGTAATCGGCTGGGACCTGCAACGTAGCATAATCAGCAGCACTTGATGGTCCAGGATCGCAAGCAAAAACAGACGAGAAAAACGTAGCAAATAATTCACATGAATCGGATGCAGTGAATGATTCGGTGTCGTCGAAGTAAACTTCAGAAGGGACCGAGGAACATTTTCGCTTCGAGTTTACAAACGTCCAAAACTTTCTCGGGTTTCTACGTAGGTCTGTTTGAACACATTTAGCCGCCTATAATCTTCACTGGCCCGTTTAAAGTCGTGTTTTGTTTGAATAGTACGCCACCGACGATGCTTACGCTGGCATTTATTACGCCTACGCTTCAAACGACGTAACAACTGTGTGCTCCACGCAGGAGAGGAAGCGGGTCTCACAAACGGCGTTATCATTTAGCGATAAGCAAACGGTATCACGGCTATGGTATCAACAGAGTCATAAGAAGGTTATCATTAAAGTAGCTGTATATTTTGCCAAAATAGCATTTAAGTAGCATTTAAGGCGACTTAAATGCTTATTGGCCTACATTTGAATAGCATTGGTGATGCTTATTGGTTACCTGGGATGCTTTCGTAGTTACGTAACTGCCAAAATGAATCATCTAAGGTTGAACTACTCAGAAACTTGCAAAACTCGCAACCGAGATTCAAGATTTATGTACAACACAGGTTAATTTGTGGCAATACGAAGTTTGTCGGGTCAGCTAGTTTCAAAAAAAACTTTCTTCAAATTACAAGTTCAAATTAGTCTAAATGCAACTCTAATTGACTGTTCAATGTCATGTCGTAATTAATTACGTGACAAAAGGGGGAGCCACCAGGGGGGTCGACGAGAAACGTGAGTATGAATGTATGTTCTGCCATAACTCCGAAACGCCTGGATGGTTCTTGAAACCTGGCGCACATGTTTCTTGACTTAAAAGATGGCGTGACAAACGGGGGGTGGCGAGAATCGCAATAGATAAAAGGGATCACGTTTCTCTTGCATTTGGGTCATTTGTTGGTGGACTTAAAGGCGCCGTACGATTCAGTCAAACGAAAAGAGCTGTGGTAGATAATGCTAGAACGTGACGAAACTAGTAACGTTGATTTATGCGACGCTGATTAGGTCAAAATCACGCGTCAGAATAGCGGGTGAAACCTAATGATTTCGGTACCGAATCAAAGGTATTTCAATGAGCTCTTAGTAAAAACACGCTAAATTTTGCTCTTATAATTTCAACTGACATTACTGGCTTAAGAAGTGCTAGTAATGCGCATCAAAGCGAAGGATCACAAACATAAAGCATGTCTTTCCAGTTAATCTTCTTAAAGGAAAGTACCATTAACCAAGGTAGCCGTGTATTATCCGTACTTCTCGTTGTATTTCAAGTGCTCAACCTATAGGCGATTTGACAGAATGTATATTTCGTTGCCGTTGCTCGAAATTGATTTGCTTCTACTGTTATGCACGATACTATCACGGTAAAGCATCTCCAAAAGCTGATAGAGCGAAAAGTCATCGATCTCACCGAATTGCCGCTGCTGTATTTCAATCCGAACAAGCTGCTACAATCAGCACCCATTCAATCAATTCGTTCCACTACACTATTCTTGGCACTCCATCACCGTCGAAGCTCATTTCTATTCTTCTTTAAATCAAACAAACCCTCTGTCTCCGTCTCGTTCTCGAAACTACCTTACTTACTCCCCGCATTCAACACAACCTGTCCCAATGCGCGATGTATCATTTCATCGATTTGCATCACAAGTGATTGGATTGGTTTCTTTTCTGGCAAGTTTCTTCCTGCGACCGACCGAACCACTCGTCTCACCTTTCCAACACCGACCGACCGATCGGAGCTAAGCAAATACCAACCAGATCCAGCCAGTGCAGTGCAGCCCTTTTCGCACATACACACACACACACGCGCTGTCAAGTGGTTGCTGCCAAGCTAGCGGCGGCTAGCGGATCGGATTGCATCTTGCATCCCCGTTCGAGTGAGTGCACTCTGCCAAGAAGCGAAACTGTAGCTCTTTGCAAGTGGCCACTCCGGGGTTCCACAGTCCGTTCCGACCACTCTGCGGGGGGGCTCTGCTTGCTTGCTTGCTTGCTACTGCTAGGGTGTATGGCGTCATCGTCGTCATTCTGCTGACCTTAGCCAGCCAACTAGCCAGCCGGCCAGCCAGCAGCAGCCAGCAGCCATTCTCCGTGAGGGCACATGTGCGTCTATGTGCCAATGGTCAGCAGTTTCCTCCTCATTTTATTTAATTTTCCAACCATATTGAAACGATAAACGATGTGTGTATACAAATGGTGTATGTTGTTCCACATTTTTAGCATGTATAATGAACAATAACAGCAGCAGCCTCCACAACAGCAACAACAAACTGCAGCCAATAGGATAAAAGTGAAGAAAAAGGATCCTGGCACTAGGACTAGAGTAGTTCAGTGCTCAGCCTTCGCTTCGTATGCGGAGAAATGGGAAGGTTATTTTAGTGCATTTTCTCCGGTTGCTGCGATCCGGCTGCAGCATAGCTCCAATTGGTTTGTAGGAAAGGCAGAAAAAAGAGGTCCGGTAGGAGGGGCACCGGGGGGTGGCGGCAGGGAGGAAAGGAGGGAGGTGGCATTTTCTCCGGAAGTATCTCCATCAGAATACAGAGTCGTGTGGTAAGAGTGCAAGTGCAAACCATGCCAAGAATAGTCCGCTTTCTCGTTTTATGGCCGAACCACGGTCAGAACATGGACGGAACTCTGTTGTGGTGGGGGTATAACTTTGGCCCCGCAAACGCCACTCCGGCGGTTTGCCGCGCTCCTGTTGTGAATGTGTGTCCTCCTCTCCGTGAACGTTTGTGCAGTGTGTGGTCCGTGTAGCGCCAGCTTTTGTGCCTTTTCCTTTTTATCTCCAAACATGCGAATGGAAGCCTACCGGGAGGAAGTGGTCAACCTCGTTGCTGCTGCCATCTCTGTCGCACACTGTTCCGTTCCGTAAGCCGAGCCGGGCCCGGCCTGTTCAAATGTGTACAGCAGATATTTAAATGACTATCTTATATCAGAGTCAAAAACTTCATGTCTTAAAGTGGTTAACCACCATAATATATTGGATTAGGGTGCACTCGGCGAGGTACACTCGGAAGCAGCCAGTCTCCTCACTCAGTTGGCAGTACGTTATAGCTTTAATTTTCCGGTCGATTCCGGTAAAACTGTTTACAGCACTCAATTACTGGTGCTATGCATGGCCGGCTGGGTGAGAACCAGTAATGTGTGCTCACAGTAGAGTTGAATGGTAGGAAGAAGAAAAAAAAACCCTGCAGTGTTTGGGTAACATTAGCTATTCTATCGTTGAAAGATGGGTTAATAGACGCTGGAGGAATGTTACTTTTTGCCACGTTCCCTTATCAACACAATTCATTTGAGGTATGGGTATAGACTCAAAACACAAGTTTTTAAGCTTGACTTCTCCTTAACTTCACGAGCCAAAAGCGATAACTTTGTAAGGAAAAGTCCTAGAGATTTGCAATCTTCTGCAAAAACGTGTATTTTGAGTCCTTCAATAATTGCCTGGAACCATATATTCCTGTAAAATGCAATTAACATAAGCTAAGTATGTAAAACTAATTTTTAAAGAATTTCTAAAGAAAATGCTCTATAGCTCTGCACTCGACAGGAATAGAAATGTCATTTCTTTAGCAAAGTGGTTTACTTTTATATTTTCCATAACTTTGCCGAAGAAAGAAACCATGTGACCAAAAAAGTGGACTTGTATCGAAGCCTTTCGCGAATGCAACATACATAAAACGTATGCTTTCCGTACTCTCATTTGGGCGGTTGGCGAAACCGGAACCCATACAAGTTTATAGTACTCGACTTAAGCTTTAAGATGAAGCGCTGTTATCATAAATCCGCTTGCCCCATTATACCCCATGAAGCTATGGAAATTTAAAGCTTGAACTCAGCAAGTAAGAGTCCAACAGATTTGCGGTCTTCTGCTAAAACGTGTATTTTGAGAGCTTCGATAATTGCCTAGAACATTGTATTCTTGTAAAATGCAACTAATAAAAACTAAGAATGAAAAACTAATTTTTAAAGAAATTTCAAAGAATATGCCTATACTCGATAAAGATAGAAATTTTGTTTCTTCAGCAAAGTTGCTTGTTTTTACAATATTTACAACTTTGCCGAAGAAACTATGTCTATATTTCCTAACACAGAAAAGTTATTTTTTTATTTTCATTACAGTAAGCGATGACTAACTTTTGACAGTTTTAGATTAAGGGAGATATTCATACGAACAAAAGTGCTGAAGACCATAAGTGATAAAATTAAAGCAAAAGACGCTAGGAAAAAAGTTCCGCTTTTCGCTCTTTTGGACCACTGTGCAGTGGCCATAACCGGTCGCAAACAGTATGCTGTGACCAAAAATGACAGAAGTGCTTCGGTTAATCAGTCCGGTCAGCTTCCTGGGAAAGTCGTTCCCTTGACGGTCGATACTATCATATGCGGCTTTGAAGTCAAACAGCAAATATTTAGTGCGTGGGAACGCTGAATTGAAACCCTTTTCGGGAGGATCTACGGATTTTGGAATTTTCTATGGACCTTCGAATTTTCATAATCATTTCAAAAAAGACTGAAAATTTCTTTCAGTTACAAAAATACGAATATAAAAGCCAATATGAAGGTTTCAAATCTAGTTCTTCTGAGAGAAAGAAACAAAAAAAATAAGGAAGAGACAACGAACCGGCGATGTAAAGACAGCAAAAATATGAAGAAAAGATGATAATACGAAGATGAAAAGATGGAAAAAATTTGATGAAAAGTTGACAAAAAGGCAATAAAATACGGCAATAAAAAAAGACATTTGGGTCATTCCATGCCAAGAGACCGAGAAAAAGTTTAAACGTGTAATATACCCGAGATTTGAACCAAATTTTGCCAGATTGTTCGTTTTCGGTCGGAAAGTAAAAATCCAAAATTTGGTACAGATCGAACATTTCCTCGATTAATGGGAGCGCCTCCATTTTTAACGAAAATAGCCGATTTTGTCAAAACCTCTTTTTTTCTTTTGCTTATATCTCAGGAAATATTAAGTTTAGAAAGAAACTATTTTCACATTTTTAAGGGAAATCATCTAAGGAATTCGAAAAAGACATTATTTTTGAGCACCAGTGCTGCCAAATATTTTAAAACTCAATTTGAAAACTAAATTAACATTTTTCTCTCAAGGAAGCCAATTTTATCTCAAAAATTTCAACTTCATCGTATTCCGCAGGTTTTTTTACATAAGAATCACTCATCGTACCGAGGCATTCTTTGCCGATCCCGAGGTACAGCATTTTAAAGCATGCTATTCCCCATTTTTAATGTAAAACTAAGAGCAAAATAACTTTTTTTGAAGCAGTAATTCTCTACGCAATGTAAAAATACTTTGGCATGTCGGAAAAGCATTTATACAGTATATAACAAGATTTTTCTTAACAGTGTGTCCAACATTTCAGTTTCTCGCATGATTAGTTACACTAGTTAAGCGAATATTAGTCTCCTAGCAACAATAGACGCAATAAACAAGGAAGGTAAGAGCTCATGTCTATTAGCGAGATGAAAAACAGTTTACAAGGCTATGATCAAACAACTAATATATATTTTAGGCCTTTTTGCAGTAACATTTCCTCATCTAGTGCTATAAAACAAACGAAAAACTGAAAATCTAGCAACACTTTTAAGAAAAACTTTGCTATATATTGTACTAGCTGACCCGACAAACTTTGTATTGCCACAAATTAACCTGTGTTGTACATAAATCATGAATCTCGGATGATCTTTGTCACAATCTCGAGTTTTGCAAGCCCCCCAGTGGGCGGCGCTTCCGACGGCGGGTCACCGGCAACACTCGCGACCGTCTCGTCCTGAATCTAGTGTTACTATAGATAGTTTTTGTGGTCTTGTATTGACTAATGTTTTATGGAAGAGTCTCGAATTTCTCGAGTTCGATTAGGTTTTGAGTTTCGCAAAAATTTCTGTTTTATTTGTATGAGAGTCCATATCCCCCTACCACAGGGGTGAGAGGTCTCTAACTATCGTAAAATAAATTCAAGACTCCAAAATCTCCCACATGCCAAATTTGGTTCCATTTGCTTGATTAGTTCTCAAGTCATAAGGAAATTTGAATTTCATTTGTATGGAAGCTCCCCTCTTAAAGTTGGGAGGGGTCCTAATTCACCATAGAAAATATTCTTGCCCTCGAAAACTTTCACATGCCAAATTTGTTTTCATTTGCTTGATTAACTCTCGAGTTATGAGGAAATTTGTATTTCATTTGTATAGGAGCCCCCCCTCCTAAAGTGAGGAGGGGTCCCAGTTCATCATAGAAAAATTTTTTGTCTCCAAAAACACCCACGTGTCAAATTTGGTTACATTTGCTTGATTAGTTATCGAGTTGAGGAAATTTGTATTTCGTTTGTATAGGAGCCCCCCCTCTTAAAGTTGGGAGGGGTTCTAACTCACCATAGAAAATATTCATGCCCTAGAAAACTGTCACATGCCAAATTTGGTTCCATTTGCTTGATTAATTCTCGAGTTATGAGGAAATTTTCATTTCATTTGTATAGGAGACCTTCCTAAAGTGGGGAGGGGTCCCAATTCATCATAGAAAAAAATTTTGTCTCCAAAAACACCCACATGCCAAATTTGGTTCCATTTGCTTAATTACTTCTCGAGTTATGAGGAAAATTGTGTTTCTTTGGACCAGGAGCCCCCCCTCGTAAAGTGGGGAGGGGTCCTAATTTACTATAGAAAATATTCTTGCCCTCGAAAACCTTCACATGCCAAATTTGGTTCCATTTGCTTGATTAGTTCTCGAGTTATGAGGAAATTTGTATGGAAGCCCCCCCTTTTAAAGAGGAGAGGAGTTATAATTCCCCTTATAAAGAGGGGAGGGGTCTCAATTTACCATAGAATAAATTCTTGTCACAGAAAACACCCACATGCCAAATTTTGTTCTATTTGCTTGATTAGTTGTCGAGTTATGCAGAAATTTGTGTTTCATTTGTATGGGAGCCCCCCCTCTTAGTGGGGGGATGGGTTTCTAACCATCACTAAAACCTTTCCTGGCCCCAAAAAACCTCTACATGCATATTTTCATGCCGATTGGTTCAGTAGTTTTCGATTCTATAAGGAACATACAGACAGACAGACAGACAGACAGAAATCCTTCTTTATAGGTATAGATAAATGCTGCATCGCGTAGAGAATTACTGCTTCAAAAAAAAGTTATTTTGCTTATAGCTTTACATAAAAAATGAAGTATTGCTTGATTTGAAACGCTTATCTCGGGATCGGCAAAGAATACCTCGGGGCGATGAGTGATTCTTATGTAAAAAAATCTGCGAAACACGATGAAGTTGGAATTTTTGAGATCAAATTGTCTTCATCGAGAGGAAAATGAAAATTTAGTTTTCAAATTGAGTTTTAAAATATTTGGTAACACTGGTGCTAAAAAATAATGTTTTTTTCGAATTCCTTGGTTAACTTCCTTTAAAAATGTTAAAATAGTATCTTTCTAAACTCAATACTTCCGGAGATATAAGCAAAAGAAAATAAGAGGTTTTGACAAAAAAGGGTATTTTCCTTCAAAATGGAGGTGCTCCCATTAAGCGAGGGAATGTCCGATCGGCACCAAACTTTCGATTTATGCTTTCAGACCAAAAACGACCAATTTGGCGAAATTTGGTTCAAATTCGTGAAGGTCGATTACTCGGGGCTCGGACACTTCGCGTGGAATGACCCATATATAAAAAACCGCAAAACAGCGACAAAAAGCGACTAAAACTAAACCGTTAAAACACGAAAAAAATATTCAAAAAAGATCATGAAAACTAGATGATTATGGTAACGACACCAGAAATCACCACTTTTTCCGACAGCAAACAAGAAAACCGAGATTCTTTGCCATATAGTACCATATCGATAAGAATTGTTAAGTCTACATTAAACAGAAACATTTTTGCTACGTTTTCAGCATAAAACTTATGTCTAAATATTTGAAAGAGTCGTTGTAAATGTGAAATTTGTGATGCATGTCGAGGCACCAGCTTTCGACCCCCAGGACCCAGCTTTCGCCATTTCTGTGCTCCAGTTTTCGCCACCCCCAGAAGGATCGTTTTTATCTTGTTCTGGTCTGAAATTTCTTTACTATTTGTATGTTTTCCGAAAAATAGACTTAATCAGTTGAATAGTGAAAACGGAAAAGATTTCCGTTGAGAAACAACCGCACAACTTATTCCCGCGATGTGTCTAGGAACGGTCCATTGAAATTCAGCAATGGCAAAAAGTGGATCATGTTTAAATCATTTCAATACGACGATACCCACTAAAAATAATGCCAATTTGAGTTATAAAACCATTAAGGGTTTGGAGTCATATTATATTGGTTCAGTGCATAACTATGCTTAAATTCTTGAATATGTTATGCTAATTGTGGTATTCCATATACCAATAAAACACCTTTAAAAACTGGTGTCCTGGCGAAACTGGTGTCATCACCCTATATGACAGACAAGAAAATAACGATGGAAAGGCAGTAATAAATAGACAACAAAGTGACAAAGACAGCAAGCGAACGCCAAAACCACGACAAAAAAGGCGAAAAAATCAAAAACCGCCGAGAGAGCGACAAAAAATCACGAAAACAGAAGCAAAAAATAGATTAACAGACAACGAAAATACGATGAATTATTGGAAAAAGCACCAGAAAATGACTACAAAAATACGACGAATACAAAGAAAAGACAACAAAGAGATGACAAAAGATGACGGCGAAAAGGCGTCGAGCAGACAACAATAAGATGACGAACAGACGACCAAGGAAAGATGGAAAAACGAAAGATGACGAAAAAATTATGACAAGTAAGGGAAAAGACGAAAGACAACCAAAATACAATGATAAGGCGCCAAAAAAACGCCGAAAGAAAACGAAGCAACAAAAATATTAGTAGACTATAAAACATGACGAAAAAAATACAAATAAACGCAAAAAAAGGTGATGGACAGACGATAAAAAGACAGCAAAACAGCAATAGAAAATATTAAAAAATACTACAAATGGTAATGAAAAGGCGCCTTTAAGTGCAACCAAAACGTCACAAAGAACGATAAAAAATAACAGCAAATCGCTGAAAGTGACGACCCAAGTAGCACACTTTTGTCACTTCTGGTTGCTGCAACCTATTTATGACTGAAATCAGTCATTAATTGGTTACCACAACTAGTTTATAACAAATGTGCTAGTAGGGGAATAGACGATGTAAAAATTCCAGAGAGGCAAATGTTAAGAGGAACAAAAACGACTAATAGGCGTTGAAAGACAACAAAAGAACGGCAAGTAAAGGAGACCAAAAGACGAAACAACACACATAATAGAAAAGACGAGAAATTAAAGACAAAAGAAATAAAATCAAACGACGAAAAATGAAAGACGGAAAAACAAAGACGAAAGATTAAGCCTGTTTCGTGCTTGAAGGACCTCGAGTTCGAGGTGATCCGAATTAATGTTTTCGCTTTAGTAAAATCTGATGCCAATGATGTCCGAGAAGTGCTGACAGTCTATATAGATGTACATCGTACGGCTATAAGTCCTTTTACGAACTAACGAAATATAATTTAGTGGAACATTTTTTCCTGATAACAGTTGCAAAAACAGTCTCCCAATAGCTACGTTCAAAGCTTTGTTCATACTGCCAGCTCCACTCCGGAGCCTGATGTGGAAGATAAATTAGGCCTCATCGATGGGCTCAGTGGCGTGGAACGTAAAGTAGCTGATCCCCTGCCAGTCGGTCCTGTCCAGTGTCAAACAGGGGGCCGTCATCTATTACGACCACGACGTCCCGCTTCGCTGGGAAGATGTTTTTCTCCAGCACCTTCAGTTGTTGTCACATGTCCATTATGGTCCATCACACAGTACTTCATCCATTACTTGTCCGATTACTCCACATTTCCTGGCCAAGGGGCGGAACGATGAGATCACTTTGTTCTCGGTCTTCAGCTCTCTTCAGCTTGTGCTATAATTTATGGTCACGCAGCACTTTCGGGTGACCAGAACCAGGCTTTCGTTCGACACTTTCGCCATTCTCCAGACAAGAAGGCAGAGAATACCGTGAATACCGGATCCGTCTATACCTGGCGGACACGAAGTGCTTCACAATGTCCAACTTCTACGCTTCGGGGTGGAACTCTGGCAGTACGAACAAAGTATTGAGCGTAGTTCAATTGACAACACTGTACTTTTTTTCTGTACATCTAAACCTATAGAAATGGATATATGTCTATCAGTCATTCCGCATGTTCCTTATAGACTCGGAAACTACTGAACCGATCGGCGTGAAAATTCGCATGCAGGGGTTTTTGGGGCCAGAAAAGGCTCATATGATAGTAAGAGGGAGGTCTCCCATACAAATGAAACATAAATTTCTACATAACTAGAGAACTAATGTGGGGGTTTTTGATGGCAAGAATTTTTTCTATGGTGAATTAGGACCCCTTCTCTGTTTAGGAGGGGGGGGGGTGGCAAATGAAATACAAATTTCCTCATAACTCGAGAAGAAACGGAATCAAATTTGGCATGTGGAAGTTTTTGAAGGCAAAATTTTTTTTATGATGGTTTGAGACCACTCACCCCTGGGGTAGTGGGATAAGTACTCTCATACAAATAAAACAGAAATTTTGGCGTAACTCAAAAACTAATCGATCTCGAGAACTTTTAAACCCTTCCACCTCTTCTTTAGACCAATAAAACATTGGTCAATAAGGTTAGGCAATTGCAAATCATTTTAAGTTTTTGTCACCCCCCCCCCCCCCTTGGAAATTGGCTTGAAAAATCGGTGGGCAACAAAATAATTTGTAGGATGAGTTAATTTTTTTTATAAAATCAATTGTTTGTGGGCTCTACAGCCTGAAAAACTTGAAAAATGAGTGTACGAGTTGAGTTAACGCTTCTAGCATGAAATAGAAATGGAAATTCAAACAGCGGAATTTCCGAAAATCGGCCAAAAAAATTTTCTTTCGTTTTTGTCTTCATTTCGTAGTCTTTTGCATGGAAATTAACCACGAATATAATAAAAGCAAGAATACAATTGGTTTTCACGTTTAAACTTAAAATAAAAATGCCTAAAATCCATTTTTTTTTGCTCAATTAAAAAATTCTCTTTATTTTTGTTTCGCACCCCACCCCCCCTTCAGTGGCCCAACACCGGAAGGACAAAAACTTTTTAAAATATTTGTAATGGCCTTATTACAAATATTTTATAAAGTGTTTGTCCTCTCAGTGTAGGGCAACTAAAGGAACGAAAATTTTTAAACGAGCAAAAATAATGCATTTTCATCTATAGTTTAAACGTGGAAATCTTATCTATTTTTGCTTTTCTTATACATGGTAACCCGATTTTGTCACTCCCCGATTTTGTCACCCCCGATTTTGTCACGTTTTTGACCCGATTTTGTCACCCTCGATTTTGTCACGTTTTTTACCCGATTTTGTCACGCTTTTGATTTATCAAAAGCTTAGTTTGAAAATCATTTTCAAACATGTCAAATGTGTTAAAACACTGTGAAAAGAACTGTGTTGATTATCGTGGAGTTTCCACAAAAGTTGTTTCATATCTCCACAACTATAATAGCTAGAAGGTCATTTTCTTTGGCAAAGTTCTTTATAATAATCTTCTCAACAATTTTGTAGAACATTATTTTGCTCTATCTCTTACTACTTGAAAAATAAATTTTGTATCTTACTTTTAGGGGGGTTAATCAAAGAATCGTTCATACCATAAGAAAGAGCTTTTTACGCTGTGAAATTTCTCAGAACATAGTTAACCAGTATAATCAACCATTTCGGCGCAATTAAAAAACGCGTGTTTTCATACCTGTGGGCTGTGCTGTGAACAGGTGACAAATGTCCACAGAGAGGTAGAAGGAAGTGCGAAATGTTCTAAAATTGATCAGAATCAAATATATGTAGTTCGTTCTAAGTTATCTGCAAAAAAATTAAAATTGAAAATATACCCGATTTTGTCACTGTCCCGTTTTAGTCACCCCTAAATTCATCATGGGGGTGACAAAATCGGGTCATTACTGTATATGTTATTGTTTTCCATGCAAAAACCTACGAAAAGAAAGAAAAATTGCGATTTTTGCAAATTCTATTTGAAATTCCATTTCTGTTTGGTGTTAGACGCGTTAACTCATTTTTCAATTTCTTTAGGCAGAGCTTACAGACAATTGATTTAAAAAAAAATTACTTGCACCCCACAAATTATTTTTTGCCCTCCGATTTTTCAAGCCAATTTCCAAATCTTTAAAAATTATTTTCAATGACCTGATAAGACCAAGTTGTTCTATTCTACTTTACTGTGAGGAAAAATTGCAAATTTGTATATTAAACTACCTATGCTTTCATAGTTAAGTAACTGCCAAAATGAATCATCTAAGGTTGAACTCCTCACAAACTTGCAAAACTCGAAATTGTGAGAAAGGTTAGGTCACGCCGACTCCGAGAAGCCGACTCTAAGCGGCCAACAACCCGTGGTGACGTTTTACTACCAGCCATGCTGCCAGGAAAGGTTCGTATGTTCATTTCATATGCTTACTTCGTTCTCCACCAAGACGGTTTAGTTAAGCTTTTTGTTTAATTTCGACTTAGTTGCGCGCACCCTTGGAGAAACCGGACCGCGCATTCCGAAGATGTTTTATATTTTTATACCATCGTCGGCCGTTCTACGTTTTGAACAACGGGGCTGGTTTAACCTTGCATGGATTGAGCGGGATTTAATCCTCCGGGTCCGGGCTAGATTTCGAAATTGGGTTAGTTAAAGGATAGGTTCGTTAAACATTTTTTTAAACGCAGAAATCCTTCAGTTTGCAAACTCGTACAAAACTAGCGCTGTATAGAACAGAGTTTGTCTTGGTGCCCCTTTCCGAACCGAAGGAAGTTGGATTTTTCGAGAGTAAAATGCTCCGGTCAATAAGGACGGTCTTAGGATGGAATGTGAGGCAGACACGAATGCATCATGAACTGTATGAAAGGCACGTTTGGCCTACCGTAGTTGGTACATCGTAACCGTAACTGGTCTTACAAGCCAGTCATTGTACGTTCGAGTCTTGACTGGGAGAGGTCCTGCAGTTGTCCTGCACTCAAACAGCTGGCTGCAAAATCTGTCGAATCAAAAACAAAAGGTCAAGTTCCGAATACGGAATGTAGAACTAAAGCTTTTTTTATGAAAGTTAATTAAACATGCTGAGATATAGAGGTTAAAAGAATATGGCAGGGGGCTGGACACTTGACTAGAATGCCAGACGAATGCCAAAATCATTACAGGCAGTAAAAATCATAGGCAGATGAACTGAAAGTGGTTGATGAGTTCACAGGTTTGGGATTTCTGGTCTCAGCCGGCAGACCGGTAATCCTCTACGGACCTGGGACTGTAACCTTGCTTACGGAAGACATACGGCATTTGCCGTAACTCAACAAAAAGTGTTGCTTTGTTATTTTTGGTGGAGTACAAATGGAAAGCGGAGAGTGACGTAGGCGTATGAACCAGAGGATAGTATTTAGGAAACAACACAAAGCTGAAGGATTCGGAAGAAATCGACATGAATACATGGAAGGAAAGCGTAGATATTCGCTGAACTGAAAAGAGATCCTACGGTCAAAAGGTCATTCTTAAAGGCACTTGTTTGAAAGGGCGTTGCTTTAGATATTTGCAAAGCTAAACGATTTCTATCTCCTTCGTGTGCAGAGATATAAGTGCATTTTTTCTGGGAGTTCCTTAAAAATTCTTTTTTTCACCCTAATTTTTGCAATTTGCATTTTAAAGGTACGCGTTGTTCTCGGCAATCTCCGAAGCACTCAAAACGCACGTTTTAGCGGAAGACTGCAAATCTCTAGGACATTTCCCTGCAAAGTTATCGCCTATTTATATATGTAAGTTAAGGTTCGGAAAGTTGAGGAAAAATAAAGCCTATATAGGCGGTTACTTGGCAAGGATTTGCAGTGTTCTGCAGTAGACTCCAATTTGAGTTTTGGTTTCGAATTATTAAAACCACAGAAAACCTGATACACATCAATTGCTTTCATAACCCGAAGCAAACATTGGTTTAGGATAAATACAGTTTCGCAGCGATTGGCTATTTGTTCAGGAAGACTTTCCTTCGGTTTTTATTTCACACCAAAATCTCTCTCTGCCAATAACACTCAACTTAGCAAATAACATACGATTGGTGCAACGGTAAATGCTAAACAAAATCCGAAATTCAAATTAAATCTTCCTGCAGAGTCCCCTCTGACATACCGACCGAGTGAGAGAGCGAGAGAGCGCGAAACCGAGATGCCGTGATTCATCCAGAGTATCCCCATCTGCTATATGTTCCAATCAGCCACCGTGCGTCCGCATTCCCCAGCCGTAACTTCTATTTTCATCAACAAATAAACACATCGAATTCCGAAAAAAAAAATATTCACGTAGGGTCAAACACGAACCGACGGGAACTGTTTCGAGCGGCAGCAAACCTAGCGAAGGCACTCGGATGTAGCCTTTTTGCTTCAGCGCACGGAATAAAGTCGATGGGGCTCTGCTGGGGAAGCAGAAAAAAACATAAATTAATGCTTAATGCTACACATGCAAGCCATGCAAGCTTCCATAGTCGCGTAAACAACGAAATCAAAATACCAACAAAACAAAACTTAACTGAACGATGAACGGACGAAAAGACAACATTACAAAAAAAAAACAAAAAAAAAAAAACAACAGTAGTAGAACAAAAAAATCCAGGAATCAGTACCGAACGCAAAAATCTGCATACAAATAACGGACACACATACTTACACACATCGACACAGAGTTGACTTTTATTTATTCCACATGTGCGACTCCGACTGCCAAAGCGCTTGGACATCGGGATTTTCCCAGCTTTCAGTACCCCTTCCCCCCTTACCCCCTTTTTCCACCGTTTTCTAGCCAGGAACCAACGAAAGCGAACGATTTTCGCATAGTTCGGTCAACCAGTGCACCCACGGTGCGCTCAGCTGCCATCGTCATCGTCGTAACACAGGATTGACCACCCGCGACCCGCCAACCGCCCCCCCCCCCCCCCACACGGAACACACATCGAACACTCACTCCTAGCGGGATGGATAGAGCATTTGGGTGAGTTGTTCATGTAAACAAAATTTTTAACAGTTTGATTTATTATGAGAATTTACTTCGGCTATACGCGGCGCGCAAAACCTGACGAGCTGACCATAGTGCCCCGGCTTTCCTCCCCCCCCCCCCTTCGCTTGTGGATCGGTTTCTGATTCGCTCGTTATGGGTGTGCACACTATACCTACTACTACCGGTCGAGGGTTTCGACAAGGTCCGCGTTCGGTCCGTCAGTGGAACACAGCTGAGAAGAAGGATGATGGAGGTGGAGAACAAAAAATGGAGGCTGTGATTTCGTAACGTTCGCACGCACGCAGTGTGCGAGCCCACACAGTGGGTGATTGATGGAGAAAGTAGCTTTGTGGTTAGCCGGAAATCTGATTTTTTGAACTAATAATGAAAATTTTTTAAATAACACAATGATCGATATTCACGGGTAAAATATTGAAGATTGGATGAATGGTTAGGCAGAGTAGAGCAACCTAAAACGAGTGTAATTGGGTATAAGCTTCATTTCCTTCGTGAAATGATGTTAAATGGAATTGCTTATCCAGTCCAGTGCCTTTACCGGCTGGACGTTGGAGTACTTGGAACGACCAACCTCAAAGTCCAGCAGGTCCTTGACCGTCAGACCAGCATCACTGAAATAAAAAGTTTGCAAGTAGTAAGCCCAGAATGAGACTCAACGTTCTGGGCTGAAAAACACTTAGCCACACCCGGGATATTTGCATTATGTTTTACACAATTTGTTTGCTTCGAAAGAATACAAATCACGGCCTAGTCAATCGCTCTGGATAGAGCTTCACTGCCAAGTAGATTTCTTGTGACACGCGACCAGCTACGAAAAAGCATATGGGGATTGTTTAACATTCTCGTACAAATTTAAGGTCGAATGATCCATCAGGTATTTCATGATATTAAAACTCCAATGAAAATATTTTGATTTTATCGGACATCCCTTATTTCGAAAGTTCATAACTCTTGAGCTTAAGCATCGAAGAACCAATATTTTATTTTAAAATCATATTTTAATCATATTTTCTCAACACTCTCAACAATCAAAGAAGACCAAATCAAGTTGTGTAATGTGTAAAGGTGGGGCTCGAACCCACGCTCTTTCGGTTGGTACCCGAATGTTTTACTCACTTAACTATACCGCCGCTCGTTATATTAGGTAGTCTAATACCTATTTAATCGTTTGTTTTCTTTTCTTCGAGGCTTATCAATCCTAGCAACTGACAGCGATTTTCGTATGGTGGAAGATTCTGTGGGTTATTCCACCGTAAATGCCTAAGGGCATACCAAACAAATTTGCGTTGGATAGCTATCCGGTTGACCCAGTTTACACGATGCGGTGACCAAACAACTGAAGAATTTTCCAGGTGAGACCGGACATAAGTAAAATGAGCGAGGGCAGTGCTGGTCTCGGAATTATTCGGCAAGTTTGAACATGAATCAGTTATCTATTCGCTTTGTCGAAGATAGCTGACAGATGGTTCCGAAAAGTTAACTTTGTGTCGATCAAAACTCCAGGATCTTTAATGCATTTCACACGTTCAAAGTATCAGATCATTGATACGATACGATCGGAATTACCTACGTTTACGTTTAGTAGAGCTATCACATCATTGAAACATATCGAAATCAACAACGGGCCGAGGCTGCTACCTTGGGGCACTCTAACCTAATTCATCAAAATATTAGACGAAGATCCGATTTTAATCTGTAGCTTCCTGTTTTTTCTAGTATGACTCCAACCAACGACAAAGGCGTTGATGAAAACCCAAACTTGGCGAACTTCCTCAGAGCAATATCATAATCAATCCGATCAAATAGGTTGCCTTAAGAAAATGAATGAAAAAATGTGGGAAAAAATTGCTGGCCTTTCTCAAAAGAAATTCGTTCTACGAGACTTCAGGTTCAAGAGTGGTGATTACTTCAAACAAGTTATGTCCGAGATAAATGAAAAATTTCTTTACTTTAGTTTTCTGATAAGCAGGGAGAGCGCATAATATTTCAAAAATCATTTTCGTTCATAAGTCCATCCACTATGTTTGTGTACAAAATTGAAATTCTTAGATCTTACAACCCATTTTGAGCGGGACAAACAGCTAAAGTGCAAGGCCCCATTCTGTAAATCACCTCGAGTGTCACTTTGCTTGACTGGTCTGCTTTCGGTATTATGTAAGTCCCAATCGTAACGCCCCACGATTCTGTCACGTAATTCGACTGAGTCGATCGCTAAAAAGTTAGATCAACAGATGACGAGCGAGCTTGTTATATTTTGGTGTATTTAGCCGCTATGCTAGTCGTTTTGTCCGCACTCGACACTCGACAGGCCTACAACCATTTGTTCGTGAACTTTGAAGGTGCATATGATTCCATCGACCGAAAAGTGCTGGGTGGAAAAGATTAGGTTAGACGTCTAAATCAAAGTACATGCTGACCGGCGGAATCGTGGTCGACCAACGTTGCTTGGGCAACGTTGTTAATGTTACGATCAACGGTGATGAGTTTGAGGTAGTTTACGAATTTCTCTACCTTGGCTAACTTGTAATGCCAGACAATGATACCAGCCGTGAAATTCGGAGGTGTCTTATCAGCGGAAGGCATGCTTACTATGAGCTTTAGAAGCAATTGCGATCGAACAGACTAAGTTCCCGTACAAAGTGTACCCTGTACAATACGCTCATCACACACACCAGTTGTTCTTTACGGGCATGAAACGTGGACTGTGTTCGAGGAGGACCTTCGAGTGCTCGGAATTTTTGAAAGACGAGTTCTAAGAATGATCTATGAGCGGTGTACAGGAGAACGAAACTTTGAGGCGGAGGATGAATCATGAACTCGGACAGCCCTATGGTGAACCCAGCATTCAAAAGGTGGCTAAAGCTGGACGGATACGATGGGCAGGGCAAGTTGCAAGAATGTCGGACAACTACCCTGCAAAAATGGTGTTCGCATCAATTCCGGTAGGAACTTCTTGTTGACTAGGGGCGCAGCAAGTAAGTTCAGATGGAGCGAGATCTGACGGAGAATACGGTGTCCCAGGAATTAGAGCGCGCTAGCCCACAGCCGAATAAATTAGAGAAACTTTGTTCATCAGGCTTTGTCTTAGAACGACCAGCCAAATACGTAAGCAAGTCTGTTGGACAATGTTGTAGTGTACGACATACAACCGCCGGTGCTTTGTGCATACATTCTGCTACCTACGCACCCGTGAATAGGGTTGGGAGTACTGATAGCATTTTTGAGAGCCGTTATTTCGGTACTGGAAGCATCAGTACCGGTAATACCCTAAGTACCCTAAGTTTTAAAAAAGAAAATCCTTGTTCTTAGAAAAATCTGCTAATACTTATTTATTTGAACTGTCACTAATACTATATCATTTGTACTGTCACTCAGGTAACCGGACTAACCTAGGTGACTTTCAGAATCGATGACAAATAACTGTACACTGAAACCTTTTCTCTTCGAAAATCCCACCGACACCAGGAATAGAGCGACCCAACGAGGTTGAAGCCGACTTGCATGTGTCGAAACGAATTGGCAACGAGTAGCCCAGGACCGAGTACAATGGATATAAGTTCTGGATACAACACGACCTCCCGGTTGTATGCTGCTAGAGGAGAAGCTTGCGAAAATTCAACTTTAAGATGCACAGAATATTCAATGTACTGTCCACCATGCGGAAACGAATCTTAATAACAAAATTGCCAGACACTGAAAATGCATTTTCAGAATCTAGCGCTAAAGGACATACTGAGTACTCAGAGCACCGAAAAACATAGCCCAATACTTGCTCTTCAATCCTTGAGTTACACCGAAGCAGCGAATTTATTTCGCAGAGTGTTTTGCTGTACAGGTCTAATCGAACTCCTTAAAGCTGGAACTGCCTCAAGCGTCTGCGGTCCGTTCAAATTTTCCCGTCATGATCAGCTAGCCATTTTCATTCCCATAACGAACACTCTACTGGACCTCATCGCTAACGCTAATGTTAAATCGTCAAATTCATCAAAATATTTTGCGCGGGCTTGGAAATTATTTTAAAATTGTTATGCAGGTTCGATTTCATGGACGAATGTTAGGAAAATTGCATTCTTGATCAGTACCGAAAGTACCGATAATCTCTTGTGCCAGTACCGGAATTTTGGCACCGGAAAATCAGCCCGTGAACGCTCAGTGTCATAACGTCTTTCTGCGTAGCTCACTCACTAGGCTAGCAACTCGAGAGCAGCCAACAGCCCGTGAAGCACACTACATTTTTAAAGGAGTTCACCGGTAAATTGGTTTGATTCAGCTAAAACTTGGCTGAAACTACTCAAAATGCACTTAAAGTGTACAAACTCAGATTCCGAAAGAGATGCTCATGCGTATCTATGCGTATCTATGAAAATAACTAGCTGAGTACCCGATCTCGCTCGGGGTCAACCATTTTTTGTTCACCAGCCATTTGATGTTCCGGGAATTTTAATACTGCAAACAACAGGCTTCTTTTGCCACAGTTGAATATTTTCTCTTTTGTGCCACAACCACGTATATATCAGTTTTCTTTCTGAAAATTCCTAATGAAAGAGAATCAAATCCTTTTTCCCTTATTTAGAGCTCCCCCCGAAAACGATTGATAGATAACGGTTGGAAACTAGCAATGTCCGAACTTTCCATGAACCGGCACTAACTGGCCATGAACCGCCATCCCGTCGAGTGTAAGATTCAACATCCTGCGGTTGGCGGCTAGCAGATGCCGTGGCAGCGAAATGCGTCAGAAAGCTCGATCAACGAATCGCAGAACAGCAAGAAGAGAGGGAAAAAGATATACATATGGGCTGTGGAGGAATCTTCATGGTGCAGATGTTTACCCTGCGTCAGTTTTTTTTGTTTATAGGAGACTTTGCATACCTATATTGCCTACGTAGACAGATGTATGAGCACTTTAAAATCGCATATATTTCCGCTTGGAACACTGTCGGCCAGTGATCCATAGCTATTGATCTGTTTATCCCTGTCCAGTAATACCGGCTCCAGTACACCGGTCCATTTTTGAGCCGTCGGTATAGAAAATTACTGAGCCTGGATGCACAGGAGGGCCACCGTGTTCCCAGGTTGAGCGTTCGGGCAAGATGATTTTATAAGCAACTAGCAGACCCGACAAACTTCGTATTGTCACAAATTAACCTGTGTTGTACATAAATCATGAATCTCGGATGATCTTTGTCACTATCTCGAGTTTTGCAAGCCCCCCAGTGGGCGGCGCTTCCGACGGCGGGTCACCGGCAACACTCGCGACCGGCTCGTCCTGAATGATCTAGTGTTACTATAGATAGTTTTTGTGGTCTTGTTATTGATTAATGTTTTATGGAAGAGTCTCGAATTTCTCGAGTTGGATTAGTTTATGAGTTTCGCAAAAATTTCTGTTTTATTTGTATGAGAGTCCATATCCCCCTACCACAGGGGTGAGAGGTCTCTAACTATCATAAAATAAATTCAGAACTCCAAAATCTCCCACATGCCAAATTTGGTTCTATTTGCTTGATTAGTACTCAAATTATAAGGAAATTTGTATTTCATTTGTATGGGAGCCCACCCTTTTAAAAGGGAAAGGGGTCGTAATACACCACAGAAAAAAAATTTTGCCATCTAAAACTGCCAAATTTGGTTCCATTTGCTTGATTAGTTCTCAAGTTATGAGCAAATTTGTATTTCGTTTGAATGGGAGCCCCCCCCCCCTCCTAAAAAGGTAAGAAGTCCTAATTCATAATGGGAAAAATGGTTGCCTCCAAAAACACCCACATGCCAAATATGGTTCCATTTGCTTGATTAGTTCTCGAATTATGAGGAAATTTGTATTTCATTTGTGTAGAAGCCCCCCCTCTTGAAGTGTGGAAGGATCCTAATTCACCGTAGAAAATATTTTTGCCTCCAAAAACCTCCACATGCCGAATTTGGTTCTATTTGCTTGATTAGTTCTCGAGTTATGGGGAAATTTGTATTTCATTTGTATTGGAGCCCCCCCTCCTAATGTGGGAAGAGGTCCTAATTCATCACAGAAAAAATTCTTGCCTCCAAAAACACCTACACGCCAAATTTGGTTCCATTTGCTGGATTAGTTCTCGAGTTATGAGGAAATTTGTATTTCGTTTGTATTGGACCCCTCCTCCTAAAGTGGGGAGGGGTCCCAATTCATCATTGAAAAAAAAATTGTCTCCAAAAACACACATATGCCAAATTTGGTACAATTCGCTTGATTAGTTCTCGAGTTATGAGGAAATTTGTATTTCATTTGTACAGGAGCCCCTCCTCTTAAAGCGGGGAGGGGTCCTAATTCACCATAGGAAATTTTCTTGCTCTCGAAAACCTTCACATGCCAAATTTGGTTGCATTTGCTTGATTAGTTCTCGAGTTATGAGGAAATTTGTATGGAAGCCCTCCTCTTAAAGGGAAGAGGAGTTATAATTCTTCTTATAAAGAGGGGAGGGGTCTCAATTCACCCTAGAATAAATTCTTGTCACCAAAAAAAACCCACATGCCAAATGTTGTTCTATTTGCTTGATTAGTTCTCGAGTTAGGAGGAAATTTGTATTTCATTTGTACAGGAGCCCCCCCTCTTAGAGTGGGGAGGGGTCCTAATTCACCGTAGAAAATTTTCCTGCCCTCGAAAACCTTCACATGCCAAATTTGGTTCCATTTGCTTGATTAGTTCTCGAGTTATGCAGAAATTTGTGTTTCATTTGTATGGGAGCCCCCCCTCTTAGTGGGGGGAGGGGTCTCTAACCATCACTAAAACCTTTCCTGGCCCCAAAAACCTCTACATGCAAATTTTCACGCCGATTGGTTCAGTAGTTTTTGATTCTATAAGGAACACAGGACAGACAGACAGACAGACAGACAGACAGACAGACAGACAGACAGACAGACAGACAGACAGACAGACAGACAGACAGACAGACAGACAGACAGACAGACAGACAGACAGACAGACAGACAGACAGACAGACAGACAGACAGACAGACAGACAGACAGACAGACAGACAGACAGACAGACAGACAGACAGACAGACAGACAGACAGACAGACAGACAGACAGACAGACAGACAGACAGACAGACAGACAGACAGACAGACAGACAGACAGACAGACAGACAGACAGACAGACAGACAGACAGACAGACAGACAGACAGACAGACAGACAGACAGACAGACAGACAGACAGACAGACAGACAGACAGACAGACAGACAGACAGACAGACAGACAGAAATCCTTCTTTATAGGTATAGATTTCGAAGTTTGGCGTCGTGCTCATCCAGTCTTCTATTCCGGTAGTTATTTCATTTATACGGACTTCCTTCAAGATCGAAAGATGTCCTGTAAAGTTTCCCTCCAGCAAGGATTTGTTGCGGTTTAATCGCAATGCTGTTTTCTTTGCTTCCAACTGTATCACTTGATGGAGAGGGAGGAGGTGCAACATTGCCTCCAAAGCTTTTAATGGGGTGCTTCGCATGGCTCCTGTTATTGATCCACACGCCAGTCTTTGCAATTTGTTTAGCTTTTTTTAGGTTGATGTCTCTCTCGTTTTAGGCCACCAAATAAGCGAGGCATAAGTTATTCTCGACTTCACTAATGTTAAGTAAACCCAGTGGACCATACTAGGTATAAGCCCCCAAGTTTTGCCGATTGCTTTATTGCACAACCAAATAGCGCATGTGGCTTTATTTATAACTTGTTCTACCTGGGCGTTCCAGCTGAGCTTTTTATCTAGTATGACACCTAAATATTTCACTTCATTGGATAATTGTATTTCGATTCCATCCAGTACGAGTTTCTGAATAGTATATTTCCTCTTACGGGTGAACGGAACTATAATTGTCTTTGAGGGAATTACGTTTAGCCCCTCTTTTTTACACCCTGTCAGTGTGTGATTTAATGCTGATTGCATTCGATTTGAAATGACATCGTCGTTGTTACCTCTCACGAGAATCGCAATGTCATCAACGAATCCCACTACCTCAAAGCCTTTTTCGGTTAATGTTTGCAGTAAATCGTCCACAACTAGTGACCACAATAGAGGAGAAAGAACTCCACCTTGAGGACAGCCTTTTATTGTTTTCATCGATTGAGTTGCATTCCCAAGCGAGGAAGTAATTTCACGATTTACTAGCATTGCCTTTATCCATTTTGTTGTGTAGATGTCAATCCCATGTTTCCTCATAGCTTCTTGCATTGATCTATGAGAAGCGTTGTCAAAAGCTCCCTCTATATCAAGGAAGGCTACCAGTGAGAATTCTTTTGTATCTACAGAATTCTCAAGCTTGCCAACTAACATGTTTTTTGCATCTACTGTAGATTTATTGCTCTGAAATGCGAATTGAAATTTACTCAATGGAGCTTTCTCTACATATATTGCTTTAATGTAATAGTCGACAATTTTCTCCATAGTTTTTAAGAATATGGAAGTCAGACTGATTGGCGCTTTCGGGAGTGTTTTATCACGCTTTCCAGCTTTCGGTATGAATATTACCCTTGTTTGTCTCCAAGCGGTTGGTACATGATTTAATATAAAACTGGCCCTAAAAATTTCTTTCAATAATGAAATAGAGCAAGCAGTTACTCTTCGGCAGCATTACTGGCAATATCCCATCAGTACCAGGTGCTTCGAACGGTTCGAAGGAGTCGATTGCCCATTCTATTTTGGACTCAGTAAGAATGGCCTTGGCTATTTCATGAGCTTCCAGTTCAGCTTCATTCGTGACCTGGCCCTGACTCGTCTAGATTTAGCATCTGATTGTTGTTGATGGGAAAAGATCCTGGGAAGTGTTTTTCCATCATCAGGCTCAATGTTTCTTTGGAATCACTAGTAAAGGTACCGTCTTCTTTTTTGAAGCTACCCCGTCCATTATTATGGTCTTTCGAAAGCGCTTTTTGTAGTCTAGCAACTGCCGGAGTGCTTTCAACCTGTTCACACATCATCCTCCAGCTTTTCCTACGTGATTTCCTAAGTTCTATGTTATATTTGGATAGGGCTCTTTTATGTTCATCCCAATTTCCCGTTAGTTTTGCCTTAGTGAATAGTTTTCTTGAGGACTTACGAAGTTCCTCAAGAGCCTTGTTCCACCAAGATGCTTCTTTGTTAGATGTTCGCGTTTTAATTGGACAGCTTTCATTGTATGCTTCCAAGAGTTTGGAAATACTATTCTTTGAGGCAAGTTCCAGCTCTGCCCTGTTTTGGATTTTTGCTTCAAAGATTTTTTTTTTTTTTAGTGGCAACGGTCCGTTACCGATCCTGCGCCGAACGAATTATAGTCCTCCAGTACCGTCGGTCCTGGGCTGCCGTTCTCCAATCCCCACGAACACCAGCTGAACGTGCATCGTCTTCGACAGCACACACCCACCGGGTGCGGGGTCTGCCTCGGAGTCTACGGCCTCTTCCTGGTTCTCTGCTGAAAATAGTTTTGGCTACTCTTTCATCGGGCATTCTGGCCACGTGTCCAGCCCACCGCAGCCTGCCACATTGCACTACCTTCACTATATCAGCATATTTGTATACTTGGTACAGCTCGTGATTCATGCGTCTGCGCCACACTCCATTTTCCATTTTGCCACCAAGTATAGATCGCAGAATTTTACGCTCAAAAACCCCAAGCACTCGCCGATCAGCTTCCTTTAGCGTCCATGATTCGTGTCCGTAAAGGGCCACCGGGAGGATTAGTGTTCTGTAGAGCGCCAGTTTTGTGCGAATTTGCAAACTACGGGACTTCAGCTGGCTACGTAATCCGTAGAAAGCCCGATTCGCGGCTGCAACTCGTCGTTTCACTTCGCGGCTTACATCGTTGTCACATGTCACGAGTGTACCAAGGTATATAAATTCCTCCACTACTTCATATCGTTCCCCATCTAACTCCACCTCGGCACCAACACCACTTGAGCTCCCACGTTCCCTACCAGCAACCATGTACTTCGTTTTGGCGGTATTAATGGTAAGTCCCAATCTCGCTGCTTCCCTTTTAAAGGGCCTAAAGGCCTCTTCTACTGCTCTACGGTTGATTCCGATGATATCGACGTCATCCGCAAAACCAAGAAGCATGTGAGATTTCGTGATGATAGTTCCATTCCTTTCCACGTTTGCTCTTCGTAATGCACCTTCCAAGGCAATGTTGAATAGCAGGTTAGAGAGTGCGTCCCCTTGCTTCAGTCCATCCAACGTCACGAAAGTAGCTGAGGTCTCACCCGCTATTCTAACGCATGATTTGGATCCATCCAGCGTCGCACGAATCAGCGTAACTAGTTTCGTCGGAAAACCATGTTCTAGCATTATCTGCCACAGCTCATTTCGTTTAACTGAATCGTACGCCGCTTTAAAATCCACAAACAGATGGTGTGTCTGCAAGTTGTACTCCCGGAACTTGTCTAGCAACTGGCGCAGGGTAAACATCTGATCCGTCGTGGAGCGACCCTCACGAAAACCCGCTTGGTACTCGCCGACGAAGGACTCCGCTAACGGTCTCAGTCTGCAGAACAGGATACGGGAAAGCACCTTGTAGGCAGAATTGAGCAATGTAATTCCTCGATAGTTTTTACACTCCATTCGATGTCCCTTTTTGAAAATTGGGCAAATGAGGCCATCCAACCACTCCTCCGGCATTTGTTCTTCCTCCCAGATCCTGACAATGATCCGGTGGATTGCTTCGTACAGCCGCTCGCTCCCCGCTTTTAGAAGTTCAGCCGGGATACCGTCCTTCCCAGCAGCCTTACCGTTTTTCAGCTCACTGATTGCCTTCTTAACCTCTTCCTGTGTTGGTGGCTCCACAGCTTGACCATCGCTTACAATTTCTATCCTGTCCCTGCTGATCTCCTCATTTACCTCTCCATTCAATAGTGTCTGGAAGTGCTCCTTCCACCTGGCTGCTACCGCCGTTTTGTCGGTAAGCAGGTTGCCAGCACTATCATTGCACATCACAGGCATGGCAAAATTCCTGCTTCTCACCGTTTTATAGAAACTCCGTGTGTCGTTGCTGGCGTATCGCTCCTCTGCGCCGGCAAGCACGTGCTCCTCGTACTCGCGTTTCTTTAGACGATGGATTCTTTTTTCCGCAGCTCTAGTCTCTCTGTATCTCTCTCTGTTTTGACGCGTTGCCGCAGTGAGCATGCGACTCCTGGCCTGGTTCTTTTCGTCTGTCACTCTCTGGCATTCGGCATCAAACCAGCTGTTACGCTGTCTTCCACGCGTCGTGCCTACCACCTCTCTCGCTGTTGTTTGGATGGCACCATGGATGTTCCTCCACAGCCCATTTATATCTTCTTCTTCTACCTGCTGTTCTGCGATTCGCTGGTCAAGCTTCCTGGCGTACTCCACTGCAACGCCGTCTGCCGTTAACCGCTGGATGTTGAAACGCAGCGTCCTTTCAGTGCGAGCTTTCGCCGTGTTCGACAGCCTTGCGCGAATCTTACTCACTACGAGATAGTGGTCAGAGTCGATATTTGGTCCACGAAAAGACCGTACATCGATAACATCCGAAAAGTGTCGACCGTCAATCAAGACATGATCGATCTGAGAGCTAGAGTCTCCATTTGGATGCCTCCAGGTTTGTTTCCGAATATTCAAACGTGGAAAGTAGGTGCTACAGATGGCCATCCCTCTGGCCGCGGCAAAATTTATGAGCCTCAGACCGTTATCATTGGTCGACAGATGCAGGCTATGTCTTCCAATAACTGGACGGAAGAATTCCTCCCTCCCGATCTGCGCGTTTGCATCTCCGATGATGATTTTCACGTCGTGTTTTGGGCACTCTCCATAGGTCCTCTCAAGCTTGTCGTAAAACTCGTCTTTAGCATCATCGGATTTATCATTTGTCGGTGCGTATAAGTTGATTAGGCTATAGTTGAAGAATTTGCCCTTAATCCTCAACACGCATATACGGTCATCTACGGGCCTCCACCGGATAACTCGTTGCTTTTGTTTTCCCAACACTACGAAACCGACTCCATGTTCAGCTTTCTTACCGCCACTGTAGTAGATGTGGTACTTAAAAGAAGTGCCTGCAATAGGGTCTACTGCACGGAACTCCCTTTCTCCGGAATTTGGCCACCGAACTTCCTGAATAGCAGCGATCTCCACTCCGAGTTGATGCAGCTCTCGAGCAAGCAAGCCAGCCCGTGCCGGTTCATGGAGAGTTCGGACATTCCAGGTACCAAGTTTCCAATCGTTATCCCTTAATCGTTTCCTTGTCCCTTGCCGTGTCCTATACCGATTGTTCCGTCCTGAATTTCTTTGTTCGTTGTTCGTGGTAATTGAGTTTTCGGTATACTACCTCACCGGGGTCGCGATACCTACATCCCGCTGATGGGTCTGCCATCTTAGGTATAGCTTGCGGGATACAGCATTTCATATTCAGCCGCCCGTTACGAGACAGACGCTGTGTGAGCCGCCCCTCACCTGGAGAACAGGCGCTCTAGTTCGCACCTCCTAGCTTAGCTGCTTCAGTAAGTACATGAAGCATTTCCGGGTAAGGCCATCGACCGTCATCATTTGACTTAGATCTGCGTGGAGGCGCCAGGTGGGAGCTTGAGAGAGCCAGAGCTATGTTTGACGCTCCTTCCAGGTAACTCTCTCCATTTCATACCCTTCAAAGAATACTGCTTAATTTAGCAAATTAGAAAGGTATAGATCCCAGTTGGTATTTTTGGGATTTCTATATCTTGTTGTCAGCATTTCTCCAGCTGTATATTCGAAGCATATGTGTCTATGATCCGAAAGCGAAGTTTCGTCAGAAACATACCAGTTTATTACGTTGTCAAAAAGTTTTGTTCTAGTCATTGTTGCATCCAGTAGTTCTTCTCGAATTGCATTTACAAAAGTGGGGCTGCTACCCCGATTACATATACCGATTTGGTTTGATAATATAAACTCTAGCAGACACTCACCTCTTCTGTTGATTCACCTGTATAAATTTAATAGTTTTACGCATTTTTGGGGTTTATAGTTTCTCGGGGCTCCTTACGTTCCCTCTCGTTATCTGCGTTATTGTATTTTTGCTTTCTTTCAGGAGGGACATTTGAGGACTTTTCAATCCTTTTTGGCAGCTGTCTACTGCTGCACGCATCCTCCAGATTGTACTTCATGACTTCAACTTCCCCGAACGGAGAATCACGAGAAGGTTGGGCTCTTTTCAATCCCACAGTTTCGTGTTCTGATCTTGGGCTTTCGTCAGTCTGTTCTATTGGGTTTTGCTTTGGTTCAGCTGTGATCAGTGCTGTAGCTCTTCGTCCCGCAGGCTCTGATTTCCTAAGCATATGGTTTGGGCCAATCTTTCGTGGGTAGACCAGCCCAAACTTATAGTTCAACTTCGACAATTGATGATTTTCCGCATGGAACCTCCATCCACTGAAAGTACCAACTGAGCATGTTGACGGATTTCTTTTCTTTTCAGAATCCTCCAAGCATCAGTTTTCAAATCGTTTTGGCTTTCTACCAAGGCCAGTATTGTTTCGTTGTCATTTCCTGCACTTTTTGGAAAAAATACAACAACCACGTCCGGCTTTGGGATGCGATTTTCATCCACAGCTATTATTTCGGCTGTGTCCCAGGGCCGTAAGTTTGGGACTGTGCTTTTCAGCCAGTCCGCTGTGTATTCGTCCTGACAGGAAATAACCATAAAACCATTTTTTAGGCTACAGTTGGCAAATTTGGACTTCACAGGTTCCCGCCTTTGCTCAACAACTTTCGCCAAAGTGGACTCTTCGATAAGTTTCAAATTGGCCGCAGTGAGTTTAGGGTTGATTAGGGGAGTTTAGGGTGATATTAGGGTAGTCTCTAGGGAGTATACCTACCCTAATAGTTTTAACTACATCGCTGTAGGAACTCGTAGCTCTACCTCGCTTGTCCGGACTATTTGCATTCCCGGTATTGTTGGCTCTAATAAGATCCAACTTTTTAATGACCGACTCCCTCTGACCAACTGTAGGATTATTACCCTCCCTCTTCCTTTTGGGCTCAGGATTGCCTTCGCTACAATGCGTCAGTTACTAGACAAGGTTCGGGAGTACAACTCGTAATCTGTTTGTGGACTTTAAGGCGACATACGATTCAGTCAAACGAAATGGTTTTTGGCAGAAAATGCTTGAAAATGCTTTTCCGACGAATCTAGTTAAGCCGATTCGTGCGACAATGGATGGGTCAAAATCTGGCGTCAGAATAGCGGATAAGATCTATGCCGCGTTCGTAACGTTGGATGGATTGCTGTCCCAAATTCCCTTGGAAGGCGCAACATGAAGAGCAAACGTGAAAAGGAACGGGACTATTATAACGAAATCTCACATACTTCTTGATTTTGAGGCCTTAAGATCTTTCAAGTAAGAAGCAGCGAGATTTGGACCGATAGTGCTGGAGCACCATAATTCGGTCGGCGCAGAACCGATAACGAACCGTCGCCACCAAAGTCACTAGTAAACCTCCCTTCTTGTTATTTGCTACCCTTTTCAGCCTATTATCAGTCCTTTCTCTCGTCACCCAACCGCAGCCGCTTGTACATCTGTTATCGGTCCGAAAAGCCGCATATGATATAGGAGTTATTTCTCCTATTTTTTCCTTTTTTGGGTCTACCCCCCTTCCCACCCTTGTCAGACACCCTGCTACCTTTTGTCAACATCCCTATGCTGTTTCCCTTATATCAAGAAACAAGTTTGATGAAAAGTTAGCACTGCACTTTGACACACTGTCCACCAATCTGATGAGACCTTACCGAAGGGATGCGATTTTTGTCGAAAGCGTTGCAACGTTGACCGAACCCGCGCACTAGTTTTCTAGGAAATTTATCGTCCCAGATTAAATTTATTTATAATAATCCACCAGCGAGAAGTGGCGCGTTATCGGCGCGACTGCATCAAACGGCAAGGCCTACTGCTGCTTGTTACACTGTTTGGCAACAGCCAGCAGCCAGCAGTAGGCCAGAAAACTGTAGCCAAAGTAACATAGTTTCCCAGTTTTCCGGCGACGACGAAAAACATTCACGTTTGATTGGGTCCACTGCCGCTGGAGCCCGCTAATCGAAGGATTACCCAGCCAGCTGATGAGGCCAAACGGTGAAGCGTAGCGAGCGAGCGACCGACAGGCGAAATTAGTGCCACGGTTTGCTTCGATGGAAATTTTAAGCAGTAAAAACATCTCATAAATACATCACAGCAGGCGTAAACCAACATAAATTCATTAAATTGCGAACAGATTAGCATTGAATTATGCGTAGATTAGCTGCGTTCTGTGTTGTTGCCTTTCCCTTCGGCAGCAGCCGAACGCGAACGCAGTCAGACTCACAGGCTCTGACTGTGGCTCCGGCTCTGGCTGGAAGAGTATTAACTCTTCACGGACGGCTGCTGCCCTTCGGGATAATGCTATGTTTATGCGGGCTCTCTATCTCTCCCACTCTACTAGAGATAGATAACGTAACTGCGGTGGTATAAGGAAACATTAAATCTGACACGTTTGAACATAATTGTTTTCTAATACCTCCTGACAGGCCGCTGCTGTGGGTGGAGAGAAAGGATGTTGTAAACTCTATTAAACATCTATTAAGATCCGATACCAAATAAGGTGGCTAAGTGTGTGTGAGCCTGTGTATATCTGTAGGTGCATCGAAACTGGATGGATTGTTTCGGGTTTTGGTAGAAAATTTATGCTTACAGCTCTTACAGTGGACGACGGCCGGCTCCGGTGGTCAACCGGAGCCCGAATGGATGCAGCCACCAGCAGATGGTTGAACAAGTACTCTCCGAGCTGTAAAATTCAGTTTACTACCCCCATAACCTATCGATTGCTGTCACAACAAAATGAATTTTTATAGCAAAACAAACGCAGTAAACTTCGACGTACGGCATCGATCGGCAACTGTTCAAACATCTTCACCGAGTGTAAACAAAACCGGCCTGCCTTGGGGTTGCTGCGCTGCACTCCGGTTCCCGGTCGGTCGGTCATCATCGCGAAGCACATCAAGCAAGCAGTTAACACAGAGCCATGGGAAAATGTGAGAAAATTTGCACAACTTTTCTCGAAACTTGCTCTTCCGGGCTCTAACAAGCCCGATGATTTATCGAACTCATTAAAGCGTTTAATTATTTTTCACTTTCGACCATCCATTTTCGGTGCATGGCAAGTGGTGCGCGCTAGCTATTTATGTAGGAAAGAACGGTTTTCTTCTCGGTCGAAAAAGAAACAGAAGAAAGAAATAAAATAGAAAAGTACGAAAAACTTGTAGCTAAATGCCTTTTGTGTGATTCTTTTTACCTTTCTTATATGTACTAAGAAATTGGTATTGGTGTAATACTTAGAAATTGGTCGAAAAACACGAAGTTGATCCGAGGTTCGGAGGGCCGAGTCACATATACCAATCGATCAATGCTATTCTAACGCATGATTTGGATCCGTCCAGCGCCGCACGAATCAGCGTAACTAGTTTCGTTGGAAAACCATGTTTTAGCATTTTCTGCCACAGCTCATTTCGTTTAGCTGAATCGTACGCCGCTTTGAAGTCCACAAACAGATGGTGTGTCTGCGAGTTATACTGCCGGAACTTGTCTAGCAACTGACGCAGGGTAAACATCTGATCCGTCGTGGAGCGACCCTCACGAAAACCAGCTTGGTACACGCCGACGAAGGACTCCGCCAACGGTCTCAGTCTACAGAACAGGACACGGGAAAGCACCTTGTAGGCAGAATTGAGCGATGTAATTCCTCGATAGTTTTTACACTCCAGTCGAAGTCCCTTTTTGAAAATTGGGCAAATGAGGCCATCCAACCACTCCTCCGGCATTTGTTCTTCCTCCCAGATCCTGAAAATGATCCGGTGGATTGCTTCGTACAGCCGCTCGCTCCCCGCTTTTAGAAGTTCAGCCGGGATATCGTCCTTCCCAGCAGCCTTACCGTTTTTCAGCTCACTGATTGCCTTTTTAACCTCCTTCTGTGTTGGTGGCTCCACAGCTTGACCATCGCTTACACCACTTATCCCGTCCCTGCTGATCTCCGCATTTACCACTCCATTCAACAGTTTCTGGAAATGGCTGCTACCGCCGTTTTGTCGGTAAGCAGGTTGCCAGCACTATCATTGCACATCACAGGCATTTCAAAATTGCTGCATCTCACCGTTTTATACAACGTCTGTTTTATGGAAGGCAATTTGCTGCTTTGCCCCCTGCATCCAGTTCTCGATAGTTCTAATCGCCTCTGTCGCCAGCAGTTCTACCTCGTCCAGTAACTCGCCTGTCACCGATAGCACGATGTCATCGGCATAGTCGACGATCTCCCCCTCTCTGGGCAGCTTCAGAGGCAGGCACCAGTTGTACATCCCATTTCATAGCGTTGGGCCAAGTATGGAGCCTTGTGGGACTCCAGACGTAATGTTCATCGTCTTGCGCCCCTCAGCGGTCTCGTAAACAAGCGTCCGATTCCTAAAGTAACTCCTCGGTATTCTGCATAGATATCCCGGGACATGCATTCCATGCAGCGACTCGGCAATGGCATCCCAACTGGCATTGTTAAAGGCTCGATCACTGTCCGAATTGCATCCACCGTGGACTTCCCTTTTCGGAAGCAAAACTGCATGTTTGACACACCGTGTTCACCTTCTGTATGCCTCGTAAGCCTATTCAGGATTATCCTCTCCAGGAGTTTCCGCATGTATCCAGTAGACATATCGGCCTGTACGACGCTGGATTCCCCGCAGGCTTTCGTGGCTTTGGCAACAGCTCCAGCTCCAGCTGTCCGCGAAGCTACCATCTTCTAAGCATTTCTGCAGCACGGTCCTGAACAAATCCGGGAACGCTTGTATTGCTGCCTTAAGAGCTACGTTAGGAATCCCGTCTTGCCACTGCCACTATTGCCATCGATGGAGACATGCAGACCGTCAGCGACAACCCTCTCTTCTGGACCGTACGGTATTGTTGGTCACATCGTAGGGGCGTGCGTCGGAAAGTGCCTCCACGATAGCCTTCAGCTTATTCGAACACAACTCCCTAATTGTCACAGGACCTTTTACTTTCGCCATAACGATTCGGTACGCGTCACCCCAGGGGTTGGCGCCTGCTTCTCGACACAGCTCCTTGAAGCAGTTGCGTTTACTTTGTTTTATCTCCCGTTTCAATGCAGCCCTGGCCACTCTAAACGCCGCGCTACGCTCTTCCCGATCTACTACAGTTGTGGCTCTTTGGACGCGTCTTCTGGCTCTTCCATCAACAAGCCGGTCGCCGCTCTTTTCTCGGTTCCTGTTTTCTGGGCAGGGCATCACATGCCCTGACCAATATATCCGTCAACTCGTTCTCATTCAAGGTCGATCTTCCACCGTCCACCCGGAGTGCCTCGACGAAAAGATCCCTGTCAAAGACCGTCGTCTTCCACTTCCGCTCGTAGGTTTTTAGCTGTCTGTCTTATTGCCGGATTTCGGCGGCCGGTACTATGTTTAATCGCCTGGTGATCGCTATGGGTATACCCTTCGCAGACCCTCTAATTTATGTTCGGCATCTGCGAAAAGTGACATCAATGATGGATTCGCGTCCGTCTTTACGAAAGGTGCTAACGCTTCGTGCTTCGTTGAACCGTGCAAATTCCAGTTTAGCCAGGGCTTCTAACAGACTGTACCCTCTGACGTTGGTGCATCTGCTCCCCCACTCCACAGCCCAAGCGTTAATGTCTCCCGCAACGATGATCGGCCTATGGTTGGTAAACGGCTAGATAATGCGGAATATAGACCCCATAGTGGTCGTTAGCCTCTTATCCAGCAACTCCGATCCCGACCTCCTCGTGGTACCAGCCGGAATACGAGCAACCTTAGCGGAGATCGGGTAACCAACCCCGGTGGAAACTAAGGTCGTATACTAACCGGGAAGGAGGTATAGTGCGTCTCGGCACTATGAGATGGCAGCCCCATCGCGAGACTCGGTAGTGTTGCCCCAGTACGGCTACACACCTAAACAACACAAACTAACAACATTCAAGCATATTCGGAGCGGAATATTCGGCATCGACCTAGGCGACGAAATAAGGACGACGAATGGAGACTTGGGACTTGGAACTGCAGATCGCTAAATTTCGCAGGTTGCGAGCGGGTGCTGATTGAACAGCTGGAACCCCGCAAACTCGGCATCGTAGCTCTGCAGGAAATCTGTCGCAAAGGAGAGAAGGAATGGAAGATCCGTGGCGGAAAGGCCCAGTTTTACCAGAGCGGTGGCGCTACCAACGAACTGGGAACGGGCTTTGTAGTGCGGGGCGGAATGCAGGATCGCGTGATAGATTGGAAGGCGATCAACGAGAGAATGTGTGTATTGAGGATAAAGGGCCGTTTCTTCAATTATAGCATCATTAACGTGCACTGCCCGCACGAAGGTAGACCCGACGATGAGAAAGAAGCGTTCTACGCGAGGCTGGAGGCAACGTACGACAGCTGCTCGTCACGGGACATCAAGATCGTCATCGGGGATATGAACGCCCAGGTCGGTAGGGAAGAAATGTATAGACCGGTGGTAGGACCCCATAGCCTGCACACCGACACAAACGATAACGGCCAACGATGTATAAACTTCGCAGCTTCTCGAGGCCTGGTGATCCGAAGCACCTTTTTCCCGCGCAAGGATATCCACAAAGCCACCTGGAGATCACCTGACCAACGTACAATGAACCAAATTGACCACGTTCTCATAGAGGGCCGGTTCTTCTCTAACATCACGAACGTACGCTCCCGTCGGGGTGCGGATATTGATTCTGACCATTACCTAGTAGCAGTACATGTGCGCTCAAAGCTGTCCACCGTATACCGGACACGTCAAAGCCGCCCTCCTCGGCTAAACATCAGGCAGCTAGATAACCCACAAGCTGCCGAGAACTACGCGCGAGTACTGAATGAGGCACTGCCTTCTTCCGAGGAGTTAGGTGCTTCAAACCTCGAAGACGGTTGGGGCAGAATACGCTCGGCCATCGGAGAGGCCGTTACCGCGGCACTAGGTATTGAGCTTCGGAGTACACAAAATGATTGGTTTGATGGGGAATGCCAACAAGCGGTGGAAGAGAAAAAAAATGCTTGGAGAAATTATCTAAGTATTGCCACTAGAGAGAACCTGGCCAAGTACCGACGAGCTAGGAACCAGTTGACCACGATCCTGAGGAGAAAAAAGCGCCAAAAGGAGGACAGAGATCGTGAAGAATTAGAGCAACTATTCCGAGCTAATGACACGCGCAAGTTTTATGAGAAGATGAACCAAACTCGGAAGGGTTACACACCGAAACCTGACATGTGTAGGGACGAGGGAGGGAATCTAATTACAAACGAGCGCGAGGTGGTCGACAGGTGGAAGCAGTTCTTCGATGAACACCTCAATGGCGAAGTCGCAGAAGGAGGCGGAACGGAAATTAACCTAGGAGCGCCCATGGAAGATAGTGATGTCCTAGCACCTGATCTCCAAGAAGTCAAACGAGAAATCAGGCTGCTGAAGACCAATAAAGCCGCTGGGAAGGACCGCCTACCGGCAGAGCTTTATAAACATGGCGGGGAAACGCTAGCAAAGGCTCTACACTGGGTTATTTCGAGGATTTGGGAGGAGGAAAAGCTACCGGAGGAATGGATGGAAGGAGTGGTTTGTCCCATCTACAAAAAGGGTGATCGGCTAGACTGCTGCAACTATCGTGGTATATCGCTGGTAAACGCCGCCTACAAGGTACTCTCCCAGATACTGTTACGCCGGCTGTCACCGATAGCACAAGGTTTCGTAGGGAATTATCAGGCGGGTTTCATGGGGGCTCGCGCAACTACGAACCAAATGTTTACTATCCGACAGATCTTGCAGAAATGTCGGGAGTACAACGTGCCCACGCATCACATCTTTATCGATTTCAAAGCAGCATACGATACAGTCGATCGAGACAAGCTATGGCAGATAATGCACGAATACGGTTTTCCGGACAAACTGACGCGACTGATCAGAGCTACATTGGAGCGAGTGATGTGTTTCGTACGCATCTCTGGGACACCCTTGAGTCCCTTCGAGACGCGACGAGGGTTGAGACAAGGTGACGGTCTATCCTGCATGCTGTTCAACATCGCTCTTGAGGGGGTGATCCGACGAGCGGGCATTGAAACGAGAGGCACGATTTTTACCAAGAGTAGCCAACTTCTAGGCTTTGCAGATGACTTCGATATCATTGCCAGGAACTTTGCGACGGCGGAGGCAATCTACGCCAGACTGAAAGCGGAGTCTAGGAGAATTGGGCTAAAAATAAATGCGTCGAATACCAAATACATGAAAGGAAGAGGCTCAAAGGAAACAAATGCGCGCCTCCCACGGACGGTAACCGTCGACGGCGACGAACTAGAAGTGGTAGCAGAGTTCGTGTATTTGGGATCGCTGGTGACCGCGGACAACAACACTAGTAAGGAGATCCAGCGGCGCATCCAAGCGGGAAATCGGGCCTACTTTGCCCTTCGTAAAACGCTGCGATCAGGAAGCATACGCCGCCGCACGAAGCTAACAATGTACAAAACCATTATTAGACCGGTAGTTCTTTATGGACTTGAAGCCGTGACGCTGCTTACGGAGGACATACGCGCCCTTGCCGTGTTTGAGCGGAAAGTGCTGCGGACGATATTTGGCGGAGTACAAACTGAAAGCGGAGAGTGGCGGAGGCGTATGAATCACGAGCTACAGGCACTGCTTGGGGAGGCTCCCATCGTACATCTAGCGAAAGTTAGCAGGCTACGGTGGGCCGGACACGTCGTAAGGATGCCGGACGACAGTGCGACGAAAACGGTCCTCTTCAACAACCCCACCGGCACCAGGAACAGGGGGGCCCAACGTGCACGATGGCTCGACCAGGTCGAAAGCGATTTGCGACTTCTGAGACGACTAGGAAATTGGCGACGAGTGGCCCAAGACCGAGTTGAATGGAGACGAGTGCTTGAAACAGCACGAGCCACCCCGGCTCTATGCTGCTGAAGAAGAAGAAGAAGCAAGTTTGGGACTTACCATTAATACCGCCAAAACGAAGTACATGGTTGCTGGTAGGGAACGTGGGAGCCCAAGTGGTGTAGGTGCCGAGGTGGAGTTAGATGGGGAACGATATGAAGTAGTGGAGAAATCTATATACCTTGGTACACTCGTGACATGTGAGAACGATGTAAGCCGCGAAGTGAAACGACGAGTTGCAGCCGCGAATCGGGCTTTCTACGGATTACGTAGCCAGCTGAAGTCCCGTAGTTTGCAAATTCGCACAAAACTGGCGCTCTACAGAACACTAATCCTCCCGGTGGCCCTTTACGGACACGAATCATGGATGCTAAAGGAAGCTGATCGGCGAGTGCTTGGAGTGTGCCGCAGACGCATGAATCACGAGCTGTACCAAGTGTACAAATATGCTGATATAGTGAAGGTAGTGCAATGTGGCAGGCTGCGGTGGGCTGCTGGACTCTAATATTAACCACCGCCCATCCGATCTTGACTCTGTCCATCTTCAGAAGCCGGTTTGCCGCCGCGATAGACAGACGAATCGACGCCGACTGCGTACTGCCGTATGCGTTCCGCAGTCGAATAGACATTGGAACGTCGCCCAGGTATTCCGCTCTTGTCAGCACCGCTTTCACCTCACTCTCTGTTGTGACCTTGTCCAGGTTTTTCGCTTCGACGATCGTCTCCTGAGCCAAAGCTTTTACTTGACCTTCGCTACCGAGCGCTGTCTCGACTAGCACCTTGAAGGCCACGCAGTTCACCTCCGGGTCTCTCATGAGCTCGAAAAACAACTCGCCGCTCTCGGTTCTCCGGGTTTTCACGACATTTTCTCCTAGCTCTTTCAGCTTCGGGTCATCCCTCATTCTCTTAAGGGGATCGGCATACGTCATCTTCTCGCTCTTCACTCCAACAATCAGAGCGTCGCCTTAGCTTCGGATGCGGCGAGATTGGGGTCTCTCTCTATTCTTCACCTTTTTTCCCGCTTCTTCGCGTTCTGTCGGCATTTCCTTCTGCCGGTCTTCTTTCATCTTTTTCCTTTTCTCACTCTCCTCCTTCTGCTGATGGTTCGCCAGTCGCTAGCTTCACCCTGCTCCCTGTCGCACTGCTCCTCCGATCTGTTTTCATGTTACTCTCCGTGGTTGCCGTTCAGCTCATCCTTCCGCTTTTTTGAGCTTATCTTATCGCCTGGCGATTCCCGATCCCACCATTGATCTCACCATGGATGTTACTTCTCTCCTTCATGAACTCGACCAGCTTCAGCAATTTTTTTTGCAGCGCGCAGCTTCTTTGTCTGTTGGCTGTTCACCTTTGACTTCGGGGTGAGCGTAGTGAAGTTTAGCATCGAGCCTTGCCCTTTAGGGGTTATCTGCTGCTGTGTGTTGCCGCTGAACATTTGTACGACCACATCCTTCGATATTGGCGATCTGCACAGCTTCTCCTTCCTATCGAACACGTTGGCATCGCTGTTCTGCGTATCCATCGCGCTTTCGCTATCTTCTCCTGTATTTGATTTTATTTTCAATTCTTGAAAACTCATTTTGGATCCCACGAGTAGCAGTCCGCTGTGCCAGTGCCCTGCCGTAGTAAGGGCAGTAAGGGCTTCGAACTGGTCGGATGCGCCCCGGTGTCCGCCAGGCTCCGTTGGCGGTGAGGTAATTTTGATTTTGACCCCCCTCGCCATGCATCCCTCGACACGGGTCACGTCACGTCTTGGATTCGGGGTCCGTGGTTTATGTTTGCGCATTGTCCTCATCAAGAACGTGGGTATCTATACTGTAACCTGTGTGTGTGTGTGTGTGTGTGTGTGTGTGTGTGTGTGTGTGTGTGTGTGTGTGTGTGTGTGTGTGTGTGTGTGTGTGTGTGTGTGTGTGTGTGTGTGTGTGTGTGTGTGTGTGTGTGCGTGTGTGTGACACTTGATTTTAGTTGTCTGTTTCTCGGAGATGGCTGAACCGATTCGTTTGCTATTACGCTTATTTGAAAGGTGTTATCACCTTGTAGATCACTATTGAATTGTTTTGCGGTCCGACATTTTGTTTAAAAGTTATAAGCAAAAATGTAAAAATTACGTGACATGATTTTCTCCGGAACCGCTCAACCGATTTCAACAATTTTAATATCTAATGAAGGCTCTTGCTACCACAAATGTTTTGATAGAGTTTTATTGAAAACAATCAAGCAGTTCAAAAGTTATGCTTATAAATGTGCTTTTTCAAGGTGTCAATAATTCGAACGTTTCTCAGAGATGGCCAAGCCGATTTATGCGCTTTTAGTCTCATTTGGTAGGTAATATAGCCTCATAGATCACCCTTGATTTGTTTTTTGATTGGATGTGTAAATTGAAAGTTATGAGCAGTCGTGTACAGCATAATAAAATTAACGACTATTTATTACGATTTTAACCAGATAATTGATCAGGTTTCAATTAATTTAGTGTCAAACGAGAGGTCTTAACGCTGTGAACTCATATGCTAAATATGCCCTTACTAGTCAAAAGTTATTTGATAAAAAAATTGCTGAAATTATTTACTGATATGAACCAAATAGAAAAAAAAACGCGATCATGTGCTCTAGCGTAAATATGCTTAATTTTCCAGGTGGTGTGTCTTTGGAAATCTCCTGAAAATGCAAAACACACAAGTTTTTCGACTTTCCCGTGAGGGTCCCCCTTAAATATCAATCCTGCCCAAGAACTTTAAATTCATCAGTATATTACATACACACGCATATGTGTTGATGATAACTACCATTACTGCCCATAAACGTATAACAGTCCCAAGTGATTTTTCACCACTTTTGAAGTAAGTCTGGGAATCATCCTTAAATTGTTCATCCTTTCAATATTTCAAACAGTAATATTAAGTTTGTTCCCAACATTTTGAAATAAATACCGAACTATTGTGACTGACATAGTTAGTTACGACCAGTGAGATGGTATAACAAAGGTTCCTTTCGCCAATAGGTGGATTAAATCGGCTTTTTTTTTCTTTCATTCCTTTCCATCACTTGCTCCGATAGCCGGGGCTCGCGTTGCACCGCGCGTCGTGGAGGCAAATTCCTGCTTTGGAAGCTCGATGCAGACTTCCGACAGCAAATTTTCACGTTCGCTTCTTTGTTTTTGTTTTTGGGGAGGAAAAGTTATTTTCTCTCCTTCATCGGTGGCTTTACTGACGACTTTTGCGTTTTCTTACACTGCACTGTTCACACTTTGTGGTTCATTACCGTCCGAAAACCCGGGGAAAAGGGGCGCTTAATTTTTTTTTGCGTTCGTCCTTCTCCTCCTCCTTCTCCTTCACGGTGGTGCTCGGCTCGGTTGTTTTATTTGGAATGCAAACGACTTGTGCTGTGATGGTCGTTTTCCGGTTCGGAGAACCGGGAACTGGACGATGCCACCAATTATCCCGCCAAATCTTAATGAAATCGGTAAAATGAGCAGAAAATTGAGTTTCAGAAATTTCAACCATTTCGATCCGAACAGCCACCAGCTGCTAAGTATGGGTTATTTTGAGCGTGGCACCGATAAGGGGACTTCATTCGTCCTGTCTTGGAGGGAGGATGCACAAGTGCAGCAGTAGCAGCAGCAGCAAACTAGGGGGTCAGCTTGAAGCAATTTATTTAAAACAATGAAATTTATGTTACACACATAGTCCTCTTCTGGCCAAGTCAACCGACACACACGCTGCTGCACTGACTGGTACCGAACAAATAAGCACAGTTTTGTACAAGTTTTCCTGAATAGATTATCTCCGATTTCGGAAGGGTCGCCGGAGACCAGGGACGGGAACGGGGGCCAAAGAGTTCCTTCGGGAAGCATGCACAGTGAATTGCCAGGAAGTTGCTAAAGTGATAGTCGTTTTACATCGTTAGCTCTTATGGTTGTAACGCGCGCGCGAGGAAGCTAATAAAAAGGGGAGTCAAGTGCATGAAAGTAAAATGAACCGACCGCTGGCTGCCAACTGCCTGCATGCCACCGATAGAGGGAACGAGAGAGAGAGAGAGACATAGAGCAGGAGGTCTTTGCATCAGCTTCCGGTTCGTCACCGTTCGTCCCCCCTCCCCCGCCCGTTGGACCCTAGCAGGTCACGGGACGGATGAATGAATGAATGTGACTTTTCGCCGAATAGAGAGTGTCTATTATAAAGCTACCAGAAGTTGCTCGTTTGTTCGTTCGTCCGTTCGGTTCCTTCGCTCGTTCGGTTTCACTGTCTCGCCACTTTCGAAGGACCAGTTGTAGTGGAAAATTTGCATTGTTTGGTTAAATTGAGTTATAAATCTTCGGATCTAACACGTTTAATAAATTAAATTCTTATATTGCACATAGCCATACGGAAACCAACCAACCAACCAACCCAGAGCTAGGGCGAGGAGCTTTTGCGGGAGGGTGAAACTGAGAACAAGCTTGTTGCGCAAACACTCTCACACTCATATATGCGACGGACGACTGCCTTATAACTCACTGTTTTGGAGTGAGTGAGCAAGTGAAACAATTTCCAGCCAGTGGAAAGTTTTCGCAAACCTCTTGGTCTGGGCCTGAACCCTAACCGGTTATCTGTTATCTTGTGTCGTTATAATATTTTTACTCGACTCCTCTCTCTTGCACCGGAGCGGACATAAATCGCTGCCGGTAATTGACTTTGCGAATTTTTCGAATTTGTTAAATCTTGTGCGACGACGACGACGACCGACAGTGTCCTTTCTTGGGCATAACGAAAAAAAGAATCAATTTCTGTAAACGAATGGTTCATAACTTTGCTAGCAGTGTGGCGCGGCGGCTGTTAAAGCTCCCCAGGGAATGATACCGGTGCATAGGCAATTCAAGGTCCAATCATAGCCGGCTGCGTAGGCTGCGCGTTGCTCTATCAAATTATTGTTCAGGAATATTTTATAGCATTAATATTTGATCACAGGATTGATTGGACAGTTCATTAGAAATGAATTAACCGCCGGGTTTGTGTTTTCGATGACGATTAGCTGGTATGATGAAAAAGCAAACTTTTCTGCTAAGAATAACTTTCTAGCCAATTCGTGGAATAAGTTTCAAGTTCAGAGGCGAATTAATTGAAAAATTTACGTCTTGACTAAACACGGTGGCAAAATCCGTACAGGACATAAACAGGTCAGAATAATTATACATTATTTTCGAGCGTCTTAGTAGATTACATGAATAAACAAAAAAATTGGAAAAATTCCTGTTAATTCTACTTATTAAAAGAATTTTTTAGAGTTACTCTCGAAAAATACAATTCGACTCAGTTTGAAAAACAAGCCTAATGTTAGAAAAAATCGTTCTATTAGCTAGAACGCAGTTTTTTAGGTTTGTCATTGAATATTTCGTCACTGAGATAAATTGAGCTGTTAGTTAATAAAATTATCAGTTTTTTCCGTCAAAATATTGACGTTCAGTTAAAGAAAAAACGCTATCCAGAACAATTACGAAGTGTTTTCACTCCATTACACCATTTTTTAAAACGGGGGAGGTGTGATATCATGTTCTTTGAGTTCCATTTTATAGCTCAAAAATGTTGGATCGACAACTTCGACTTCATGACGAGTTCAAAAACGACTTCATAAAAATCTGTTTGCGACCAGATCCACCAAATTTGACACAGAAAGCAACAAACTACCCTCTTTTGTTTTCGGTTCATACCCAAAATTGGTTAGCGAAAAAGGTATTTATGTTTTCTTGTAAGAACCATAAGTGTAGTGTCTTGTTTTTCCGATGTTAAGTATACTTACGTTAACCTTCCGTTACTCACACTGTTGCATTTCGTACAACACTTGTAGATTTTTGGATGCCATTTTGTTTCAAAGTAACGGATCGATGTCAAACCAATGTGTATTCTTCAATAAACTTATTATGAACAAAATGACATAATTATTCAATACATTAATGCTTTAAATATTCAACAGATCAGCATAAACCGAAATCGCAGAAACGATGCAAGCGACGTGTACCGCAAATGGTCTCTATTGGAATTTTCTCTCGTTTCTTCATAAGGGAAAATAATTTTTGTATGCAGCCAAATTATTCAATATTTAATGATAATTCCGAAGGTGTGCAAAAGTTCGCAATTTCGTTACTACACGGCGCTAGTGTATGGGTCAGCTTTTTGAATGTGTTGTATCTACGGAAGCTGTTTATTCGCAAGGTCTTACTTTCAGAAAATGTTTTAGTGGACCAAAAACGCTCGGCAGATGAACGGAAATTTTAAATTTTCACTTTTAAATAACTACTATGTATTATTACTGTGCCAAAAACTTTCTAAACATTCTTGCCCAAGCGAATCAAAACACCCCATCAGCCCTACTTTCTAAGCTGCCAACAGCAGAAATGATATTATACTATGTTTTATGTGAAAAACATCTAAGAAAACATGATAACTACTAGAAAAAACTCTATTCAATAGAATATTACATCATTTAGGAATGATAAAATGATCTTTCCTAATGCAACAACCTGTATATGGCTGCAATTGTAGGATGTATAATTTACAGTGCATTTGGGCGCCGTCTGGTGACAAACTTATAAAATATTATCACCCAAATGAAAGGTATTGACCTACCGATTAACTTTGCTGAAGACAGTAGTTTTCTATATAGCCAGGATTCCGAGATATTCCGAGATAAAAAGTGTTGTACAAAATACAACGCGCGAGTATCCGTGTTACAAAAGTTGGCGCGAGTAACGGAAGGTTAAGCACCAGAAATCTATATTATATATCTATACCTATAAAGAAGGATTTCTGTCTGTCTGTCTGTCTGTCCGTATGTTCCTTATAGAATCGAAAACTACTGAACCAATCGGCATAAAAGTATGCATGTAGAGGTTTTTTGGGGCCAGGAAAGGTTTTAGTGATGGTTAGAGACCCCTCCCCCCACTAAGAGGGGGGGCTCCCATACAAATGAAACACAAATTTCTGTATAACTCGACAACTAATCAAGCAAATAGAACAAAATTTGGCATGTGGGTGTTTTCGGTGACAAGAATTTATTCTATGGTAAATTGAGACCCTCCCCTCTTTATAAGGGGAATTATAATTCCTCTCCTCTTTAAAAGGGGGGGCTTCCATACAAATTTCCTCATAACTCGAGAACTAATCAAGCAAATGGAACAAAATTTGGCATGTGAAAGTTTTCGAGGGCAAGAATATTTTCTATGGTGAATAAGGACCCCTCCCCACTTTAAGAGGGGGGGCTCCTATACAAACGAAATACAAATTTCCTCATAACTCGAGAACTAATTAAGCAAATGGAACAAAATTTGGCATGTGGGTGTTTTTGGAGACAAAAATTTTTTCTATGATGAATTGGGACCCCTTACCTTTTTAAGAGGGGGGGCTCTCATACAAACGAAATACAAATTTCCTCATAACTCTAGAACTAATCAAGCAAATGAAACCAAATTTATCACCCACATGATAAATTTGGTTCCATTTGCTTGATTAGTTCTAGTGTTTGTAGGCAAGAATATTTTCTATGGATTTCCCCACTTTAAGAGGGGGGGGCTCCTATACAAATGAAAAACAAATTTCCTCATAACTCGAGAACTAATCAAGCAAATGGAACCAAATTTGATATGTAAGTGGTTTTGGACGCAAGATTTTTTTCTATGGTGAATTGAGACCCCTCTCTTCTTTAGAAATCGAGTTATGGCCCAGCTCCCCTGTAAGAGGGTGGGCTTCCATACAAATGAAATGCAAATTTCCTCTGATCTCGAGAACTAATCAATCAAATGGAACCAAATTTGGCATGTGGGAGATTTTGGAGTCTTGAATTTATTTTACGATAGTTAGAGACCTCTCACCCCTGTGGTAGGGGGATATGGACTCTCATGCAAATAAAACAGAAATTTTTGCGAAACTCAAAAACTAATCGAACTCGAGAAATTCGAGACTCTTCCATAAAACATTAGTCAATACAAGACCACAAAAACTATCTATAGTAACACTAGATCATTCAGGACGAGCCGGTCGCGAGTGTTGCCGGTGACCCGCCGTCGGAAGCGCCGCCCACTAGGGGGCTTGCATATATATATATATATATATATATATATATATATATATATATATATATATATATATATATATATCTATATATCTATATATCTATACCTATAAAGAAGGATTTCTGTCTGTCTGTCCTGTGTTCCTTATAGAATCAAAAACTACTGAACCAATCGGCGTGAAAATATGCATGTAGATGTTTTTGGGGCCAGGAAAGGTTTTAGTGATGGTTAGAGACCCCTCCCCCCATTAAGAGGGGGGGCTCCCATACAAATGAAACACAAATTTCTGCATAACTCGAGAACTAATCAAGCAAATAGAACCAAATTTGGCATGTGGGTGTTTTCGGTGACAAGAATTTATTCTAGGGTAATTTGAGACCCCTCCCCTCTTTATTAGGGGAATTATAACTCCTCTCCCCTTTAAGAGGGGGGGTTTCCATACAAAATTCCTCATAACTCGAGAACTAATCAAGCAAATGGAACCAAATTTGGCATGTGAAGGTTTTCGAGGGCAAGAAAATTTTCTATGTTGAATTAGGACCCCTCCTCACTTTAAGAGGGGGGGCTCCTGTACAAATGAAATACCAATTTCCTCATAACTCGAGAACTAATCAAGCAAATAGAACATTTGGCATGTGGGTGTTTTTTTTGGTGACAAGAATTTATTCTATGGTGAATTGAGACCCCTTCCCTCTTTATAAGAGGAATTATAACTCCTCTCCCCTTTAAGAGGGGGGACTTCCATACAAATTTCCTCATAACTCGAGAACTAATCAAGCAAATGCAACCAAATTTGGCATGTTAAGGTTTTCGAGAGCAAGAAAACTTTCTATGGTGAATTAGGACCCCTCCCCACTTTAAGAGGAGGGGCTCCTGTACAAACGAAATACAAATTTCCTCATAACTCGAGAATTAATCAAGCGAATTGAACCAAATTTGGCATGTGTGTGTTTTTGGAGACAATTTTTTTTCAATGATGAATTGGGACCCCTCCCCACTTTAGGAGGGGGGTCCTATACAAACGAATTACAAATTTCCTCATAACTCGAGAACTAATCCAGCAAATGGAACCAAATTCGGCGTGTAGGTGTTTTTGGAGGCAAGAATTTTTTCTGTGATGAATTAGGACCTCTTCCCACATTAGGAGGGGGGGCTCCAATACAAATGAAATACAAATTTCCCCATAACTCGAGAACTAATCAAGCAAATAGAACCAAATTCGGCATGTGGAGGTTTTTGGAGGCAAAAATATTTTCTACGGTGAATTAGGATCCTTCCACACTTCAAGAGGGGGGGCTTCTACACAAATGAAATACAAATTTCCTCATAATTCGAGAACTAATCAAGCAAATGGAACCATATTTGGCATGTGGGTGTTTTTGGAGGCAACCATTTTTCCCATGATGAATTAGGACTTCTTACCTTTTTAGGAGGGGGGGGGGGGGCTCCCATTCAAACGAAATACAAATTTGCTCATAACTTTAGAACTAATCAAGCAAATGGAACCAAATTTGGCATGTGAGAGTTTTAGATGGCAGAATTTTTTTTCTGTGGTGTATTACGACCCCTTTCCCTTTTAAGAGGGTGGGCTCCCATACAAATGAAATACAAATTTCCTTATAATTTGAGTACTAATCAAGCAAATGGAACCAAATTTAGCATGTAGGAGATTTTTGAGTCTTGAATTTATTTTATGATAGAGACCTTTCACCCCTGTGGTAGGGGGATATGGACTCTCATACAAATAAAACAGAAATTTTTGCGAAACTCAAAAACTAATCCAACTCGAGAAATTCGAGACTCTTCCATAAAACATTAATCAATAACAAGACCACAAAAACTATCTATAGTAACACTAGATCATTCAGGACGAGCCGGTCGCGAGTGTTGCCGGTGACCCGCCGTCGGAAGCGCCGCCCACTGGGGGGCTTGCAAAACTCGAGAAGTGACAAAGATCATCCGAGATTCATGATTTATGTACAACACAGGTTAATTTGTGGCAATACGAAGTTTGTCGGGTCAGCTAGTATATATATATATATATATATATATATATATATATATATATATATATATATATATATATATATATATATATATATATATATATATATATATATATATATATATATATATATATATATATATATATATATATATATATAGGGAATATAGGGACGGATTTCTGTCTGTCTGTCACTATATTCCTTTTAGAATCGAAAACTACTAAACCGATCGGCGTGAAAATTTGCATATAGGAAAAGTTTTCGTTTTTGGGGCCAGGGAAGGTTCTTATGATGGTTAGAGACCCCTCCTCCCACTAAGAGGGGGGAGGCTCCCATGCAAATGAAACACAAATTTCTGCATAACTCGAGAATTAATCAAGCAAATGGAACAAAATTTTACATATGGGTGTTTTTGGAGGCAAGAATTTTTTCTATGATGAACTAGAGGACCCGGCGCGCGCTGCTACGCCACTCTAAAAAGGGAGTACATGCATAATCCTGAAGATTTGATTAATTGTAATCTTGCAACCAAGAGCTTTCTTTTTGACAACCCAAGATATTCCTAAATCATGCCGCAAATTTCTAATCCAACGCCTCAGCATTTGTGACTCGAGCAGCTAGTCTAACGTAACGATTTGGGTTTTATTACCAACCCTTAAAATGGCAATGTTGGCCAAATCGTAATAAAATATCAGTTCAGTTCGATTGAAATCAGTTGAAAACTGGTCAGAGTGTAATCTTAGTGTAATCTCAGCTTTATTTTCTTCATATTTTCATTTCAACAATGTATTTTCTCTTCAATTTTGTTTTTAAAATAAGTATTATATTATCTTACTTTTAATTAATTTGACCCATTATCTATATCTAGGTACGCTTCACCGATTTATTCTTAACAATTTTGTTCCAAATTTATCTTATATTTTAGTATGGACGGCAACACTCGCAAGTTCGATTACTTTTTGAATATTGCAAAATATTCTGTTTAATTTGTCTGAGAGTCCTCCCCCATTCCAGAGGGGGGAGGAATCTCATTACGCCATAGAAAAAAAATTTGCCTCTAGTAACCCCCAAATTCATTTGCTTGATTAATAGTCTAGTTATGGGGAAATTTTGGTTTCATTTGTATGGGAGCCCCCCTGTTAGGGGAAGGAGGGTTCTCAATCTACCATAGAAAAAATTTCTGCCTCCAAAACCCTTCACATGCCAAATTTGGTTCCATTTGCTTAATTAGTTCTCGAGTTATGAAGAAATTTGTGTTCCATTTGTTTGCCCCCCCCCCCCTTCTAGAGGGAGAGGGGTCTCAAGCCATGCTAACAACATTCCTCACATCAAACGCAATGTGTATGCCAAGTTTCATCAAAATCCGTCGAGCGGTTTGCGAGTCTATACCGGACACACGAACAGCATTTCATTTTTATATATATAGATTAGGACCCCTCCCCACTTTAGGAGGAGGGGCTCCTATACACATGAAAAACCAATTTCCTCATAACTCGAGAGCTAATCAATCAAATGGAACCAAATTTGGCATGTGGGGGTTTTTGGAGGCCAGAATTTTTCTATGATGAATTAGGACCCCTCCCTTTTTTAGGAGGGGGGCTGCCATACAAATGAAATACAAACTTCCTTATAACTTCAGAACTCATCAGGCAAATGAAACTAAACTTGGCATGTGGGTGTTTTGGGAGGCAAACTCTTTTTCTATGGTGTCCTCCGTTGGTTTCTATGGGGATAAGGACGCATATAAATAAAACAGGATTTTTTGCGTAACTTAAAAACTAATCGAACTCGAGAAATTATAGTTTCTTCCATAAAACATTAGTCAAAAACAAGATCACCAAAAACTGTCAATTAGGTTCATTTAATTTCCTAGGTCTACCGACCTCTATTACTTTCTTTCAGTTGGGTCCGAACGAGCAACAGCAAAATGGTACTTTCCACGAAAACATTTTCCGTGAAATGGTACATCCCGCGTAAGGTTTTTCGCGAAATGATATTCCGTGAAACTCTATATTCCGCGTTATGGTTGGGTTATCGACACATATTGTGCCTCTTCCTACATCAATTGCAGATTACCACCGAGCGAGAAGTTTTAATCTAACTGATTTTTACTGGCAGGACGACGACACTGTGCCGGCCCTTACGACTTGCAAGGTACTGAACGTGACGTTGTTCGTCTGTCAGCGTGTGTTAGCCGCGTTTCTCGGCGCGGGTTTTCGAGGGAAGGCCCCATTCCTATGAAATAGACTAATCTCAAGTTTTTAGTCTTGACCTTGAAATGCGGTCATACATATATACCAAAAAATCAAACCATCATAAAAAATCCTGCCTACAAAATCCCCCACCAAATGCCCCTCTACCGTGATTAAGGGGAAACCGAAAGTGGCTCAAAGATGGCTGGGTAAATGGCTACCATTCGAAGCATGTATTGTTTTGTGCCTTAAAAATGCATCTGTATTGGCAGAGCACGCTTTCGCCACGAAATCAGTGCTTCCAGCGCTGTTATAATTCCCTAAAACTTGTAATTCAATTTATCGATCTGTTATGTCTCAATAAACGCTCAGCAAAACATAATTGCTAATGGAAAATAAATTTAATTGATCATATAGATCATTAAGTGTTCATAAAACGTATAATCTGGAATTAGTTAATAGATATTTGGTTGCGCACATATTTCGTTGAACTAGCGATTTCCGGAAAAGCAGCAACACAGTATCTAACTTTCGTCACATCAATGAGCTTTTAAAGAGCTTTCAACTTTCGCCGCATCGATGAGCTTAGAGTGAAGTAAACAAACAAAACGCAAACGCAGGAATCAAAAACGCAATCCGATGCAAGCGGATTAATTAAACAACCTAGTGATCCTACGCATTATTCAGTTGTTGCTGTTAATTTTGATTGAATCGGAATGCCTTGATAAAAAAAAAACAAACCCTTTTTCGCGATGTTTGTAGTCAGTGCGGTTGGCTGCGGGTCAGCAGTTTATGCTTGCAAGCTCCGCTATTTGACATATATTACCAATACTGATACAATATTCAAATAAACGTTTAGGTTTTTGACGAACACGAATGAGATGTACAGTACAGTGTTTGTCGCACTAACACAATAACGTTAGCCACTTTCGGTTCCGCCTTAAGCCAAATGCCTCAATCACGCAAAAGCTATTGAATCTTTCAAAAAAAGATTTGAGTACTTTTAGCGAAGTGGTTTTTAGTTGTTCGTCATAAAATTTCCTATCTATACAGTATGGCTACGTTGCTCTAAGACACTGTTCGATACCCTGTTTTGACGTTTATTTAAATGAAATTTCGAAGATTTGAAATTTTCGTCGAATTCAATAAATTTTTGTAACCAAATATGAATCCAGACAAGCCACCATAACTTTTTTATGAATGTATCAGATCTCAATGATTGTGAAAAATATAGTTAAGTACCTTGTTTAAACTATTTTAACATTTCTAATAATATTTTTTTGAATTTACTCCTGAAAAATGCCATATTTTCATAAAACTCAAATGTGCGACCCCTAAATCGCGTCAACCAATGTTGACGTCATATAAAAGTTTTCTTTATTTTCTTTATTTTTACAATTCATCTGACTTGTCAGTCTTAACGAACTACGCTATAATAAGCTAGAGCTTGTAATCAATCGCTTAAATTTATGCAAAGGTTCACCAAATTCAAAATATTGTTCCACACGACTAAACATTCTAGTACACGATGCAATCCGTTCATTGCGGCCCCAAATTCAGTGCGGTGAAAGCGGTTGGTCAGCAGTGATGATGGTCGCAGAGTCCTTTGTGCTGCGCGAAAATTCACCAGCGATAGTAATTGCGGCGAGTCAATCTCGCCGTGTAACAGTTTTGCCACAAACAAAGCTTGTTGGATGTTCCGACGACGTTCTAAGGTATCTAGACCAAGCAAGCGACAGCGATCCGGATACGGGGGTAGATTTTCCAGGTCCCGCCAAGGCAAACTACGCAGGGCCAATCTTATGAACCTCCTCTGCACTCGTGCAATTCGAAGGTTCCAATAGAGTTGATGTGGAGTCCAAATGAGGCACGCATTTTCGAGAAGGGGACGAACTAAGGAGCAATACAGGGCCTTAAGGCAATGCGGATCTTTAAAATCTAGTCCAATTTTTGCAATAAATCCCAACTGACGAGTCGCTTTTGAGATCGTCGTTGTTCGGTGACGATCGAAAGTTAGTTTCAAGGTCATTCACATGCTCAACCCTTTTTAGTATCTGGTCGTCAATTTTGTAGTCGAAAACTATAGGCGATTTGATTCGGTGAAACGTCATAATCTCGCATTTAGAAACGCTGATAGTCATGTTATTCATTTTGCACCAATTCAAATGTGTCCAAGACAAGAGAAGTTGAAGGCGATAACAATCCTCGATGCAACGAATCGTCAAGTAGATTTTGAAATCATCAGCATAAACCAGTCTACATCCTCTTTCAAGGGCAGAGGCAGCGTCGTTAAAGAATAGAATAAATAAAAGTGGTCCTAAGTTACTGCCTTGTGGTACACCAGACTGATTCGTAAACGGGGACGATACCTTCGAGCCAAGTTTCACTTGTAAAACTCTGTCGCACAAATACGAGCGTAACCATGTAACAAACTGTTGCGAAACACCTAGTCGTAATATTTTATCAAGCAATTTGTGCTCCATTTCAGTAATGCAATTGGAAGTAAAGACAAGTAGGTTCGTCGTCACAGAGCGGCCAGCCACAAATCCATATTGGTTAGAGGAAATGTAATATTTAGTGCTACAAATTAAAGCATCGCTTACGATTATTTCAAGTAATTTGGACGCGGTGGATAAACTGGTAATACCACGGTAGTTCCTGACACTTCGGCGATCTCCACTTTTGAATACCGGGAACATGAACGAATGTTTCCAAACGTTCGGAAATTTTCCTTGTGCGCGAAAGATTTATTAAACACCCTAAGCTATCATTTGAGGGGTGAGCCCCCGTGTTTTCTGACATAGTACTATTTTGGGACACTCTAATAAACCTACATGGGTCAAAGCTGAGAGAAAAGTTTTTTTTAAGGTGAAATTAGTCGTCATCCTTACGGACAATTTCAAAAGCAGTTTTTTTATTGAAACAAAAATTCTGTTTATGAAAATACATTCGCTGTGTTCATATTGACAAGAAGAATGCAGTATTTACATTTTTACAAACAGAACCCCGCTTTTGGGCCCAAAAGTGCTTCCGAAATTGGGCACCCCACGAAAAGGTAATGACTAGTAATTTTCCGTTAATATTCAAGGTTTTAACGAAAAAACCTACCTTAGGTGAACCTAAGTCAACCATGCGATCGTGTCTGGAAGACAAACCATTTCAGTTTTTCTCTGATTCGGCCATTAATCTGTTATTGCTACTTACAGTGCACTTCTGAGTACACCGATGAAGATATAAGTATAAGCATGGCTTTTTTTTCCGTGTTGGGTATTTTTATCACTGCGACCATTTGTTTGATCTATTGTGATATATTCCCCGTTTTATTATAGCTATGTTGTCAAGATGACGCACCACTAGCAGAAGTGATTGTCATTGTTTGACTAATAGCATTTGTCCAGCCCGGTGATGCACTTCGGATGAAGTGCACTACTGCGCTGGGAGTTGTTCTCCAAATATCAGAGGGTTCTAACAGCCCTCTTTCGAAGAACCTTAATCTTTTATTGAGAATTGCCGGACATCGGCATAACAGGTGTTCCGAGTCTTCTTTTTCTATGCCGCAGAAGCGACATATATCATCATGAAGTTTTCCCATTAGCTTCAGATGATAGCGGCTCGGACAATGTCCTGTTATAAGACCAGTATAAATGCTTAGATCTTTCTTCGAAAGCTCCAGTATTTTGCGAGTAATTGAAACGTTTGGAGAGATGAAACGTTTCGACTGCCTAGCATTGAAAGTGTTATTCCAATTTGATTCCACTTTCGTACATTCCCATGCTTTTAGCTCCATTTTTAAAGCAGAAGCAGATAAGCAACAGAAGGGCTCAGGTCCTACAAATTGATGAGATGATCCGAGTCTTGCTAGTGCATCAGCTCTCTCATTTCCATCAATTCCACAGTGACCTGGGACCCAGTACAAGTTGACTTGGTTACGACGAGACAATTTTTGGAGTGATTGAATACATTCCCAGACAAGTTTTGATGTGCATGTCGCCGACTTTAGAGCGTTTAGAGCTGCTTGGCTGTCGGACATGATGCATATATTTGAATGTTTATAGTTCCTGCGCAAGCACACAGTCGTACATTGTAGAATTGCTTGTATTTCAGCTTGGAATACAGTTGGCCATCTGCCCATAGAAATTGACATGTCTATTCCTGGGCCTGTGACTCCTGCTCCCACTTGATTGTCCATTTTTGAACCATCTGTATAGAAAACTGTCGAGCCTGGACGAATATCGGGACCACCATCTTCCCAGGAATCACGTCTAGGCTCAAATACACGAAATATTCGGTTGAAGTTGTATTTGATCTTTTGATCCTCAGAGCACTTTTTTCAGCTTCTAATTGTATAAACTGATGCAATGGAAGTACCGTGAACGTACCATATTCTGCGCAGTTAAGACATTTTTATGATTCCTCCGCTATTATAAATATTCTAGAGTTAAATTGATAACGTTGATAGCAGCAACATGTAGTGCTACGGTCTATAATATATGGTAAAAAACATGGGAATTAAAAGTCGACCAACAATTGAGTATATCTTTCGTTTTGTAAACTTATCCACGGTGCCTAATTCTGCGCACTCTCTTGCCCATGTTCCTAATTCTGCGCATGTTTGTTCCTAATTCTGCGCACCTAAAAAGTAACAATAAACATACATACCATGTAGTTTATGTCTTTATACGCTGAAAGCATATCAAAAATCCGACATTAGCCATTACCATGATTAAATCCATGATCTGGCCTTCTTGTGCTGTCCAGGTGGCACAGGAACATTATTATCATTTGGATTGGCTTATTTTAAATATTTTATTGTCGATAACGTGAAGGGCGTGTTCATTCGGGTTTTCTCTATACTGAACATTATACTTTGGACTAATATTAACAATTGTGTTTTCATATAGAAACCACTTCCCCACTCCCTGACAGCTCAATGAAGTTCGACTGTCGAAAAAAATCAGAAGACATGGTTCCATGAATTGGCGTTCGTAGGTTCGGACCCCGAGCCGTAACACAGGATTCCAATCAATGCAAGTTAAAGGTTCTACTTGAATTTCTATGCCTCTATACCTCAGCCATTTGGGAGAAGTTGCGTATTCTTTCGCGATTTCTTCATAGGATACATTACTGCGCAGAATTTGGAACATGAATAAAAAATCTGTGCCTAAATCTGCGCACTACTGCATCGCATTTTTCCAACGAAAACAAGGCAAGCAATCACTCTTTTTGTCTAAAACATGACTAAAACTAATTATTCTTTCTAATTATGCTGGGTAATTTGATTATTGCAAAGAATTTCGATCATAATTTTGTTAATTTTCTAGAAGGACAGTTTTAGCGTTGGCGCTAACGACGTTGTTTTCTAACATATAAAATACTTTCAGTTTCACTTTAATTTATTTCGCTGTCAAATATTATGGCCCTTTTGCGAATAATGGTGTAATATTCAACAGAGATTTATAAAAAAATAACACAATGGCCATAGTTATGCACAATGTTGAAAAATACATATATAAAGAAAAATGCGCAGAATTAGGAGCTGCGCAGAATATGGTACGTTCACGGTATATAGAGTAAAGCATCCAATGCCTTCGAAGGTGTACTTCTCATTGCACCTGTTATTGAGAGAGTGGCTAGTCTTTGAAGTTTTTCCAGCTTTGTTTGGGTAGTTTTCTCTTTCGTTTTTGGCCACCAGACCAACGAAGCATAGGTAATCCTGGGTCTGACAATGGCCGAATAGATCCAATGGATCATCTTCGGTTTCAGTCTCCATTGCTTACCAAACGTTCTTTTACATATCCATAGAGCATTTGTTGCTTTGTTTACTGCTTGCTCTAGATGTGTGTTCCAATTGAGTTTTCTGTCAAGAAATACTCCAAGATATTTAACAGTGTCTGAAAGTTTTAAAAGTGTTCCTTTCAATCTGATGTTATTTAATGTAAATTTTTTCCTTCTCGTAAATGGTATGATAGTAGTTTTATTGGCATTTATGCTGAGACCCTGCCTATCACACCATGATGAAATCAAATTTAAAGCCATTTGCATTCGGTCAGCGATAATAGAATCAAATTTTCCTCGAACAATTATGACTATATCATCTGCGAAGCCAATTATTTCAAAGCCTAGCGCCGTCAACTTTTGAAGAAGATCATCAACTATTAAAGATCACAGTAGAGGTGATATTACGCCTCCTTGTGGGCAACCTTTTACTGCTCTAATGCTTATAGATGAGCTTCCAAGGCTTGCTGATATTTCCCTTTTTGATAACATTTCGCTAATCCAGTCGATAATGGATATATCGAAACCACGTTTCGTCATAGCCGTAATCATTGAATTATGAGATGAATTATCAAATGCGCCTTCTATGTCAAGGAAGGCACCTAGTGAAATTTCTTTCGCTTCAAAAGACTTTTCTAGTTTTTTTTACAACAGTTTGTACTGCTGTTATTGAATATTTGCCTTCTTGATATGCGAATCGCTCAAAGGATCTTTGGCTAAATATGATGATTTTATATGCTCATCAATTATTTTTTCCATTGTTTTTAACACAACGGACGATAAGCTCAAAGGATCTTTGGCTAAATATGATGATTTTATATGCTCATCAATTATTTTTTCCATTGTTTTTAACACAACGGACGATAAGCTTATCGACCTGAAGGATTTTGGTGAAGTCTTATCCTTCTTATTAGCCTTCGGAATGAACGTGACCCGTACTTGTCGCCATACTGCTGGTATATGACCTAGTATCAGGCTTGATTGAAAAAGGTTTGTTAGAATAGGTGTTAAAAACGCCTTGCCCTTCTGTAGTAGTACAGGAAAAATTCCATCCCTACCCGGTGATTTGAAGGGTTCAAAAGTGTCAATCGCCCATTCAACCTTGCTTCTTGTAAAAATTTTTTTGGCCAAAGTACAAGCATCATTCCTGTTTCTATCTAACCCAGTCATTTCACTCGCTATTTCGAGAATGTCTGTCCTGGTTTCAAGATTTACAGTTCTCAATGCCGGTGCACTTTGGTCTCCGCATGTATTAATGATTGAACAGGGAATATGTGTTCTCATCATTAACTCTAATGTTTCCTTAGTTGAGTTAGTAAAAGAGCCATCCTCTTTTTTCAAAGTACCTAACCCATTAGAATGATCTTTAGCGAGGATTTTCTGCAATCTAGCAGTTGCTGGAGTATTTTCAATGTTTTCACATGTGTGCCTCCAGTGAATCCTCTTTGATCTTCGTATTTCCCTATTATAGGCAGTGAGAGTTTGTTTATACTCCTCCCACTGTTGTGTTCTTTTTGCCCGGTTAAATAATTTCCGAGTTTTCTTTCTAAATTTCTCCAAAGTTTTGTTCCACCAAGGTACATCTCTATTCGTAGAGCGTTCCTTTGCAGGACAGCTTTCGTGATAAGCTTGTTGGATCAGGTTTGAAAGTTGTTTTGAGTTGTCCTCAAGTTCTTTACATGTCCTTGAACAGCCTTTCAAGTTCTTGACTCCAACCTTCAGTTTCAAATTATACTGATCCCAGTTTGTTTTCCTGGGATCTCTTATAATTTCCTTATGTTGCTGATTAGCTTCGTAATCAAACATGATTTGCTTGTGATCGGACAAAGATTCTTCATCCGATACGTGCCAATTTTTTATTTTATCAGTCATCGTTGGACTGCATAGTGTTAAGTCAAGTACTTCTTGCCTTATTGCGTTTACAAAAGTTGGCTCTTCCCCTTTATTGCATATATCTATATCATTTGATGATATATAGTCTAAAAGGAGTTCACCTCTGTTATTGGTATCTGTGCTGGCCCAAACAGTGTGATGGGCGTTTGCATCACATTCAATTACAAACAAGTGCTTTGTTTTGTTTCTTGCAGTAAGAAACCAAATTTACCACTTCTGGTGGAGGTACTTCACCCAAATCTCCTGGAAAATATGCAGATGCTACGCAAATTTCAGTCGTGCCATGGGTCGTTGGAACCTCCATCATTATTGCTGTGAGATCTTTTGTAATCAATTCTGTAATTGGAAAACTTTTTATGTTTTTACTTACTAAAATGGCAGCTCTTGGCGTGAGCTCACCTTCGGCGTAAATCAATTTACACGACTTTGTAGGAATTCCTTGTATCCTACCTTTATAGGTCCAGGGCTCCTGGATCAGTGCTACATCCAGGTTGCTTTCTGTGAATCTTCTACAAAGTACAGCAGTTGCTCCCTTTGCATGGTGAAGATTCACCTGGACAAATTTAACATTTTTTCTTTGTAATTTTATATGATTTGTGGTACGACCGGGCTGTTTTGGGTTTAGTCCTGCACCGTTGACACAACTGGGTCCTGGGATTTGACTGATTATATCAGCATCGCCAGTTTCCTCTTGGGTCTTATCGATGTCCCTCCTGAGTGCTGATCCCCACTTGATTTGTTATTTATATTTATATTAAAAGTTTTATTAATTGTTTCCATCTCAATGGTCTTAATTTGCTGGGAGAAAGAATCAGCTGTCCGTTACCAGCTTAGAACAGAGGGAGCAAATTACTGCACGGGGTGCCCTGGTACCATGCAGGCTCCGTTCGACCTTGGGAGACTTAATTAGACCCCCCCAAGCATTCATCCTTAGGCACGGGTCGCGTTACACCGAGGATTGGGGTCCTCCTCCGCAATTTACTCAGAATGCAGCATGCTCCAATGTTGCTTGCTACATTGGGAGCAAACGTTTTTTTTACGAGATTTGCCACGGAAGAGACTCGGTGCAGATCTAGATGGATCCATCACGTGTTTGTCATGGAGCCATCCAGCGCTGCACACCAAAAGACAAATCTCAACACTCCTCCTTTATCCTGGCTTGTGACAGACAGTTTGGGTCCCGATCCAATTTCCCCATCACTTGTTCACTCTTTTTATGGAGTCACACGTGCTAGTTCATCAGCGTGGTCTCTCACTGGCGGAGTTAAAGCATGGCTTGCTAATATGGCATTATATTTCGCTCTTCCAACTCTTCGAGCTTGTTTCTAGGTCACCTCAAGAAGTCGTTAACTCAGTAAACTATGAAGTTTGACTCACTCATAACGTTATCATTAGCCTTATTATTCTCATCATACCGGTCATGTTTACTGGTAGAGAAGTTAAAATATAAATAAAAAACTGCCCCTCCACACTATAAGCAAAAAAGCCAGTAAATCTTCTTGATTTAGGTTCATCAGCGCTGAAACAACCGCTCCCCCTGCCAAGGGGGCATCCAAGGGGTTGGATGCAGAGGGTGGTGCAGCGCGGAAAACAACCACAAACACATCAATCAAATTTAAATCTCTAGCCGTGAGGTGTTTGAGTAGCACCGTCCTAGCGCCATCGCAACTACGGCAACAGCAGCAGAAGCAGCAGCAGCAACTTGTAAAACAAAATAAAAACAAAACATAAAAGGTTTCGGAAACAGAAGAAAATCGGCACTTTTAGCTGCACGAGCTCTGTCCCTGCGGGTGCAAATTCAAACCACGCTTTGAAACAAATTTTTCCTCGGCTGCCACCGCATGGCCACCGGCGAAATTAATCTAGAAACAATCGAGCTACTGAGTTGAAAATTGGAAAACTGTGTGCCTGGAAGTGCTTTTCGGTTTCTTGCGCCGGTCGTACACAAATCGAGAGCAACTGCAGCCTTGAACTGCTTGCTGCCTACGTCCGAGGATTAGTCAAAAAAATACAATTTCATTTCAAGCGCAAAATTAAAAGAATAAATTCTCATCTCTTTGTGTTTGTCCACGCGCGAATCATTTAGCGATGGAAGCCACATTTATCATGTCCACATGTTCTGTCCAGGATCCGGACGTGACTGCGTGTGTTTCGTTTTTATTTCCCCGCCCATCGGTGGACCCCTTGTATAGCACCACTATCTCTATGTGCGCGCACTAAACTCACCGGGTGTCCTACAAGGGCCAGTATTGTGCCAGGACCGACCACCGCACACAGGCTAGGCGGCTACACGATGAAATCTGGTGACATCAGCACGCAGTACGCTTCTATGGGCATTAAATTCCTGCACGCGTGGAAGCGTAAAGTTCGGCACACAACACAGTGTAGTGGTGCAGAACGGAAACAGTGTACTATGCGAAAACATAGTTTTGTCCACATTTCAAATACTTTCTTTTTCACACATTTTGCCCGACAGCAAACACACTGCCCCCTCCCCTCCTCTCCCCCAGTGCAGTGCCTTATCATGGGCGTCACTCTCGGGTACGGCAGAAAACCCGTAACAGCATTCCATAAAAAGCACAATAAATTTTCATTATTTTGCCACTCAACCAATATCAACATAACCATCTGATCTCTGGTATGCCACCACCTTCAACCCGCTGTGCCTCCTCCCAATCACCACCCCCCATTATCAATAAGTGGGATTGGGATAAAATGCGAATATAAAACAGGAAAAAAACACGCACATGGTGTCCCGGTGGGGTTGCAACACATTCAACACCATTACCATTAACCCTCCATCGCGAAATGAATTTCACAGTGAAATAGAGAAAAAAAAATTTTTCTAATCGAACCACAGTAGGCAGGCTCACGCAGACCCGAGTACCACCTAGCTGCCCTGCCCCCTACCACCCGTAACACACCCACCTTGCTTGCTTACGCCACAGCGACGGGCTAAGGCTGCTATGATTTAATGCATCAACCCAGTATCCGACCGGTCCGGAAGCTTCCGCGCGCTGGTGTTCGCCGGAACGCTGCGGGTGCTGCCTCTGATGGCCGATGTTTGTTTTAAAAATTGAACATGCTGCAGAAAGAAAACAAGCGCAATGAGCAGCTCTAGCTACTAGCTAGCTAGCTAGCTAGCTAGCTATCTCTCCCTCAGTCGCTATCATCCACACGGCGGCGGCACGTAAAATGATGACGAGAAAGCGGTTGCGCGGCGGGGTTGACAGGATGCTAGACGTTCACTAATCGGTGGCTGCCGGCCACCGATGGGTTGGGACGGTGCGATGTATACGGCCGATAGATGGAGACCGGGCGTGGCGGAGCAATCGGCGAGGTCAATTGTTCGTTGCCAGTGCACGGCGACGCACAGAGGAAATATCAGTAAGATGCGTTTCCGGTTGGCACTGTGCTCGCAAAGGTGCCTCTCACCGGGGAAAATAAAATATTGGATAGCAAAACTGTTTGCAGTTTGCGGCAAACTTTGGGAAATTTATTTATTTTTTACGATGATGGAAAATATGAAAAAATAATCAACTTCCGCGTGATGGTATAAAACTAGTAAAAATGTAGCGAGTCAACAGAGAAACAAAGAGAATCTTTGTTTATTCAAACAGTGGAAAACTGTCAGCGCGAGAAACGGCAAAAACACTAATAAATTTATGATCAACCACCTACCTACCTAGTTTCAGATATGTAAGATAACAAATACATCAAAAATTTATTTTCTCTGGAATTTTCAGATTCATGGTTGATCTTGATGTCAATCAAGATCAGTCAATCCGAAGACGCTTATAGACAATAAATTTTTTGATGTATTTTATTCCCAGCGTTAGATGCTAGTGAAGAGTGAAGACACAACAATTGCTAACATAAATTGTCATGCATTCCGTGATGAAATTAAGATGCCACAGCGAGAAAGTTCTGGTTTTGGTCTTCTCTAGTTAGCGATTCGCAAGTATTAGAACCTGCTTGACTTGTTTATTTCCGCTCCAAAAAAGAAATTGTGTGGTGTTTGGCTCATACATTTTGGTGGCCTATGGGAGGTAGCGGTTAAGGCTGTTAAGCGACGTTCACTTTGGCAATTTGATAGTACACCCCTTACATACGAGGATTACAATACGATTCTTCACCAAATCGAATCAGCTACTATAACCGTATAAACGACTTGTATAACCGACGCTTCCGACGTGTTCGTTCACACGTTCACACATTGGCACACGCCCGCTGTAAATTCACATACAGCAAAAGAAGTTCACCACCAGGCCAATCACCAAGATCTGCCTGCTGTCACTTCCCAAATTGACAACCCCCGAGGATAAGCAACAAGATGTTCCAGTCACCTAAGAGGTCTGAACCAGGGCTTCAGCCGATCCTTTTTTTTCTACCGCATTCACACCGTCCGTTTAGTGGTGGAATACGCAACACTGTACTAAACGGCGGTTGTTTTTGTGTCTGATTTCTCGCAAAGTTTTTGCTATTTTATACATGTTTATCGTTAGTTTTATTGTTCATAATTCGTGCAAAGTGTAATTAAAGGCTTTATTCGGCGTTTCGTTGTCGAAACAACGTTTCTGGAATTTAATCGGAGTGATTTTTTTGTGATTTGTGGCTACATAGTTTTGCTGGATTTGTTTGTTTACATTGTGCACAGCTGCCGATAAATTGGGCGATACCGTATCGTTACCCGCTATATCGATATTCGCGCACGCAACTAAGGGCATACCTACTGGTACACTCCCAACACGATTTTCGTTTTTGTTTGTCAAAATGACAGAGTGTACCGCTTGCGATCGTTGCGCGAAAACGATAAAGAAGGAGGAGGACCTTTTAAGATGCATGGGTTTTTGCGACCAAGTGTGTCACACTCGGTGCGCTGGCTTGAACGCTCCTTTCATGAAATTCGTCCGGACAAACAACAATTTGTTTTGGATGTGTGATGAATGCGTTAGGCTTATGAAATTCGCACGTTTTAAAAGTACCTTGTCGTCCCTGGGAAACGTGATATCGTCAGTCGTAGCAGGGCAAATGAGCGGAATCTCGGAGCTAAAAGACGAAATCGTGCGGAACAACAACGAGGTTGCCAAACTCGCCGATAAGGTCAATGCGGCAACCCCGATGCGAATACCAGCTCGCGATCGTCCTGCTAAACGTCGTCGCAGTGACTCGGAAACCCCGAATAAACCGATTACTGGCACCAGACTCGTCGATAACCCCGAAAACCTTGTGGTCGGCACCCCGCCCAAGCTATTCTGGGTGTACCTCTCGCGTTTCCACCCTACCGTGACCTCTGAGGTTGTCGAGCGGCTTGTTCGAGATGGTTTACAAAACCAGGAGCCGGTTCGTGTAATTTCACTGATGAAAAAGGGGGCCGACCTTCAATCGCTCAACTTCATTTCGTTCAAAGTTGGCATTCCCCTGGCGTACAAAAATGCGGCCTTGAACCCAGATACTTGGCCACAGGGAATTGTATTTAGGGAATTCGACGATGCGCGAACGAATTCAGCTGTATGGCTACCCCCCACCGCTCCCGACCCTCCCGCTACTCCTTTAGTTGGACACAATGATAACTCCGGTGCTGGCTCATCATCTGTAACTCCAATGGTGCTAACTCCTGTCCCTTTAGAACTTCCTTCGACTGCAGCTCCATCGTTGACCCCTGCAGTAGAGGGACCATAGTTCCCGTAACACCGACGACACTTGACTGCACCGAGTTTCTACTGGCCGACTTCTGTCAACTCGACGCTACTGCCATCTCCAAACGACCGATTATTTCACCAAACATGACACTGGGACGCACTGTTGTTAGTATTATGGATACCCCCGACCCCCCCACCGTAGTCGCGCTATTGCCGCCAACGTTCATCAGTCGTTCCGGTCCTACGCGTGAGTGCGGGGAAAAGGGGCTTCCACAATTCTCTTCACGGCAAGTACACATTTGTTAATATACATCCGGCGACTGACTCGTACCGTGTTTCCAGTACTACAGATTTTCATGTTCCGACATCGGTCCTTACTGAACGACACGTTGATGACGACACCCCAACTGCTGAACTGACATTCCACCAGAATGACCGTGACCTCAGACATCCGCATGTCTCCTCGCCCAACGTGATACTGGGACGCACTGCAGATGGAATTATGGACGCCCCCGAACCCCCGCCGCAGTCGAGCCCTTCCAGCCAGCGACCAGCAGCCGTCCCGGTCCTGCTGGTGGGTGTAGGGAACGGGGCCTCCAGAATCGCCTTCCAGGCAAGTTTGAAATCGCTGATCCCAGCCCCACTGTTGATCCGCTCTCCACTTCTAGTTCATCACCATCGAGCCTCTTAAAATTCCATCCCGTTCACGTCTATTACCAGAACGTTGGTGGTATGAACACGAGTGTTGCTGACTACCTGCTAGCATGCGCCGACAGTCCGTACGACATAATCGTGCTGACCGAAACCTGGCTTGACAACCGTACGTGCTCTCGGCAGATATTTGGGCCGAACTACGAAGTCTTTCGCTGTGATCGAAGTGTGCTCAACAGGCGCAAAGCTACGGGAGGCGGAGTCTTGATTGCGGTCCACCGCCAGTTGCAGACCTTCGTCATCGAAAACGTCGAGTGGTTACCGGTCGAGCAAGTATGGGTAAATATCAAACTTTCAGACCGTAGACTATTCTTGTGTGCTATCTACGTACCTCCTGACCGTATCCGAGACCCGGTTATTCTGAATGCACATATTAATTCAGTTAACCAAATAGCATCGATGGCATCTGCGTCGGATGACATTATTATTCTGGGCGATTTCAATCTACCAAGCATTAAGTGGCGAGAACGCGGCAACGGGTACCTGTACGCTGACATGGGTTCGTCAACTCTATCGCCTATCAATATTGAATTGCTCGATTGCTATAGTACTGCAACCGTTCAACAAGTAAATGATATACCCAACGAAAATGGGCGCCTCATCGATCTATGCTTTGCCAGTGTTCGTAGTCAGGCCCCGGAAGTGACGATGGCGCCTACCCAGCTTGTCAAGCATGTTCTGCATCATCCAGCTCTGCTAATTACTACAAGCCAACAAATTATCCGTGACGTAAATATTGCGCCTCCGGCCGTCTTCTACGACTACGCCCATGCTGATTTTGGGGATATTCTAAATGTTTTAAGCAGCATCAACTGGAGCACAGTTTTAGATAATGACGATATAAACACTGCTGTCACAACCTTCTCCAATATCTTGAACTACGTTATCGATCGTCACGTTCCCAAAAGAACTGCTCCCGCCCAGTACCAGATACCCTGGCTAAACACTATGTTGCGACGTCTCAAATCCGAAAGGAAAGCGGCTCTAAAGAAATTTACGAGGTACAGGACCCTACCCCTCCGGAACCACTACCTGCCGATTAATACAAGATACAAACGCCTGAGTCGTTTCTGCTTTCGAAACTACCTGAGAAATGTCGAGCGAAGATTGAAGCGTAACCCTAAATCTTTTTGGAAATATGTCAACAAGCAACGGAAAGATGACGGTCTACCCTCGGTTATGTTCTTGGGTGATAAAACGGCGAGCAACTCTCAGCAAATTTCTGAACTGTTCTCGATGAAATTCTCCAGTGCATTTACTGATGAAAGTTTGACGATTGCAGAGATATCCATAGCGACCGAGTGTGTTCCTTTCCTGGGTCATTCATTGAACAACCTCACCATCGACGAAGTGATGGTTACATCGGCCGCCGCGAAGTTGAAACTTTCTCGACCCGTTGGACCGGACGGTATACCTCCTGTGTTCCTGAAAAAATGCATCCACGCTATCGCTGCTCCAATGAGCCATCTTTTCAGCTTATCCGTTAACTCAGGTGTCTTTCCCTCAGCATGGAAATCGGCCTACATGTTCCCTATGCATAAAAAGGGAAATAGGAAAAACGTAGATAACTATCGAGGAATCTCTGCTCTAAACTCAATTTCGAAACTGAACCAGTATTTGCATTTTTCAAACCGTACATCTCTGATAACCAACATGGATTTATGCCCAAGCGCTCTACGACTACCAATCTCTTGACTCTCACATCCTACGTGATAAATAGTTTCGATGCTCGGTCGCAAACAGATGTCATTTACACTGATCTTTCCGCAGCTTTCGACAAATTGAACCACCAAATCGCTATTGCTAAACTGGATAAACTTGGCATAGGTGGTCCGTTGCTGCGTTGGTTCCGTTCATACTTATCCGATCGCCACTTAAAGGTGAACATTGAGGGCAGTCTCTCTGGATCGTTCACTGCTCATACTGGAATACCACAAGGCAGCCATCTTGGTCCTTTAATATTCCTTATCTACTTCAAGGACGTCAACTACCTGCTTAAAGGTCCGCGACTCTTGTTTGCTGACGACCTCAAGTTATACTCAAAAGTCGAAAATTTTTCCGATGCCGCTGTCCTTCAGGAGGAACTATCGACCTTTGACAAATGGTGTGTTGACAACCGAATGCTGCTTAACCCCAACAAGTGTGAAGTCATCACATTTTCCAGAAAGCTGAGCCCGTTCGCTTTTGACTACAAGCTGCCAAATACGCCATTACGTCGCGAAAATTGCGTCAAGGATCTGGGGATACTGCTCGACTAACTTACATTCAAACAGCACATCGCGTACATCGTGGACAAAACCTGCAGAAACCTTGGCTTCATTATGCGCATCGGCAAGAACTTCAACGATGTTTACTGCTTGAAAGCTCTTTATTGTGCATTAGTCCGCTCCAACCTTGAATACTGTGCTCCAGTTTGGAGCCCATACTATCAAAATGGAGTTAGCCGAATCGAGTCAGTGCAGCGGAGATTCATTCGTTTTGCTCTTCGGAGACTTCCGTGGAATAACCCTTTCCAGCTGCCAAGCTACGAACAACGCTGTAGGCTCATCAACCTAGACCCCCTTCATGTTCGTCGCGATGTAAATAGAGCAACAATTGTCTCCGATTTATTGACCTCACGGGTGGATTGCCTGTATATATTGCAAAACCTCTATATTCACGTCCGGAGTCGTACATTGCGCAATAGCCACTTTTTACATGTGCCGAATCGACGGACTAACTACAGCAGGTTCAGCGCGATTACCAGTCTCCAACGCCACTTTAACCGCTTTTACTCCAGCTTCGAATTTGATGTCAGCCGTAACGTGCTGAAAAATCGCTTTTTTTCAATAGCGAGTAGTTTTTAGGTTAAATTATCATTTGGGCCACAAGGCCTGTTGATGTACAAATAAATAAACAACAATACGAACGCTATGCATAACACAACTAGCAGCTTGCTCAGTCATGCCTCCGTACTGAACAGTAGAACGAATGCGTTCTAAACTTTTTTAACATTTTCGTTTCGGTTAAGTTGCCTTTACCGTTTGGAGCAGCGAATGACTGAAAATAGTTAAATGACTGGCAGTCACCACGCTAACCAGATGCAACCGTGGTATCGTATGATTCAATATTACAAACAACCGTTACATGTGCATGGAAGAAGTCGATCGGTCGCCGTCCAATACAAACGAACATGTTGCTTGCGTCGGATCGACTCCGGGCGACATTACTGTGGACCAGCCGCTGGACCAGCCGCGATGTGGAGACAAAAAGAGAAACGTAAAAATAAGTCACCATATGCTTCCAGTCAGTCTGCAGTTTACATTCTTTGATATGAACGCAACGCGGGAGAACGACTGTTGGCTTCTCTTGAGAGCCCACATAAGTTATAAGACGACAGCAGCGCAAGCGGCTGATTAACTGGATTAAAAAAAAACAGTCAAATGCTCGTCAAAACAGGGCAAGTTGAATGCGGAAAGCGTACGCATTCACGCAGTCACATTCAACTTGCGATCCCAATTGTAGCCCTGGTCTGAACAACGAGAAGGAGCTTTTACGCATAACTTTTACGTCGCAACCATGTGAAAAGTTATGTGATTGCTTTTCATTCAACTTTTCACATAATGTCTACGTGAATTCGTTGCACACACACAGGCACACACACCCAGACACACACACAGACACACACACACACAGACACACACACAGGCACACACACACACACAGGCGCACACACACACAGGCGCACACACACACAGGCGCACACACACACACACACACACACACACACACACACACACACACACACACACACACACACACACACACACACACACACACACACACACACACACACACACACACACACACACACACACACACACACACACACACACACACACACACACACACACACACACACACACACACACACACACACACACACACACACACACACACACACACACACACACACACACACACACACACACACACACACACACACACACACACACTGGTATGGTCAAATGAAAGTCGTCGTCATCGTCAATTAGAGTTTCTCGTGTTGTCTCAAATAGTCTCCATTCAACTCGATCTTGGACCATTCGTCGCCATTTTTAATTATAGTCAACAGATCCTTAATCACCCGGTTTAGATCGTATTTGATAAACCGATTGCTTCGCGTTAAGATCGGGGTTTCGGGTTCCGAAGTGTTTTTACGAATGTTTTGGGTGTCCCCCAGGGTAGTTATCTCGGGCCTCTTTTGTTCTCGCTATTTATCAACGAACTTTTTGTCATACTGCCATCTAGATGCCGCCTGCTTTACGCCGACGACGTCAAAATATATAGCATTTTCAACAGTACTAATGATTGCGAGTGCGACTACTTGTAACTAAGTCTAGATCGTATGCAGAGTTGGTGCTCCCGGCATTTTTTGATACTTAGTATCAACAAATTCAATGTGATAACCTTTCACCGCAGACAGAAACCGTTCATGTGTGCTTATTCAATTGCTGGACACAGACGAGTTTACCAAATTACACAGGAGTTACACTTGAGCTGACTTTCAGACCTCACTACAACGATATTCCGAAAAAAGCTAACAGACAACTTGGCTTTATATTCAAAATCTCCGAAGACTTTCGCGACTCGTTGTCCGCTTTCCGTTTGTACTCCACCAAATATCGTCCGCAGCGCCATTCGCTCGAACACGGCAAAGATGTGAATGTCCTCCATGAACAAACATCGCAGCTTTAGGTCCATAAATTGTCGATCTTATCAGGGTTTTATATAAAGTAGGCAAAGTAGGCCTGATTTCCCACTTGAATAATAAATAAATAAATAAATAAATTTGGTGTTTAACGCGTTTAATTTTTGACCATTCTTCCTAGATTCCGCTTACAGTCAAGAGCATAGATTACCTCCGCCGTTGCGAAGGTCCTGGCTATGATATCAAGGTGTCCGAAGTCTAGGAGCTGGCACCTTTGGTGAAAATTGTGCCTCACGTTTCGATGCCCACTCGTCGGATCACCCCCTCAAGTGCGATGCTGAACAGCTTGCGGAATAAGCCGCCACCTTGTTGCAACCCTCGCTGCGTCTAGAAGGGACTCGGAGGTGTCCCTGAGATGCACGCGAAACACATCGCTCGATCCAATGTAGCCCTGCCTGATTAGTCACGTTAGTTTGTTTGGAAAGCCCCGTCGGTGCATATCTGCCATAGCTGCTCTTGAGCGGTCCTGTATCGTGTGCTGCTTTAAAGTCAATAAAGACATGATGCGTGGGCACGTAGTACTCCGACATCTCCGCAAGATCTGTCGGATGACAACAATGTGGTCCGCAGTGGCGCGGGCTTCCATGAAGCCCACCTGATAATTACCTCGGAAATTTTGTGCTATCGGTGACACCTGGTGTAACAGGATACTCAAGAAATCGAAATCCCTTCACCTAGAGTGTTTGCGAGTACTAGGTATAAAAACTACAACCGTGCCCTCTATACTGGTTATGTTCGACAAGCTAATTTGAAGCGTAACCCAAAACGTTTCTTGGCGTTCGTTAAAAATGTTAAAAATGTGCAGATTCTGTTGACGGCATATGCAATCTATTCGCGAAGCATTTTTCGAGTGTGTTTAACGGAGAAGCTGTTAGCAATCACTAAGTGAGGAAAGCGTTGGGAAACGTGCCCTCTGATGTGCTGGACTTCCGTGTGGGGCAGCAGTTCACTACGTTGATGCTGGAAACCAAGGAATTAAATCGTCGGCTGCTGCAGGGCCTGATGGAATTCCTACGCTTGTTTTGAAGAGGCGTGCGAGTGCTCTATGCGAACCGTTGCGTTTCCTATGCAACAACTCTTTAAACCAATCTACGTTTCCGAACCGCTGGAAGAACTCGATCATGTTTCCAATGTAGTAAGCAAGAGCGATCGGTGACCAATTTGTTACCATCTACACGGATCTGAAATCAGTATTTGATAGAGTCAATCATAAAATTTTAGTCGCAAAAATCGATCGCCTAGGTGCACCAACTAGCTTTGTGAAGTGGATAGCGTCATATCGCGCAAACCGTCGACTGTGTGTGAAACTTGGGTCTCACGAATCGAATGCTATTGGAATTCTTTCTGGTGTACCACAAGGGAGCAATCTCGGACCGTTACTTTTCTCCATATTCATCAACGAGGTTTGCCTCTTGATACCCAAAGGATGCAGACTGTTCTATGCTTACTTAGTTACTACTTACTTTAGTAGCCGAGATCCGGGTTGGCTCTCGTCGTATCAAGAATTCCTCTCCATTGCACTCGGTCCTGGGCTACTCGTCGCCAATTCGTTGCGCGTCTTGACACACGCAAGTCGGCTTCAACCTGGTCGAGCCATCTAGCAAATGTTCTATGCAGATGATTTGAAAATTTTCTTGCGAGTGAGGTCCGTTGAAGACTGCAAGCAGCTACAATGGTATCAAGTACAGTTGGATTTCGAATTTGGCATGGTTCGATTTTGCCATGCCTCGATTTTGGCAACAAAAGTATCCGTTTTTGGCAACACAAAATATTTTACTTCCAAAAATATACTTAAATATCAGTCAGTACCCGCATACATACTTTAAATGACGAAAAAATATTGTCCTAAGTGTGTTCATGAAAAAAAAGTTTGCGGTTTCGAACAATAATATTTTTATTGCCGTAGGACTACGTCTTACCGCAGGTCGCCAAAAACTTACTTGCACCGCACGGATAGCTCTTAGCGGATTTTGTAAACATAAAAAGGTTGCAATCGTCTGAGAGCACTCAGAACTTCTCACTTGTGCGATCAACACTTGAAACGGCAGCAGTAGTGTGGAGTCCATATCATGATGTGTGGACTAAAAGAAATGAAACGGTTCAGAAGAAATTTATCCACTATGCTTTAAGATGTCTGCCTTGGAATACTCCAAGCGACTTGCCACCCTACGTGAATCGATGCGCTCTGCTTGGCAGGAAGACTCTGTCGAAAAAAACGTGACATTGCCAGTGCTGTTTTCGTTGGAAAACTACTGCTAGCTGAAATAGACACGGCCCAAATTTTGAGTCAGATTAATGTTAGCATTGCCCCAAGAAATCTTCGACTTCGGCCGTTTCTTAGGCTAAATTATTATAGAACCGAATACGTGCAGAACGAACCTGTACGAAGAATGGGTTTAGTATTTAATCGAGTGTTTGATGAATTCGACTTTAATGTCAGTATTAATGTATTTAAACATCACCAGGATTTAAGTAATTTGTGACAATTTGTTTTGTTAAGCCATTCATGTTCGATGAATTATTTTATTAAATAATCTATACCTATAAAGAAGGATTTCTGTCTGTCTGTCTGTCTGTCCTGTGTTCCTTATAGAATCAAAAACTACTGAACCAATCGGCGTGAAAATTTGCATGTAGAGGTTTTTGGGGCCAGGAAAGGTTTTAGTGATGGTTAGAGACCCCTCCCTCCACTAAGAGGGGGGGCTCCCATACAAATGAAACACAAATTTCTGCATAACTCGAGAACTAATCAAGCAAATAGAACCAAATTTGGCATGTGGGTGTTTTCGGTGACAAGAATTTATTCTAGGGTAATTTGGGACCCCTCCCCTCTTTATAAGGGGAATTATAACTCCTCTCCCCTTTAAGAGGGGGGGTTTCCATACAAATTTCCTCATAACTCGAGAACTAATCAAGCAAATGGAACCAAATTTGGCATGTGAAAGTTTTCGAGGGCAAGAAAATTTTCTATGTTGAATTAGAACCCCTCCTCACTTTAAGAGGGGGGGCTCCTGTACAAATGAAATACCAATTTCCTCATAACTCGAGAACTAATCAAGCAAATGGAACCAAATTTGGCATGTGTGTGTTTTTGGAGACAAAATTTTTTTCTATGATGAATTGGGACCCTCCCCACTTTAAGTGGGGGGGAGCTCCTATACAAACGAAATACAAATTTCCTTATAGCTCGAGAGCTAATCCAGCAAATGGAACCAAATTTGGCATGTAGGTGTTTTTGGAGGCAAGAATTTTTTCTATGATGAATAAGAACCTCTCCCCACTTTAGGAGGGGGGGCTCCTATACAAATGAAATACAAATTTCCTCATAACTCGAGAACTAATCAAGCAAATAGAACCAAATTTGGCATGTGGGTGTTTTCGGTGACACGAATTTATTCTATGGTAAATTGAGACCCCTCCCCTCTTTATAAGGGGAATTGTAACTCCTCTCCCCTTTAAGAGGGGGGGCTTCCATACAAATTTCCTCATAACTCGAGAACTAATCAAGCAAATGCAACCAAATTTGGCATGTGAAGGTTTTCGAGAGCAAGAAAATTTTCTATGGTGAATTAGGACCCCTCCCCACTTTAAGAGGAGGGGCTCCTGTACAAATGAAATACAAATTTCCTCATAACTCGAGAACTAATCAAGCGAATTGAACCAAATTTGGCATGTGTGTTTTTGGAGACAATTTTTTTTTCAATGATGAATTGGGACCCCTCCCCACTTTAGGAGGGGGGGTCCTATACAAACGAAATACAAATTTCCTCATAACTCGAGAACTAATCCAGCAAATGGAACCAAATTTGGCGTGTAGGTGTTTTTGGAGGCAAGAATTTTTTCTGTGATGAATTAGGACCTCTTCCCACATTAGAAGGGGGGGCTCCAACACAAATGAAATACAAATTTCCCCATAACTCGAGAACTAATCAAGCAAATAGAACCAAATTCGGCATGTGGAGGTTTTTGGAGGCAAAAATATTTTCTACGGTGAATTAGGATCCTTCCACACTTCAAGAGGGAGGGGTTCTACACAAATGAAATACAAATTTCCTCATAATTCGAGAACTAATCAAGCAAATGGAATCATATTTGGCATGTGCGTGTTTTTGGAGGCAACCATTTTTCCCATTATGAATTAGGACTTCTTACCTTTTTAGGAGGGGGGGGCTCCCATTCAAACGAAATACAAATTTGCTCATAACTTTAGAACTAATCAAGCAAATGGAACCAAATTTGGCATGTGAGAGTTTTAGATGGCAGAATTTTTTTTCTGTGGTGTATTACGACCCCTTTCCCTTTTAAGAGGGTGGGCTCCCATACAAATGAAATACAAATTTCCTTATAATTTGAGTACTAATCAAGCAAATGGAACCAAATTTAGCATGTAGGAGATTTTTGAGTCTTGAATTTATTTTATGATAGTTAGAGACCTCTCACCCCTGTGGTAGGGGGATATGGACTCTCATACAAATAAAACAGAAATTTTTGCGAAACTCAAAAACTAATCCACCTCGAGAAATTCGAGACTCTTCCATAAAACATTAATCAATAACAAGACCACAAAAACTATCTATAGTAACACTAGATCATTCAGGACGAGCCGGTCGCGAGTGTTGCCGGTGACCCGCCGTCGGAAGCGCCGCCCACTGGGGGGCTTGCAAAACTCGAGATAGTGACAAAGATCATCCGAGATTCATGATTTGTGTACAACACAGGTTAATTTGTGGCAATACGAAGTTTGTCGGGTCAGCTAGTAATAATAATAATAATAATAATAATAATAATAATAATAATAATAATAATAATAATAATAATAATAATAATAATAATAATAATAATAATAATAATAATAATAATAATAATAATAATAATAATAATAATAATAATAATAATAATAATAATAATAATAATAATAATAATAATAATAATAATAATAATAATAATAATAATAATAATAATAATAATAATAATAATAATGCCAACGGCAGCGGATCATGTGGACGAGGGAGATGAACATGTATGTGATCCGCTGCTACTACGTTTGCACGAGGTTGGAGACGGATATGTCCGGCAGGCCTAGAATGCTGGACATGTTCAATGAGCGGTTCCCTCGATTTGCCAACCAGCTTGACCGGAATAAGCTGTACACCCGACGACGAGCAATATTGACAAACAACATGCTCACTACCGCCGAGTTAGACAGCATCAAGCTGGAAGTGCAAAGGGAACTAGGGAGTACAGGGAACAGATCGAGCGATGTGTCGAGTAGGAGTTCTGTTGGGCACGATGCAGCACGGCGGGAATCGACTGCATCCATAAACATGTCAGTGGAGGAACCATCATTGCATGCTCCAGAACTAACAATGGACCAACAACGACAACAATTACTTGACGAACTAGCTTTCGAAATGAACGCAGCGGTTACACAATTTCGGGGAACAGACCCCTTATCCCGACACCGGATACCAAAGCTGCAATATTCCTTCCGGCTAACGAATGCAGTAAGAATCCTTAACGAGGATGTTTTGCCACTGTATACTGAAACCGCTGAGAACCTTGAGGAACTGCAATGTATAGTGTATTCCGCAGCTGTAGCCGTTGTGAGAACTATGGGAGTACAGACCTTCCCCCCAGGTAATGGTGAGGCCCATGTACGCCCCCAAACACGAAAACCCGCATGGATGCTACGACTAGAATCTAGGATAGCATCGTTGAGGGTGAAGATAGGTCGGTTAACACAATACAAGAGGGGAAACCGATCAAGAAGGCTGGTTCGTCAGGTGAAAGAAATCGTAAAGCCCGCAGAGCTCCTAAATCTCAGTGAACTCAACATCACTGAGATCCTCGACACCCATGTACAAAGGTTAAGTGCTCTTGCTAAACGGATGCGACGTTATGTTGAATGTTCAAAGCGGAAACAACAAAACCGGATGTTCAACACTAACGAAAAGGAGTTCTATAACCACATCAGCAATAACAAAACCGATTACAGCGAGGGACTCCCAGAACTTGGCGAAATTACACAGTTTTGGGCCAATATATGGGAGAACCCCGCTCAACACAACAATAATGCGATGTGGTTGGTAGAAGAGGAAGAAGGCAGTGGTGAAATTGAACGCATGGCCCCCGTAGCAGTGACCGCCGAGGATATCCACGAGGCTACACGGTATACCAGGAATTGGGCCGCACCAGGACCAGATTTTGTGCACAATTTTTGGTATAAAAAGTTCTCTGCAATCCATGGGCGGATGGCGGAATGCTTCAACACGGTACTAAGAAACCCCCAGGAGCTGCCAGAATTCATCACTAAAGGGGTAACCTATCTTCTACCCAAAGATCGGAACACAACTAATCCCGCCAAGTACAGGCCAATAACATGTCTTTCAAGCCTGTACAAGGTGCTCTCGTCGGTAATCACCCAAAAGGTGCAGTACCATTGCGATGCAAATGGAGTGATGACTGAAGAACAAAAAGGATGCCGTAAAAACACACAAGGCTGTAAAGACCAAGTCATCATCGATGCAGTCATTGTGGGACAGGCAAGCCGAAATAGGCGAAACCTCAGTATGGCGTACATCGACTACAAGAAGGCATACGATTCAGTACCCCACTCGTACCTAATTAAGGTACTAGAATTGTATAAAATAGACGGTGGCATCATCAGGTTAATGAAGCACGCAATGGGAATGTGGAACACTTCACTCCACACTACCGACGGGATAGAGGTGTTACGATCCAGAACTCTCAGCATAAAAAGGGGGATTTTCCAAGGCGATACATTCAGTCCGCTATGGTTTTGCCTTGCGATGAACCCCCTCAGCAAAGCACTTAACCGAAGCAGCTATGGCTACCAATTGAAAAGTGGGACAACGAGTACAATAATTACCCACACCTTCTATATGGACGATCTGAAGCTGTTTGCGGAAACTATGGAGAAGCTGCGTCATCTGTTGCAGCTGGTGACAACGTTCAGCAACGATATTCGGATGGAGCTTGGCGTCGACAAATGTCGTCTCGTAAATATCCATCGGGGTAAAGTAATGGACGCTGAAAGTTTCCGCATCAACGAAAGGGAGGAAATTCGAAGTATGATTGAAGGTGAGTCGTACAAATACCTGGGATTCCTGCAACTGAAAGGTATTCACCACACGACTATCAGGAAAGAACTGCAGGAACGGTTCCTGTATCGTGTCAACCGTATTTTGAAATCACTCCTCTCTGCCGGCAACAAAGTAAAGGCGATAAACACGTTTGCCGTGCCTTTGTTGACATACAGCTTCGGGGTGGTTAAATGGACCAAAACGGATTTGGAAGCGATTGAACGTACCTTGCGAGTATCGCTAACCAAGCACCGTTCGCACCACCCAAGATCGGCAGTCGAAAGAATCACCTTACCACGCATGGAAGGAGGAAGAGGTGTCACTGACATCCAAGCGCTATGCGTATCCCAGATCGAGCAGTTGCGGAGATATTTCATAGATAGTCAGACTCGTCATGTTGTCTACCGCACTGTCTGTGAAGCAGACCACGGGTTCAGCGCCCTGCATCTGGCGCAGGAGCATTACCAGCTGAACTGCGACCTAAAAACCGTACCAGAAAAGGTCGAAACGTGGAAAGCAAAGGAACTACATGGGACGCACCCCCATCAATTAGAGCAAGCGCATATAGACAAAGTGGCATCGAATGCGTGGTTGGTGCGAGGTGATCTCTTTTCGGAGACAGAAGGCTTCATGGTAGCCATTCAGGATCGGGTTATTACGACGAAGAACTACCGCAGGTACATATTGCACGAAGATATAGAAGACCGTTGTCGAAAGTGCAATTCAGTAGGGGAAACGATCGAGCATGTGATTGCAGGCTGTCCAGCCTTAGCCGAAACGGCTTACCTAGGACGCCACAATGCAGTTGCCAAGATTGTGCACCAGCAACTCGCCTTGAAGCACAACTTGGTAAACTGTTACGTACCCTACTATAAGTACCTGCCTAGCCCGGTTCTGGAAAATAGCTGCATAAAGTTGTACTGGGATCGTGAGATTATTACGGACGTCCTTATACGTGCCAATCGTCCTGACGTTGTGATCTACGACAAAAGGAGGAAGTACGTTACCCTCATAGACATCGCTGTACCGCTGGATCGCAATGTCCAGTCAACATTCTCGGCCAAAATAACGAAATACCACGACTTGGCCGAGGAGTTAAAGCAGATGTGGCACCTTGAGGGCGTACGTATAGTTCCGGTGGTCATCTCAGCCACCGGAGTAGTGCCCTGTAGCCTACAACGTTCCCTGGAAGAGCTAGAGCTCCAAAAAAATTTGGACAATATCCAAAAAGCGGTGGTTCTTGAAACCTGTAATATTACGAGGAGGTTCCTGAATCACCACAATTAAACACAGCTGGAGCAGACGTAACAACAAAAAAAAATATGAATGAGAACCACAGAGCCTAACCCCTCTTGGCATACAGAAGCCCGAGGGTAGGTGAAAGTTTCCAGCATTTTTGCTGAGAAGTGCCAAAACTCTATAATAATAATAATAATAATAATAATAATAATAATAATAATAATAATAATAATAATAATAATAAATAACAAATAACATCAGTGCCTCGCGTATCTGCAGGTATAAAACAGACCCCAGAGTGATCGCTAAACTCTTTTCCATCAACTCATATCTCTGCCTCTTCGTGGAATCAGCCAGGTTAGGAGTGGCTCACGACAGCGTCTGATCCTGAATTAAGAAATGTCTTGCGCCGGTACTACTAAAGCTAAGATGGTAGCCGTGTTGCGAAACCAGCACTCGTGTAGGCTAATTTTCTCACTCGCGCGTACTCGTTTTAACGAGCAGACTGGCATGCGCAGCTCTTTCGGACTCTCTTTCTTATTTTTGCCGTAGGATTACGTCTTTGATTTCTACATTGAGGTGCACTTTAGATAAACGAAAAGGGAACATGTAACGAAAAGTGGTTATAGTTTGCAAGCTTATAACACAGTCATCCCTCAATAGATTCTAGAGAAATTGGAATCAATCGATTGGAAAGTTTTCTAAGAATTCATTATAATACAGTAGATTGTATGTTTCCCTAACAAACTTTTAAATAATTTAAAAAATTTTAGGCATTGCCTAACTAAAAATCCACGCTCTGTGATTCATCGGAATAAGCAGTGCTGATTTGCTTTAGTAACAAAGATGTTTCCATACCCCAAGTAGTACGGTTGTACACACGGTTGTGTACTTAAATAAATTAACTTATTCCAGTTTATACACTTACATTTAATAGTCCACGTTTTAATTTTCCTTAAAAAAAAGAAAAAAGTGACAAAGCCCCTCGTCCCAACCGGTTGAAGATTCATAAGGGCATTCAGACTTTTACTAATTTGACATCTGTGCTTGAGAAGTACGCCAGAAAAGGTGATGAAGTTCTTTGGTCTTGACCAAATTTCTTAGGACCGTTATAAACCTAGACCAATTTGATGTCTGTGTAAGAGAAGTGCGCCAGAAAAAGCAAAGCAAAGTTTCTTAGGACCGCGATAAACCTAGTCCGTTTTGATGTTCTGAAAGTGAACAGTTATAAAAAAAGTGAGCAACCAACCTGAACTGAACTGAACTGAAAGAATTCATTCAAAATAGATGTTTTATATGAAAAAGGGGTTGACAGAATATTCATGCATGTGACGTGATGGAGTAATTTTCGAAGTGATGAAGAATTAATGACTGTCTAATCGGTGTTGGAGTTTCGGAGAACTCGTTGTTCGTATCTTAGTTGAAAGGCAATTATATTTCAAATCAACCTGTCACGATAAATGGTGCTATATATCAACTATTTGTAATAATATTGACGAAAGTGTACCAGTGGTAAATGATAACCCAGATTATTTATTAATTTGCTTCGTTTTTCATTTCCTGCGTCGAGTTTTTGCGAGTGTGGACTTAGCTGTCAGTCACGGTCGTCGCGCTCTTGCTTGTCATTGCAACCCGAGCAGTTGACACCGAACGCTTACGATGGCCCGCACTCATACCCGCGAGTGAAGCGAGGGCATACGATGAAGAGGAAAAGAAGATGTAAAGTAAAATCTGCAGCCATACACCCTAGTCACGCTCGCGGGGTGTCGACAGCTCACGAGCTGTTGGCTTCATGAGTGGGCAGCGGCGAACGATGCTACGAAGCTGTATGCTTACGAGTGTGTTGATAGCAGATTGTATGCACACAGCAACTGTTTGCAACAGCGGCTGTTTGTCGTGCGATTGCGTCAGTGGAGTAAGCCACCATAGGATAGGACGTTTCACTCTTTTAATGGAAGATTTGGATGGTAGACGCTGGTAGCGTAGAAGCTGTACGCCGATGAGCATCTCCATATAAGACAAAGAAATGGAACTGAAGTTAACCTAGGAGTGCCTACAAACGATAAAAGCACAGCGTCCCGACTGCCCCGTGCCAGAGCAGTAACAGGCAGGCTTTAAGGAAGCCCGTGCTACTATGGATCGAACTTTCACTTTCCAACTAATCCTTCAGAAATGCCGTGAACACAACGTGTCCACGCATCATGTTTTCATGGATTTCAAGGCAGCATACGATACAGTCGAGCACAAAACAGCTACGGTAGATAATGCACGAGAACAGTGTTCCGGAAAAACGGACGCGGTTATCCTGGAGCGAGTGATTTGCTACGTGCCGTTTTCGAGGACACTCTCGAATCCTTTTGGAATCGCGCTGAGGGTTGCGGTAAGGAAATAACCTGCCCTGTATGTTATTCAACATCGCTACTGAGGGTGTGATCTGACGAGCGGGTTTCGAAACGAAAGGAACGATCTTCGGCAAAAGTAGCTAACTGCTAGCCCGGCTGTATGCTGCTAGAAGTGAGAAATAACTATCCTATCTGTACAATTTTATTATTTTTTGTTATTGTTATAATATTTGTATGATTTTTGTTCCATCTTTTTGTTAGGTTTATCAGCCGAACATATTTTTGTATAATTTTTGTGTCATATTTGAACAACGTCACTTGTGTGTCCCATTTTTATTATTTTTTATACCCACACCCATTTTGATACAACTTAACATATCTTAAAATAAGTTCCAACTCCCAACATCCTCAAATAAACATCCAAAACAACCCAAACAACTTCAAAGTCAACCCGATGTCCAGTCCAGGGCCGCCCCGCACGGTACCTTCCGGCATGGATCAAAAACACCGTTCCGCTTGCCTGACTTCCAATCCTCTCCGCCACCGCGTGACGGCGGGCAGGGCGGCAGTGCACCGACCGGAGCAAGTAATGTATGATTTAGTTAGCACTAGATAATTGAGCGAGAGATAATTATGAATAATGGCACAATGGAAGTGTCTGACCGACCGGCCGGTTCATGTTTGTCCGCGCTGCTGGTTCTGCTGCTGCTGAGGGGTCACCCGCCGTGAAACGCACGCAGGAAACAGTAGAAGACGAAAAAAAAACACGAACCTCTCTGCCAGACCTGGTGGATGACAAATTTTTCGGCGGGAACTAATTTATGACCCCTGTGTGACTCTAGAACACATAACCTGGTGTCCGGTATCCGGCGTAAATGGCAAATGTGTGAGCGTAGAGTGAGTTTTATCTGATTTCCGCCGGAAGGAAAAAATATTTTATAGACATACAGTGCGCCGGAGGCTGGTGTTTAGATACGGTTTGGTTCGGGTGCGGGTTTGGGTGGTGGACGGAAAAATTCAGCAGCATTCGAGCTTACAATGCCGGCCGAGATTGCCCTAATTGTCGCCTTGTTCAAATCGGTGATCGGAGTGCGCGGAGGCATTTGCTATAAATTTTCCGAGCTGATATCGTCCAGGCACTGATCAGCTCATCAATCAGCATAAATGGCGCAATGGAGTTGTGCAGCAGTAGTGGAAATTTATTCCCTTTCAGCGCGCCCTGGCAGCATTTGGCAGTGCAACCGAATTCGTCGTCAACGGTTGTAACACTCATTGATTTGATAGCGAATTTGCTGATGTATGGTAACTGCAATCGGTAATTTATGACGAAGCCAGCCAATGGCTTTTCGGCTCGGACGGCGGTCCAGTCCGGTGTGCCCAAAAGCTTGCTTGGCCATCGTCGTCGATACGCGATGCGCCAACCAACGATCGGGATATACCGCTATCGGTATCGGAGAACAAGACAATTCTGGGCTTCTCCGTTCACAGACCATAAATTTTTGCCAACGGAATCGAAATTCATTGTGGGACAACGACACCGACGACGGCGACAACGGCGACGACGACGGTGAGTCTTGTTCGCAAATTGATGGGAGAAATCACAGTGCCACCAATCGAAGCAACCCGCCGAACCAAATGGGCATGTCTCGACCATTGGCGTAACCAGGATGGGGCACCCGACCCCACCTTCTATAACCAATTTAATATACAACAAAATAATTCCGTTTATGCTGTTAAGATCGACTGAGGTACATATATTGTATTGCGGATTTTAGGCTTTTCAGTCAGTTTTATATTAAAAACGGCTTTTTTATACTGCCTGACGTTTCGGCCTTTGGTTTTGGTCTTTTTCAAGGTTTTTGGAGTTGTGCAGTATGGTCAAAAGGTTTAGGTGTGTCACCAAACCACTGCAACTGGAGCTGTTAAAGTAGTAGTAGCTTTTTTTTTATTATGGGGTTTTCAGCCATAGGCTGGTTCGCCCCTGAGGTATAAGATTACATTTCATTTTAAATCTAAGTTATATATTATTGAATAAGTTTGAATTTTTTAGGAATTGGATCATTGTTGATTCTGTCACTGGGTCGTTACTGAGCGCTTCTCTTAAGCTGCTTGGGATGTTATGGAATTGACGCGGGCCATGGAATTCTGGACATTCGCAGATGATATGTTCCATCGTTCGAGTTGTCCTACAGATGATACATTGTTTTCGAAAATCTCCGCCTCCACCTAGTTCATGTGTCACGCGGGTGTGACCTGTCCTCACTCTGGAGAGAACCACCGTTCCCTGAAATTTTCTCGATCCACCCAGGCGTTGGTTGTGTTTTTTATCTTTCGCAAGTTTAAGTTACAGTTCTGATTCCAAATTTCATCCCATCTGTATCGCGCCTCCTCATCGATGACGTTCCGGAAGTCTATGGCTGGTAATTCTCGGGTATACAAGATTCCCTGTCTCCCAAGTGCGGCTAACTTGTCGGCCTCTTCATTTCCGGGAATGCCGCAGTGCCCCGGAACCCACACAAACACGCAGCCAGGCCTAGCAAGTTTGAGTGTAGCTTGTATCCATGGATGATGTGCGGTGGGGGATTCCAGCGCCAGTATCACACTTAATGAGTCAGTAAATATGGCGATTGGTCCTTCCGCTGGTGTGGCGGCTGCCACGAAGACACCGGCGGCTTCAGCGGAAAAGACCGACGTGCGATCTGGTAGCCTGAAAAATTGGTCGGCTCCACTTTCGTGGATACCGAATCCAACTTTATCGTCGTCTTTAGAGCCGTCGGTGTAACGACAAACGTAGTTGGAGTAGTTTCTTCGAATTAAATCCGCCGCAGCTTGTCGGATGATTGCTGGATTTTGGTTCTTCCGGGATATATGAGTAAGAGATTTGTCTGTACGAGGAGGGTCGAGCCACCAGTCTCGGTCTCCGGTCCAGTGTAGACGTGCTACTGGAGGGAGTGCATGACCGGTGATCTTTATCAGGGATTCCGCTCCCTCGGCGAGAAGGTGAACCCCTCGAACACTAGATGTCGATTTTTCGGCGTAACCCGTTGCCTTTTTCCCGATCGCAGTGTGAATCAGTAGATCAAAAGGAATTGAGCCCAGTTCCGCGTGTACCGCTAGGTTAGGAGTAGATGGCAGGAGGTTGGAAATTGTTCTGCGCGACGTATTGTATACTGGTGCCAGAGTATCGATTAGCGTTTCCGAGGTGCTGCAGGTTATCTCCAGCCCGTAAAGCAATTTGGAATCAAGAATTGCCTTAGCCACTTTCAGTCTCACCTTACGATTGCCTTTGACCCGCCGCCCTGATATTGCCTTCAGGATATTTAGCCTTGTTTGACAGCTTCTTTTTGTTTTCACAAAATGAGGCTTGAAAGACAATTTGCTATCAAGCTCAACTCCCAGCACGCGCATCGTCTTACGATATTTTATAGGCCTGTTATAAAGGATGATTGGCTTTGAGATTCCTCGGCAACCGCCTCTGCAATAATGGATCCAATTGGTTTTTTCCGGGGCTAATCTAAACCCGGTTCGTGTGGCCCATCTTTCAACTGCTCGAACTGCTGCCTGGGTTTTCCTGCGAAGAGCTCGGGTGGTCTTTCCAATACTGATTAGTAGCACGTCGTCTGCGTAAGCAAGTATATAGATATTTTTCGGAAGATCATGGAAAACTTTGTTCATGATGACCAGGAAAAGTGTTACGGCAAGTACTGACCCTTGAGGCACTCCTGTCTCCTCTGGGTGGATTGCGGATCTAGCGTTACCTACGATGACTTGAAAAGACCGTTCAGTAAGAAAGTTGCGGATGAAAAATAGGATGTTGCCTGAGAGGCCCCAGTCGATCAGCTGTTTAATTGCTAATGGTGTGTAGGCGCGGTTATATGCCTTTTCGATATCGATAGATACCAGTTCGGTATGATGGTTGGATTCTTTGGCATTTTTAAGAATCTCTCCCAGTGCGGCGAAGTACGTACCCGTACCGTGTCCAGCTCGGAAGGCATGCTGTCTGTAATCAAGGAGGCAGTTATGTCGTAGGAAATGGTTCAAACGTCGGTTCACCATCCGTTCCATGGATTTGCACAAGCAGCTTGTCAACGAAATCGGTCTGTATCCAGCGGGTTCAGTGTTTAAACCATTCTGCTTGGCGATTGGTACAATCAGACTATGTCGCCAGCTCGACGGGAAAGTGTTGAGGGTCCATTCACAGTTTATTAATTTTAGCATACATTCCTTGCCAGTTGTTGGTAGATTCTTTAACATGGGGTAACCTACTTCATCATTTCCAGCTGACGTCCCCTTGGCCTTTGATAAGGCAAAGTCGAGCTCAGCCATTGAGAACGGTGCGTTTATTGAGTCATGCGGACCATCTGACGGGATCGAGATTTCTTGTGGCCCTTGGATAGAGATGTTTTGCTTACGAATGAAGTCGATAGTATAGTTGTCGATAGCGGAGATGTCAGCGAAGTAATTCGCAAGAATGTCCGCGACTGTTGCAGGATCTCTGGTAATGATTCCGTCCATTTTAATTGTCATTCCTTCAGACCGCCTTTTACCATTTAAAGAGTTGATCTTTTTCCACAGCTCGGTCGGAGACTGATCCTCGTGGATTCCATCTAAGAATTCCTCCCACGACGCCCTCTTCGCATCACGTATTGCTTGGCGGCATTTGTTCCTTACTTCCCTATATCGTTCGGTAGTTTCTGCCTTTTTTGGATGATTTTCTGGTAAACGTTTAGCAGCTCTCAACGCTTTTCTTCTTTCCTTGACGATCTTTTTAATATCCTTAGACCACCAGTGTAGAGCTCTTCTCCCTGGTCTTTCGCTTGTCTTTGGGATGGTGGCGTTGGCCGATTCGATAATTAGTTCGGTGAATTCGGAAATGCTGCTTGGTTGGAAATCCCGAAGTTTTGTCGTTATTGTGCTGTTGTACAATGGCCAGTCCGCATCTCTGTACAACCAACGCGGTCTCCTTGTCGCACTAGTTGGTTTGTCGTTGGTGGTGATGAGAATCGGTGTATGATCGCTCCCCATCATGTCTTCATTCCTCTTCCAACTGAGGCGTTGAATGGCTCTATCACTTGCCAGGGAAAGATCAATCGCCGTTTCAGTGTTGCCGCGGGTAAACGTGAAGGAGCCGTCGTTGAGGACTGTAAGATTGGCATCCTCAATAGCTGCTGCGATGATAGAACCTCTATTGTTGGCTTTTGGACAACCCCATAAGGGGTGGTGGCCGTTGAAATCGCCCATAATAAGTCTGGGCTCAGGGATCGCTTGAAATATTTTCCTGATCTTTCTGCTCAATCCAGGAATCTGCTGGCACGGTAAATAAATGCTTACCACTGACAATGGGAAAGGATTCCGTATTTTTGTTGCTACTATCGGAAGGTCCGTGTCCAGCGAGATCGGTTCGTGGAGAGTCCCTGTTCGAATGCCCAGAGCCGTGGAATGATATATGTTCCTTGACGACTTCTGTAGCCATTGGTATTTACCTCCAAGCGATCTGTCCATGGTCCCGGGAGGAGCTCTGTGGATTTCTTGGAGTGCGAGAATGATCGGTGGTCTATCTTGTATCATAAGCTCCAAGTCGCCCAGGTTGTGAAAGTAGCCATTGATATTCCATTGTATAGCTAGAATTGACCGGTCGGTGGTTTCGATGGATGTGTGTGAGCTCGAGTGGAGAGAGTTCTCTATGGTTGATGCATGGTGATCCTCAGAAGGTGCATGGTTAGGCCATGCGGTAATACAACTTCGGCGTGCGTCCAAATAGGGGCCAGTCTCAATCGCTGATACACTCGTGTGGCTGGTGTTGTAAGGCGGGGGAGAGAGAAAAGGAACTGCCTGCGGATTGGGGGACTCTGCCGGAAACGCTTCCGTTGTGTGGGGATTTTCCGTATGACTTTCCGGATCGCTCACTCTTAGCGGATAATCAGCAACTCCTAGTTGGATGGTCAATTCTGTGTACTCCGAGTCGAATTTTTTCAGAGTTGGTGGGGGATTAACATTGTACATTGTAATGCCGATGCCCCCTTTTGAGTTGAGTGGTTAGTTTTTTTCTTTTTTTTTTTTGTGTTTTTGTGTTTTTTTTTTGTGTTTTTTTTTGTTTTTTTTGTGTGTTTTGTTGTTTTTTTTTGCGTTTTTTTTTTTTTTTTTTTTTGTTTTTTTTTTGTGTTTTTTTTTATGAAAGATTTACCACGTCCACATCCATTTCTTTGTCTGCGATTCCACTTGAAGCACCATCGCTGGATTCGAAAGAGCCGTCGCTGATGATCGAATTCAAAAAGTCAAAGTCAACGGTCGCGAACCTTTGAACCTTGTTTTTGACTCCTTTTCCATCGATTAAGTTACGTTTAGGTGTAGATTGGCTTCTACTTGGACTTGCCTGGTTTGCAGCACGATTTGCTCCTTTACCGTTCTTTTTGCTTTTGGATCTAGTTTCGTAGTTTGCAGCTCGTACCGGTGTCGTGTATGTTTCCTGTTGTTCTGGTTGTTTGGTCGACTGTGGGTTGCGCAGAGAATTGAGTACTCCTTTCAGCGTATTATTTTCTCTTTCCCTTCTCGCCGCTAACTCCTTTAGGTCACTGACCTGTTTAATCAAATCCTCTATTGTTCCATTACCAGCAACTTTTTCTAGTCTGTCGCTCTTCTTTTCTTCTAGAGCTTTTATTCTTTTGTCCTTTTCATTTAGTTTCTTTGTCAACTCCTCAATTTTTGTAGTCAGTTCACCAAGGGCATTTACGTTGCTTGTATTGACCACACTGGCGTAGCTTATGGCACCGTTCTGAGAGTCGTACAGTCGACGGGCCGCTGGATAACCTAACCCATGGTCAACCCTCAGGCGTTGAATCTCCTTTTCCTTCAGAAAGCTGGGACAATTTCTGCTGCTAATACTGTGTTCCTTACTGTTGCAACGTTGGCAGAAAGAAGAATTTGGACATGGTAGGTTTTCGTCCAACGTGTGATTGCCACCACAGTTTCCGCAAATTGCCGCAGTTACCTGACATCTAACACGTGTGTGTCCAAACGTCCAACAACGATAGCAAAGCATTGGTGATGGATAATACGGTCTCGTGTTGACTCTTAAGTAGCCGAAATCGACGTGGCTGGGAGAGGCAGCACCTTTGAACGTTAAAAGCATTGCTGGAGTATTTACCACGCGGTCGCCCTCTTTTCTGGTGAATCGTCTAATTCCGATCACTCCTTGATTTGCTAGGGACGATAGCAATTCCAGGTCTGGCATGTCGATTACGTCAGGACATGAGACCACGCATTTGCTTGAGTTGAGTGTAGGATGGGGTACAATACGAACAGCAGTTTTTCAATCAATTCAGTCAAAGCTAATAGCTTTGTCGCGTGGCTTTCATTTCGGACCTTTAACGTGTAAAACTCTCCGCGATTTTCAGGAAAAGCTCCCGAAATTTTTTCACCGGTGCAAAGCTCGACCGATGTACGTATAGTGAATGGGTTCCTGGGTAATCGTCCGTCAACCGCCTCCATTCGCAAAACCGTCAGTTCGCCATATTCGCCGTTAGAGTCCATCCAAGCAGGTATCGTTCTCCTAGCTGGAGTTCCTTTAACCGTTCCACCTTTGAACCGAGGGCTGCTCCCATCCGGGTTTGGATCAGGTTCGTCCATGTCGAAGAGAACCGGCCTTAAGGCCGCTAAAGCTCGACGCACAGTCCTGATTCCACCTGTGTAACACGCGGAATTTTAATCGAAATAAACGAAGAGACCGGCGAACACGCAAAATTCCCGATAACCGCGATAACGAGACCGGCGGTGCCAATATGAGAACCGAAGTTGCAAAAACCACGTGCTTCTGAAAAAAGCAAAGCTGCAGCTATTCACACGCGAGAATAATAGCCGAGATCTATTGGACAATAGCCAATGCTGTAACAAAAGCGCCCGAAAGATTACCCGTAGGCTAGCGGAGCTCACTAAAGCGAACCGTATCCTCCGACTGTTCAACCCGAACTGGAGCTGTTAAAATTTGAACTTCCTTCCATTGACAATCAACGATTAGACAAGAAAACGTAACCATATTACCTTTGAAAAAGGCCAAAACTAAAGGCCGAAACGTCAGGCGGTATAAAAAAGCCGTTTTTAATATAAAACTGACTGGAAAGCCGAAAATCCGCAATACAAAATAATTCCTGAATGTGCAACCGGGAAATCCGTCAATTCAATAGCCTGGTATTGAATAATAAGCGGCAAGAAAGTTAATTGCGTACAAATAGATTCAACCTCAAGTTAAATTGGCCTTTAATTATTTCAAGTGCAATTTTCAAGTATGATTTGAAGTTTAAATTCCAATCACAAGTTGAATTTGAAGTCCAATTAAATATAGCATTTTCAAGTCTAGTTCCAAATTCAAGTCTAGTACCAAATGCCATTTGAAGTCCACTTGAGGTCCAATTTCAATGGCATATGTTAAGTCCGATTTCATAGTCTACACTCAAGTCTTTTATTACACGGCTTGTTTTTTTCGATTACTCGAAAACGGTGCAACTTAGGAACTATTTACAATCTACGTGAGGAATGCTGAGCCACTCCCAAAATGCATTGAGAAATAAACGAAAGGTCTCTAAGTTGCCCCGTTTTTAATAGTCAGAAAAACAAACCGTGTAAAAAAAGAACTTGAGTGTAATTTAGTTCCAATTTTGCCTCCGATCCAATCCAATCTTAAATGCAAATTAATGTTTCAATTCAAGGCCAAATTTAGATTTACAATTTAGTCTCAAATGCAATTTGAAGTCCAATTTCAATGTCCCATTTCAAGTCCAATTTAGTTTCACCCATTTCACCTCTGACTTCAGGCCTAATTTTAAAAGCAATTTGATGTCCCAGTTGAAGTCCGATTAGTTCCAATTTTACGTCCGATTTCAGGTCTAATCAAAATGCAATTTAATGTCACATTTGAGTCCAATTTCAAGCCTTATACAGTTCCAATTTTACCACCGAATTCAGATCCAATTTGAAGCGCAATTTAATGTCCCAATAAAAGGCCAAATTCTAGCTGCAAATGCAATTTGTATCGTTCCAATTTTAGTACATGTCCAGCCGAAGCTAGGACATAATGATATTTGTACTTCAATGTCCAATTTCAATGTCCCATTTTAAGTCCAATTCCAAGTCTCATTAAGTCCCAACTTCACCTCTGATTTCGAGCCCAATTTCACCCCCGATTTCAGGTATAATTTTAAGTGTAATTTAATGCCCCATTTAAATTCCGATTTCAGGCCTAATTCAGTTAATATTTTACATCCGATTTTAGGTCTAATTTCAAGTGCAATTGTGACCCATTTTATGTCTAATTCCGAGCCTAACAGCAACAGGAACAACGAGCAAAAAGCGTCAAAAAGGCGACTAAATATGCTAAGAAGACAACCAAAAGAGGTCGAACATACGGCGAAAGTACAACAGCCAGGACGTTAAGACAGCTGACGACGAAAAAAACGGCAAAAAAGTGACGAAAGAACACTTAAATAATGGCGCAACGTCGACAAAAGACGATTAAAATTAAATGATGGCTAAAAACGAAGACGACAAAACAGCAACAGAAAAGACGACAAAAACAGCATTAGACGCCGAAAAAACAGCAAAAACAGATGCAAAAACAACGATCTGATGACCAATATACGATGAAACCACAAAAAAAAAAAAAATACGACAGGGAGATGACAAAAAGCCGACAAAAGAATATTAAATAGTCGACAAAGAGACGATGAAGTGGCGGCAAAAAAGCAGTAGAACGACGACGGAAGACTGACGAATAGGTTATGCCAAAAAGGTAAAAACCCCATTGAAAAAAGACGGACGACGTCAAAAATAAGATGAAAAATCGCCGGAAAAAAGCCAAAAAAGCGAGCAACCAAAATGTTATAAAATACGATAAAAAATGGTAACAAATCGCAGAAAAGAGAAAACAACGATGCGGGGATGGCGAAAATACGATGAAAAAAAGCCAAAACAGCGAAAAAAAGAACAAAAAATACGACAAAAAAATGACAAAAAGCATCAAGGCAAAACAACGAAATACAATACAAATACAACAAAAGGATAGCGGAAAAAAGACGCAAAAACAATAACAATAAAGACGAAAAAAGTCGTCGAAAAAAGCAACAAAAATAGATGTAAAATACGACGAACAGACGACGGAACGACGCCAAAACAGTAACAAAAAAGACGGCCGCTGAAAAAAGCAGCAAAAATAGACGCAAAAATAGGGCACATAGATAACGAAAATACGATGGAAACACCACAAAAAGATGACAAAAAGTCGACAAAAGAACAACAAAATGACAGCCAACTAGTCGACAAAGAGGCGAAATACCCAAAACGACATAAAGCGATCAACCAAAAACACCACAAAAGACGATAAAAAATTACAACAAATCGCTGGAGATAGATAAAGAAAAGATGTAGAGGAGGCAAAAATACAATGAAAGTATTCCAAAACAGCGATCAAAGGAACAAAAAATGCGACAAAAAGTCATTTAAAAGCCGCAACGTCGACAAAAGACGATAAAAACGAAGAAAAGAATACGAAAGAACGGAAAAAAGACGTTGAAACATAAACAAGAAAGACGACAAAATCGGCAAAAGGCCTTCGAAAAAAAAAAACAACAAAAAATACCAAAAATAGACGTAAAAAAACGACGAACAAACCGCGGAATGACGCCAAGAAAAGCCACTAAAATGACGACAAAGTCATTTAAAAAGCGTCAAAAAGGCAAGACGACGACAAAAGACTATACAAATTTGACAAAACATGAAGAAAAGACGCCAAAACAACAAAAAAGACGATAAAAACGGCAAAAAGTCGGTGAAAACAGCAATAAAGACGACCAAAATGCCACAAAGCCACTGAAGAAAGTGACAAAATCAGACATAAAAAACGACGAACGGACGACGAAAGAACAACAAAAAAGATGGCCGCTGAGATAAGCAGCAAAAATAGACGCAAAAAAACAGATAACGAATATACGATAACGAGATGACAAAAAGCCGAAGATAGAAGAACAAAAAGATTACAAATAGTCAACAAAAAGACGACGAAGTGACAGCAAAAAAGCAGCAAAAAGACGACGAAAAAGGTAATGACAAATATGCGGAAAGTCCATTGAAAGAAGACGGAACAAGATAAAAATACGATGAGAAATAGGCGAAAAAACGCAAAAAAGTGGTCAACCAAAAACGCCACCAAAGACGATAAAAAATGACAAGAAAAAAAAAAAAGAAAAAGCAACGGAGGGATGAGTAAAAACCAAACCTATAACAAAAAAAGTCTTTGAAAAAAATTACAAAAATTGACGTAAAAACTACGAACAGATGACGAAAATACGATGAAAACACAACAAAGAGTTGACAAAAATCCGAGAAAAGAACAACCTCTCTAATATAGAGTTAAAAAAAAATAACAACAATTGTCGACTATCTGCTGTCATTTTGTGTTCTTCGAGACGACGAAGTAGTGGCAAAAAAGCAGCAAAAAGCTGAAAGAACAATGGCGTACAGATGATGATAAATAAGCGAAAAGCCCAAAACGACAAAACTACGCTGAAACCCCGCCGAAAAAGCACCAACAAGCGATCAACCAAAAACGCCACACAAGACGATAAAAAAGTAGAGCAAAGCGTTGAAAATAGACAAAGAAATGATGTAGAGATGGCGATAATACGATGAAAGAACGCCAAAACAGTGACCAAATAAAACAAAAAACACGTAAAAAAAATTGAGAAAAATAATTCAAAAAGCATCAAACAGGCGCAACGATGACAAAAGACGATAAAAAGAAGAACGAAAACGAAAGGACGGAAGTAAGATGCCAAAACAATAACAAAAACGACGACAAAATCGGCAAAAATTGGTAGAAAAAAGCAACAAAAAATGCCAAAAATAGACGTAAAAACGACAAACGCACGACGTAATGACGCCAAGAAATGTAACAGAAAACTCAACGTAAAGTCATTCAACAAGCGTCGGAAAGGTAAGACGACGACAGAAGATAATAAAAGGATGGCAAAAAACGAAGAAAAAACCCTAAAGCAACAAAAAGACGATAAAAACTGCAAAAATGCGATGAAAAAAAGCTATAGTGTCAAAAATAGACGTAAAAAACGAAAGGGGCAGAAAAAAGACGACAGACGACAAAAGAATCTATACCTATAAAAAAGGATTTCTGTCTGTCTGTCTGTCCGTATGTTCTTTATAGAATCGAAAACTACTGAACCAATCGGCGTGAAAATTTGCATGTAGAGGTTTTTGGGGCCAGGAAAGGTTTTAGTGATGGTTAGAGACCCCTTCTCCCACTAAGAGGGGGGCTTCCATACAAATGAAACACAAATTTCTGCATAACTCGAGAACTAATCAAGCAAACAACAAAATTTGGCATGTGGGTGATTTCGTTGACAAGAATTTATTCTATGGTAAATTGAGACCCCTCCCCTCTTTATAAGGGGAATTATAACTCCTCTCCCTTTTAAGAGGGGGGCTTCCATACAAATTTCCTCATAACTCGAAAACTAATCAAGCAAATGGAACCAAATTTGCCATGTGAAGGTTTTCGAGGGCAAGAATATTTTTTATAGTGAATTAGGACCCCTCCCCACTTTAAGAGGGGGGGCTCCTGTACCAAAGAAATACAAATTTCCTCATAACTCGAGAAGTAATTAAGCAAATGGAACCAAATTTGGAATGTGGGTGTATTTGGAGACAAAAATTTTTCTATGATGAATTGGGACCTTCCGTTTTAGGAGGGGGGGATCCCATACAAATAAAATACAAATTTCCTCATAGCTCGAGAACTAATCAAGCAAATGGAACCAAATTTGGCACGTGAGTGTTTTTGGAGACAAAAATTTTTTCTGTGATGAATTGGATCCCCTCTCCACTTTAGGAGGGGGGGCTCCTATACAAATGAAATATAAATTTCCTCATAACTCGAGAACTAATCAAGCAAATGGACCAAAATTTTACATGTGGATGTTAGCGGTGACAAAATTTTTTTATATGATGAATTGGGACCCCTCCCCACTTTAGGAGGGGGGGCTCCCATACAAATCAAGTACTAATTTCCTCATAACTCGAGAACTAATCAAGCAAATGGAACCAAATTTGACATGTAAGTGGTTTTGGAGGGAAGATTTTTTTCTATGGTGAATTGAGACCCCTCTCTTCTTGAGAAAGCGAGTTATGGCCCAGCTCCCCTTTAAGAGGGTGGGCTTCCATACAAATGAAATGCAAATTTCCTCTTATCTCGAGAACTAATCAATCAAATGGAACCAAATTTGACATGTGGGAGATTTTGGAGTCTTGAATTTATTTTACGATAGTTAGAGACCTCTCACCCCTGTGGTAGGGGGCTATGGACTCTCATACAAATAAAACAGAAATTTTGGCTCAAAAACTAATCGAACTCGAGAAATTCGAGACTCTTCCATAAAACATTAGTCAATACAAGACCACAAAAACTATCTTTAGCAACACTAGATCATTCAGGACGAGCCGGTCGCGAGTGTTGCCGGTGACCCGCCGTCGGAAGCGCCGCCCACTGGGGGGCTTGCAAAACTCGAGATTGTGACAAAGATCATCCGAGATTCATGATTTATGTACAACACAGGTTAATTTGTGGCAATACGAAGTTTGTCGGGTCAGATAGTAACAAAATAAGACAATAAAAATGGCAAAAATTAGTCGAAAAAACAACAAAATAGGAGGGGGGCTCCCATACAAATGAAATACAAATTTCCTCATAACTCGAAAAGTAATCAAGCAAATGGAACCAAATTTGGCATGTCGGGGGTTTTGGAGGCAGGATTTTTTTAATGATGGTTTGAGACTCCTCACTCCTGTGGTAGGGGGATAACGACTATCATACAAATGAAACAGAAATTTTAGCGTAACTCAAAAACTAATCGAACTCGAGAAATTTTAGACTTTTTCATAAAACATTAATCAATAACAAGACCACCAAAAACTATCAATAGTAACATTGGATAATTCAGCGCAAGACGGCACAGGCCGCGAGTGTTACCGGCGACCTGTCGTCGGAAGCGCCGCTCACTGCGGGGGCAGCCCCCCGTAGAGATCACACCTCTAAATAGGTTTATTTATTTTCCTAGATCTACTGACCTCTATTACTTTCCTTCAGATGGGTCACTCCTGCGAAATGGTGCTTTCTACGAAAAGATTTTCCGTGAAATGGTGCATCCCGCGTAAGGTTTTTCGCGAAATGGAATTCTGCGAAACTCTATATTCCGCGTTACAGTCAACCGAGAATTGGTGTTCCGCAAAATGGTCTTCGGCGAAATGGTTTGTGATGATGGCGAATATTTAAATGCTATTCGCTTTATTTTATCAGGCTAAGCAATGGAAGAAGTTGTTTTCTACTTTACTGTGAGGAAAATTTGTATTTTAAAACGCCCATGAGCTTTCCAGAAACTTGCAAAACTCAAGATTGTGACAAAGGTCCTGCGAGATTCACGATTTATGTACAACACAGTTTAATTTGTGGCAATACGAAGTTTGTCGGGCCAGCTAGTAAACAATAAATACTAACAAACTTTCCAATGAAGCACAAACGTAGATTAAACTTTCACTTAATCTAACATGTAATTTAAAATTTGATAAAATTTTGCTTTTTTCTTAATTTTGAAACTCCATAATACCCTTTTCTTCGTTGATAAAAACACGAATGGTAAAACTATGGATTTTTTTTCAGCAAAGTCTGACAACGCTGATGACTAGTCTGAGTCTTCAATGTCAAAGTTTAGACAAAATTCAATCGATCAAATTACGGACCAATTCCGATCCTCTTCGACTGAACAAAGTGAAATGTTAAGCACCGGTAAATGTGTTTTAACTTCATAATTAAAATATTACTCGTCCTTCTTGCGCCGCTGCCGGCTGCCACTGGCAAAATCGCTACGGGGAGGCATTGGCGTTCTCCGCTCTCCGTTTTTTTTTTCGTTGTGGTTCTCCAGTGGCGTCTAATTGTTCGTCACTGACTGGAGGGGGGGGAGCGGTCGGTGTCGGTTGGTTTATCCTTCGCAGTGTACTTTAGAAACAACAACTCGCAACACACAACAAGTAGCAAACAGGCAAATAACAGAAAGAAGACTGAGGAACAAAAAAAAAAGAACGCCTACAGGCAGGCAGGCAGGCAGAAACCAACTTTTCACTCTTAGCTTTCGGTGAGCCGCGGTGGAATTGCTTTTTTTCTTTTTCTTTTAACTACCCGCTATTTGCTCATTTTCTTTTAATGGCTTTCTGACTTTACTTTGCCGTTTCGAGAAGTAAGCAGCGAAAACAATTCCGAACAAGTCATCGAGAGAAAAAGAAAATCATAGAATAAAACAAAGGACGGCTGGGGATTTTATAATTGTTTATCTAAGGAGCCCGGGCGTCCGTCCGTCGTTCAGGTTCTGGTCGGTTTGTGTAATCCAACGGCGGAGGTCGGCCTGGTCTCGGTTGCAAAAGTTTGGATAGTTATAGGAGAAAATATGCTACCCATTTTCTTCTGCAGCATTAAACGTCAATTGGGGGGCAATATTATCCTGATGGCAATTTCTCACCGGTACTGGTATCGATGCGATGCGCGTTGGTGGTTCGCAGTAAAAAATTAACTTTTTCGCGGTCTGACAGCCAGCCTGGTGAAAACCGTTCATCCATCACGCCGCGACTGACGCGCAGCACAGTAGGCCGCGGCGACTGAGAAGGGTAGATATTTGTTTTCCGACACTGCGTGATGGCGGAACGGCGGAACTGCGGTGTCAAACGAAATTAGCTTCTCGCTTTTGCCCCATTTACTTTTCGGCGTCAAAGATATTGGAGTCGATGGTGGTGGGTGTTTTCTTCCGTGCTAGTTAGGCCCGGAAAATGGATGACTGTACTCCGCTCGCCTACCTACATAATAGGTACATAGGTGTGGGTTTTATTTCCACTAATTTCGTGGATCACGAAATGACGATTTGTTCTGACGATGGTGAATGCCAAAATACGGACGGAGAATTCGGCACTTGCGGCGCGCGGCAGTTCGTGAAAATTTGCGCGATTAATGAGAATCGTGCCTCCCAGCTCGGGGGTGCAATTGACCAAATGATGATCGCAAAAACAACCCCTCTTCGCAAGATAGGTTTCGTTCGACTCGACTCTAACAGGTGGAATAATGTTCTTCTTGGCTTATTTGTGAGTCGGTGTGTTGACTTATTGCCTGCGGCAAGGGTACTTTCCCTACCTGAAACGACGGTGTATCTTTTCGTTCCATTCTGCTGTGGGTTCCTTCCGAGGCAATGTACACAAACTGTGGGCTGGGAAAAGCAAACGTACCTACAGTGAAAGTAGTGGGAAAAAGCACACATTTTGTAGACGAAACAGAGATTTCCCCAAACGATATCGCCCTTCGTGAACCTGACGACGACGGAGAACGGATTTACTGAAGTCCTCCCTCCCCCGTAAGCGTTGAATGCATGCGGAACTAGGGAAAGCAATTCCATCGAAGAAGCCTGCCTGCCTGCCTGCCCGTTCGAGCGCGGTCGGAATGACGCGTCAAAAGGGGTGATTCCTCATGCAGCAGCGTGTAGGCGTCGGGAGGCGAGCTTGTGTTTATCAATCAAAGTGTGCCCCGATCGGGCACGGTTTCGGCAGTGAAGGAAGTCACGAAACTACAACAACAGCAGCAGCAGCAACAACAAAGGCAGCAACAATTTGAACGATTGATGACGATAACGTCAAGCGATTCGAGCTTTATCGTTTTGTGTGTGTTCGCCTGTTCGGTTTCTTCCGCCGGAAAATGGAGGCTCGATTGTTGCTTAACAAGGTGGCATAAAGTGAACGATGGATTAGCAGATTAGGACGATCAAGGAAATGTCCTTGGCGTTTTCTTTCTCCTCTGTTTTATTGTTGTCCAATTTAATTACAGGGAACCGTTATAGGGACCGACCGACCTGTTAATTTCAACCCGCTCTAGAAGCGATTAAAAAGACGACCGGCCAGCCAGCAGTAACATAACAATATCTTTTTCATTAAAAGGCGATTGGCGAAATGAGAGTTGGTGGTGAGAAAAAAAAAGCAACCCAGTAGAAGGAAGCGAAACACGGAGGCGGAAACTGCCCCGTTAAAAAGCATATAAATTACACCTGGCAATGCAGATCGTTATCCCCGTGCCGACCGACCGGCCACTTGCGTTGGTTACGCGAAAGTATGCCAGGCCATGCCAGGGGGTTAAGGCACGAGTAGGAGCTACGGCATTAAGTCAGCTTTTCGCTATTTCCCCGCAACGTCGTTTATCCGCAATGCTGCATTACACTACTTCGACCCGATGGCGATGGGTGTGACATGGACGAACGGACGCGACGGTCGGTGTGGTGGTGGCAAGAGGACGGTGCAACAATTAAAAATATAATTATACTCGCAAAACACAGACATATACAAACATACGCACACACACCCATACGCCCGGCCACGGGAAATTAAAAAGGAAATAAATATTTTCATACATATGCATTATTAATTATTTATTACCGTGATCGTGGAACACTATTTATGTTTATTTTTCCTGTTGGCGAAAACTCGGTGCAGAAAAGCGATGCTTTGATCGCAGCAGGCCGTGGCTGGCCTAGCTTTTCTCCTCTTCTCGCATTAGATGGTACGATTAAGAAGAGAGCAAACGTTAGGATGCTTCATTTGCCTTCCCGGAGCAGCGCTAATGTAGGTAAGTACAGCAGTGTTTAATAATTACGGACTGTACATATTCCCCCCCCCCTCCCTGTCCTACCGGGTGGCGTCTCTTGCCCGTGCCGGAAAGCGCTCATCAGCAGCGCGATATAACTAATTGTAAAAATATGCAAATCAGCTAGTAGTAGCGCGAACATAAAACGAGAAGAAAAAAGCAACAATGCTGCTGATGTGCCTTTTTCTCTAGCCTCCATTTGTTTGTGCGCGGCAACAGGATGTGAGGGTCCAGCTTGTGTTGGTGGACAGCGCTAACTGCTGCATTTTTAAGCAATGATAATGTTCAATTTTAACGGCGGACTACAATGCCCTCGAACCTCCGAAATATTCAAATGAACAACAACTCCGGCTCTCCGCTGAAGAGCCGTCGGAAAGTCAGTTCGCTCAACTTGCGCGAAAACCATTTGCATGCCAAGTAAGCGAGTAAGTACCGAGAGTTGGAACTGCCAAAATTATTACTGGAAAAATATGCGACCCTCCGCGCTCTGAACGACCGACCGACCGACCGACGGTCGGCCAATCATCGGACAAAAACAAAGTTCAAACAAACTGACTTTTTTCCGCTTTCCTAACTGCACAGATGAGGGTCCGACCAATTCCGAGGAAATCCATTAGCCGCTAGCACGAGCAACACTGGCGTGTCCAGATCTAAACAGAAACGGTGGAGCAGCGACTTTTAAAAAGCATGTTTTGGGAAGAAAATTACCGAGTAATCGTAAGATGGCGAATTTTTTTAACGCAATTTATGTATATCGCAAAAATTTTAGCCAATTTATTTAGAAACAAAGTTGCCATATGTGTGTTTTGCCAAAATCTTTGTCGGACTTTCGCTCTTATTTTTTCATGCACTGCGACGAGTTTTTGCGCGTGTGTATTTAGCTGTCAGCCACGGTCAGCCACAGCCACGGCGAGGCATCGCACTCTCCATTGCGTGTGTAAGGGAAGATGTAGGGGAACTGTGGGTAAGACGAACAGGTTAAGAAGAACATCTAATAAAATACAGACCACTTATGGTTTATAAAACCTAAATACAGTTTACTTCAGTTCAATATATTGTTTTCAAAAGCGGCTAGTGAAATATTTAACAAAAACTGTTTTTCAATGTGTATTTTGAATATTAAAAATGGTCCGAAAAAGTGAACTTTTTTAGTGCTGCGGGTGAAACGGACAATGTGTGGGGGCAAGATGGACAGGTATTCTAAATCGTCCCAACTGAGAGCATATTATTATTTTTGACCATTAACGAGTTGAATACGTAAAATACGGTGATGTAATGTGCAAAAAGTGAAGGGGGCAGTCCACCCCCTCCCACCAGTGGCAGCCAATAGAAAATTGTTTGACAGCGGCAATATGCACAAGCATTTTAAAATCTATTTCATGTCTGGCTGTTGCTAATTTGTTCGAAGTCCACATTTTTCGGTTAAATTTTCATTTATATGCATGAAATATTACTAAGAAGCAAAATCAACAATTTGTTATGATATGTCCATTGACCATCTTACCCACATTAGCAGTTGTCCATTTCACCCCATCATTATACATTTTTTAAAGCGTTCGCAATTTTTCATACGCAAATAAAACTACCTATTTTTTCAATGCAGACGTTACTTGAAAAGGTATTAAATCGAAATATTTCATGTTATGGGTAACATTTTAGAATTAAACCACTCAAAAAGCTTAATTTTGATGGCAAAAAAGTTATATCCAAACGCAGAATCACTTCCGATTTTCAGTTTTTTTATACTTTATCAAAATTTGAAAGTTCTAAATGATGATGAGAACGTTCACACATCATGAGATAGCAAAAGATGATTGAATGCCCATCAAAACATTTGCGAATTTTAATGCTTAACTGGTAGAATCAACCACCTGTCCGTCTTACCCACCCTGTTCGTCTTACCCACAGTTCCCCTACGATAAGGAAAGAAAGAAAAAATTATGCAAAATCTGTATCCATACAAACTAGTGTGTCTCACACGGGCTGTAGGCTGCTCAGTCGGAGTCGTTGGCCTCGTGAGTGAGCAGTGCAGAACGACTCTACCGGCGACACCGGTGGTTGTTTGTCGTACGCTTGCATCAGTGGTGTAAGTTTGGATGCTCTTCTTCTCATTTTTTTTCCTTGTGTGGACTCATCACTGCGACCAGTATAGTTGATCTATTGTGATATCGCCCGGGGGTTCTGCTGTATGACCTACACTGCATTTCTTTTTACTACAATCGCTATTGAGTGAGCGATGTGCCTATTAAATCCTATACGTGCTTGTGTGTATCGGGGTTTACCCTTCCTTCAAAGCTTGATCTACTTTACCCACTTATTCCTCGCTGCCACTACTATCCCATATTATAGCCGTTCCTGGCGAGGACTCATTCGTACCTCTGACCTCAGTACACTTAACTATAGGAGAGACATTTGCGCTGTCAAGAGGCTTAAGAGAGTAAATATAGAATTCAGAATAAACCCATGTATTTTATTTGTATGGAAGCCCCCCCCCTCTTAAAAGGGAGAGGGGTCATAATTCCCCTCCTAAAGAGGGGAGGGGTCTGCATTTACCATAGAAAAAAAATTGCCTACAAAAACACCCATATGCTAAATTTGGTTCCCTTTGCTTGATTAGTTCTCGAGTTATGAGGAAATTTGTATTTCATTTGTATAGAAGCCCTCCCTCCTTAAGTGGGGAGGCGTCTGAATTCACCATAGAAAAATTCTTGTCTCCAAAAACGCCCACATGTCACATTTTGTTCCATTTGCTTGAGTAGTTCTCGAGTTACACAGAAATTTGTGTTTCCTTTGTATAGGAGCCCCCCTCTTAGTGGAAGGAGGGATCTCCAACCATCATAAGAACCTTCCCTGGCCCCAAAAGCCCCTACATGCAAATTTTAACTCCGGTCGGTTCAGTAGTTTTCGATTCTATAAGGAACATAGAGCAGACAGAAATCAATTTTTATAGGTATAGATTTGTATGGGAGCCCCGCCTTTTAGTGAGGGGGGGGGGTCTTTTGCCATCGAGCGAACCTTCCCTAGCCCCAAAAAGCCCTACATGCAAATTCCAACGCCGATCGGTTCAGTAGTTTTCGATTCTATAAGGAGCATAGGGACAGGCAGACAGAAATCAATTTTTATAGGTATAGATAACTGTTCGGTATTGACTCCAGAAAATGGTCCCCATATACAGGATTTCGAATTTGGCAACAAATGCGTGCGCCTATGTTGCCAAAATCGAGACCCTTTCTTGATATGAAAAAATTGAATGTACGTGCGTTAGAAATTGACTAAATGTTATCAATCAACGACTGCAACCTTTTTATGTTGACAAAATCTGCCAAGAGCTATCCGTGCGGTGTAAGTTTTTGGCGACCTGCGGTAAGACGTCGTCCTACGGCAATAAAAATATTATTGTTCGAAACATTCTAAAACCGCAAACTTTTTTTCATGAACACACTTAGGGCGATATTTTTTCGTCATTTAAAGTATATATGCGGCAACTGATATTTAAGCATATTTTTGGGAGTAAAATATTTTGTGTTGCCAAAAACGGATACTTTTTTGCCAAAATCGAAATCCCTCTGTAAAACTTCGTGTTAAGAACCATTTGAAGTGCACAGCAATCCGTTAGTAGAGTGCTGTAATTGGATGATAAAATTTAAGGTCATCAGCGTGTAATGATTTCGGAGAATTCGATTTTCCACGTCGTTGAGCAGAACGAACAGCAAAGACCCCAAGACACTGCCTTGGGGTACACCGAATCGAATTTAGTGGCAACGAATCGAACAGTTGCAACAGCGTACCACACGGAAAGGATAGCGGTGATAGCTAAGTCGGAACGCAACGTTCTTTTGCCTAAAAGTCTTCAAACAATGAGTAGCTATTCACCACTGCTACACAAAAAACACTAGTCCAATGCCGCTCTTTTCGGCTTCAAATGAGGGAACACTTTATCTTTCGATGCATACCGTATAATGGTTAGAAAATTTATGAACTAAACTGCGCAAGAGCGTCACTATTTATACCTAAACCTAATTGCGCTGCAGACGCTGCTGGTCGCTGATTGACACCATCACTGCGACCAGTACTTTACTTTAGTGGCAACAGTCCGTTATCGATTCTGCGCCGAACGAATTATGGTCCTCCAGTACCGTCGGTCCTGGGCTGCCATTCTCCAACACAAACGAACACCAGTTGAACGTGCATCGTCTTCGACAGCACACACCCACCGGGTGCGGGATCTACCTCGAAGTCTACGGCCTCTTCCTGGTTCTCTGCTGTAGTTTTGGCTACTCTTTCGTCGGACATTCTGGCCACGTGTCCAGCCCACCGCAGCCTGCCACGTTGCACTACCTTCACTATATCTGCATATTTGTATACTTGGTACAACTCACGCGTTTGCGCCACACTCCATTTTTCATTTTGCCACCAAGTATAGATCGCCGAATTTCACGCTCAAAAACACCAAGCACTCGCCGATCAGCTTCCTTTAGCGTCCATGATTCGTGTCCGTAAAGGGCCACCGGGAGGATTAGTGTTCTGTAGAGCGGCAGTGTTGTACGAATTTGCAGACTACGTGACTTCAGCTGGCTACGTAATCCGTAGAAAGCCCGATTCGCGGCTGCAACTCGTCGTTTCACTTCCCGGCTTATATCGTTGTCACATGTCACGAGTGTACCAAGGTATATAAATTCCTCCACTATTCCATATCGTTCCCCATCTAATTCCACCTCGGCACCAACACCACTTGAGCTCCCACGTTCCCTACCAGCAACCATGTACTTCGTTTTGGCGGTATTAATGGTAAGTCCCAATCTCGCCACTTTCTTTTTAAAAGGCCTGAATGCCTCTTCTACTGCTCTACGGTTGATTCCAATGATATCGACGGCATCCACAAAACCAAGAAGATTCCTTTCCACGCTTACCCTTCGTAATCCACCTTCTAAGGCAATTTGCTTCAGTCCATCCAACGTCACGAAAGCAGCTGAGGTCTCCCCGCTGTTCTAACGCATGATTTGGATCCGTCCAGCACGTTCGCACGAATCAGCGAAATTAGTTTCGTTCTAGCGTTATCTGCCACAGCTTATTTCGTTTGACTGAATCGTACGCCGCTTTAAAGTCCACAAACAGATGATGTGTCTGCAAGTTGTACTCCCGGAACTTGTCTAGCAACTAACGCAGGGTAAACATATGATCCGTCGTGGAGCGACCCTTACGAAAACCAGCTTGGTACTCGCCGACGAAGGACTTCGCTAACGGTCTCAGTCTGCAGAACAGGATACGGGAAAGCACCTTGCAGGTAGAGCGCTCGCTCCCCGCTTTTAGAAGTTCAGCCGGGAGACCGTCCTTCCCAGCAGCCTTACAGTTTTTCAGCTCACTGATTGCCTTTTTAACCTCCTCCTGTGTTGGTGGCTCCACAGCTTGACCATCGCTTACAATTCCTATCCTGTGTCCCTGCTGATCTCCACATTTACCTCTTCATTCAACAGTGTCTAAAAGTGTTCCCTCCACCTGGCTGCTACCGCCGTTTTGTCGGTAAGCAGGTTGCCAGCACTATCATTGCACATCAAAGGCATGGCAAAATTCCTGCATCTCACCGTTTTATAGAAACTCCGTATGTCGTTGCTGACGTATCGCTCCTCTGCGCCGGCGAGCACGTGCTCCTAGTACTCGCGTTTCTTTAGACGATGGATTCTTTTTCCGCAGTTCTAGTCTCTCTGTACCTCTGTCTGTTTTGACGCGTTGCCGCAGTGAGTGAGACTTTTCATCTGTCACTCTCTGGCATTTGGCGTCAAACCAGCTGTTACGCCGTCTTCCACGTGTCCGCCTACCACCTCTCTCGCTGCTGTTTCGATGACACCATGGATGGTCCTTCACAGCTCGTTTATATCATCTCCTTCTACCTGCTGTTCTATGATTCGTTGGTCAAGCTTCCTAGCGTACTCCACTGCGACCAGTATTTTGATCTGATGTGACATCGTCCAGAAGTTTTTACTATATTCCACACTTCGTTCTTTTCGTTGCCTTGAGCTAGGAAATGTTGAGACTAGCTTTAATTAATTTTGTAATCGCAGACATAGCAAAGGTAGAAAGTATCATAATGATGAAGACGTGAACGTTTGCTAAAAAAAATCTACTCCCCTGTTTAGAAATGTTGAAAGTGTAATTCTTATTTTATAAACATTTTCAAGCAATTTTCAATATTCATTTCCAATTTTATTCAATCAAGTACAAAAATCTCAATATTTAAAGGACAGACCAGTCAGTAAGTGGCCCCGTTTCAACGAAAATTATTCACGCACTGTGTGGTATGTTGTAGCGTCTCGTTGAAACCACAGCTCCCCCACGTTATGGGCACTGAATTGTGATACAAAAAAGTCGTTGATCATGGCACTGCAGTGGTCACCAGTAACTGTTACTGTCCGGTATCAGCTTTAAAGGAAAATGTACAAATAACGGACCGCCAGCCCATCATGACCTCTTTAGGTCAAACCAAGAGATTTTAATCTCTCGTGATCAGACGTTATTTGCTTAACGTTTAAAAATAGGTATTACCTTTGCATTTTGTCAAGTTCTGGTAGGTGAAAGTATTAATTATTGACTGTTTGTTTGAAATTGCAACCTTCTTGAGAAAAGTCTGTTTCAAAAGTGACAATAACAGAATAATCGTGATACTCGTAGAGCTAGGATTATCTAAGAATAACAAAATGATGAAATTCAACATGTTCCCCGTAGCAACCGACCGAGAAACCGTATCAACGTACTTCATCCGGATTATATGGCGCAATTTACGTGTCTCTAGGCTGATCAAAAACACGCTGAGAGATGCTTTTCCTAATAAAACAATCAACAATGATGCCGGCTGTAGATCTTGCGGCACATAAACCATAGGACTACCATTCCGCGACGGTCTAAGAGCTGCGGAGCTAACAGCCACCGCACCGCCACCGATTTAATCGGAAAGCATTCGAAAGCATCAGCAAGCACCAAGTAAAATATTACCCACCGGAACTTTAGTGGGTCGCCCAGAATCCGAACGACAACACCACCACCAGCAGCAAAACTATAAATCGAAAATCACTGCACTTTCGTCGCGGCGGATTCCGGCCGTCAAGAAGGCAGAGGCACAGCGACGGACGAAATGAGTCTTAAAAATTCAACAACGCTTCCAAGCGTTCAATCAGCTGTGTCTACGAAACGAGAAATGAATTCGTCCCTATACCGGATCGCAGCAGCAGCAAGCCGGCAACTCATCACCATCACCACTCAAATGAGGCTGGGGAGGAGAGTTTTGGGAGCGGGAGGGGAATTTTAGTTAAAATCGATACCCGAGTTGAATGCCAAAAAAGGTTTCCTTCATCCTAGTATGACATGGTGTGTTGTGAGATACCGTCCGTTCCTTGGTGGGGTAAGGAATATGTGGCCAACCCGAGCGACCGAGCGAAACAAGACCGGCAGCGCCATTTTCACACTGATTGCCCAGATTCGTCTTGGCGTCCTCACATTTTCAGCTCTTTTTCTGAAAGATAGCAATAATAGTGACCCCTTCACCACTGTCACTGCCGCGTCACTGCCGATACCCTGCAAGCCAAGCACCCTTTACTTTCAGGCAGCTTTTGGCCCACACACACACACACACACACGTCTATTCCGTAACATCTCATGCAAGGCTGCCGTAAAAATGTCATTCCATATGAGACTCGGTATCATGAAAAATAACGAAATTTATATTTATACACACAATTTTCGCCTTGCTTTCTTTGCATACCCAGGCAGAGGCTAGCGGCTACTAGCCAGAGAAACCAAGCAAGCAGCCAGCGTAAGGAGCCTGCCGTCGGAGAACAACAACTGCCATGCCATCGCATCGCATCGGAAGGATGGAAGATGGAATTCTAGCCTCCACCACCACCCACTTAAGCTTTGCCCCTCATAGAATATGTACGTTTATAGCAGGGGCTGAATAATTCATAAGGACCGACAACCGGGGAGCGGCGATATTAGATATGTTTAAACAAGCACAACTGCATGGGCGTATCAATCAGAATGTTCGGATTGTAAAAAAAAAATCCGGTCATAGCAAAAGTACCGACAGTTTCCTATGCAATTCTCCGTTCCGTTCCGTTCCGGCGTCGGAGAGCATCCAATCGCCTGCCACTTAGTTTGTCTTGGCTATGATTCTTGCGGTGGCGAACAGAAAAAAAAGGATAATAGGCTGGCTGGCACATATTTTGTTTTATTTCTGCGAATTCATGTCTCAATCAGCATCGCCAATGACCCTACTGCTGCTGCTGCGGCCCGGCCCGGCCCAGCACGGCGCAGCGGTTCGTATATTTCCTAGGACAATATTAGCATTTTATGGCCGAGTGCTCGACTCAATGATGGATGACAATTTTATGATCGGAAAATAAATATCGAACACTCGATTTGTGCTGCGCCCAGCCCAGCTCAGGGAAGAGCGGAAGGTGCTTTTTACTGGCTTTCATACTTTTTTTCGCGCTTATCGGCGCGGCGGGCGCTCTGCGTTATTGCGTGAGAAAATGGTTCCACGGTAGTCGGAGTTCTGTTTTACTAGGCAAATTATGGGAAAATAAATGTTTGATTGTTTGCCGAAAATACAGCCTTGCCAAGGTGGACGGACGGTTCTCGGTTGTGGAACGCGCTTTTGCGCCCAAAGATGAGTTGGAAAAATGTTGTTTTTATTGGCCGATCGAATGCTGGTGCAAATATTATGCATTTTACCTGTGTATAGAGAATTATTGGAGACTTTGAAGGTTTGCGTGACTTACCTGAAAGAAAAAGGAAAAAAGACTATTAAGCAGGTTGAACTTTTTCTTGGCTCATGTGCTGCCATAAATATTGCTATGATTAATCATCCATCTATTTCATATAATCGATTAATAGTTCTGTAACTAATCTGGTGCACTCTAAATCGGAATTTGTTAGACCACAAGCAGCGTTAAACTCGTACGACTTAATGTGCTCTCCTCTCAATTGTAAAATTTAGGAACGAAAGTCTCTAATTCTGTTTAAATTCTTGTTTAAAAGTAAAACTGATATTTATAAGAATGCCGTTATTAACCGTTAATTATAAAGGGGGTTTCCCATGGGCGTTCCTTTGGTTGTTTGTAAAAGTTACCCTGAAAAGCAGGAAAAAATACCCATGCAAAGCCGTGTTGGTTGGTTTCAGATAACCTTTAACTTTGCATTTGCAAATGTTGCAATATTCTGGGAACGTGACCAGTCTTCAAAAAGTGACAACGCTGGGGAAAAGCGCAGTAACATCAAACGAAACTATTATCTAAACAGCCTTAATGCTACGCGAAATAGAACCAAGGCCCGGAGGATCAAGTCACTTGACTCAAGTGTTACAATACCATTCGATAGGGTTCGATGAATTGAGCAATGTATGTGTGTTTTCAGTGAGGAAACGTTTAATACCTGACACACTAATGATGCATGTTTATTTACAACACGTGGCGCGATGTGAGAATCTAACCCACTGAAAACCTCACGGAGGCGTGACATAAGTCTTCCTGCAACTTCTGGGAGCAACCACAGTGTTGCGCTTCAGTTTCGTCTAAGTGTCCTAGTTAGCATTGTTGGTCTGCTTGCCGTCTCAGTCTCTCCACTTTCGTTGCAGCTGAACCATAATCTTTGCTATTACGTTGTTGACGATATTCCAAATATTCTCCTCCCAATACCTGGCGTTTTCTACGTTATCCACGATCAACAGTGGCATCCCGCTTCGAACCGCGGCAGATGTTGACCATTCGGCTCCACTGTTTCTTCTGCTACCGCGCACTCTGGACAGGAAGGTGTCGCTGCGTGTCCGAACTGGGGCAGGTATTGCCTGGAACAACCAAGCCACGACAAAAACTGCACCAAGTGAAAGCACCAATGATTCCCGTTTAACCATGTCGACAGAACCGGTACAAGCCTGCACGTCCATTCGCCATTCTCGGGAACTGGCCCAGTCTTGCTGCCATTTAGCCAACGATTCCTCACTCATCGGCTTCCGAATTCCTGTGCTATATCTTCGTCTGAACCATTCCTTATCTTCCTCTAGCAGCACTGCAGTCCAGACTGGGGCTCTGTATCGCAGACAATAGCCATCGCGTCCTGCCACGAAGCCCGGTTCTATTCAACATGATTCTGGCCAATGCGTTGATAGTCTTTGCTGCCTTTTCACAATCCTAGTCGATGACGTGTCAGTTTGAGTTAAGCCGGTCATCTATCTTTACTCCAAGAGGCTTAAGCATACGCGTGGAAGCAATTACACGCTCTCCGAGAATGATTTCTGCCCGTTTTACGGCTTTACAATTACTCACCAGCAGGACCTCCATTGTGTGGCGGACTACTTGGAGTATTTGCCACTTCGCTTCCTGCATCCACTTTTCTATTGTTCTTATCGTCTCGAACTTCAGTGTTTCACCTGTCACCGATAGCACAACGTCATCGGCAAAACCGACGACAAGCACACCTCTGGGCAGTTTCGAAATTAGTTCGCCACTGTACATCCCGTTCTGTGAAGCGTTGACCGAGGATGGAGCCTTGCGGGATGTTAATCATCTTCCGCCTTTCGACGGACCCGTAAAGCACCCTGTAAAGTGACCCCTGAGTAGTAGTCGTAGTCGTAGTCGTACTCGTACTCGTACTCGGCTTCGCTGTTTCTTCTACCACCGCGCACTCTGGACAGGAAGGTGTCGCTGCGCGTCCGACCTTGGGCAGGTATTGCCTGGAACAACCGAGTGACAACAAAAACTACACCAACTGAAAGCTGATTTGCCAATGATTCCTGTTTAACCATGTCGACAGAACCGGTATAAGCCTGCACGTCCATTCGCCATTCTCGGGAACTGGCCCAGTCTTGCTGCCATTTAGCCAACGATTCCTCACTCACCGGCTTCCGAACTCCTGTGATATATCTTCGTCTGTAGCATTCCTTATCTTCCTCTAGCAGCACTGCAGTCCAGGCTAAGGCTCCGTATCGCAGATAATAGCCATCGCGTTGCTGCCTCGAAGCCCGGTTGTATTCAACATAATTCTGGTCAATGCATTGAGTCTTCGCTGCGTTTTCACAATCGTAGTCGATGACGTGGCAGTTTATGTTTATGTTTATGTTTATGTTTATGTTTATGTTTATGTAGTAGTAGTAGTAGTAGTAGTAGTAGTAGTAGTAGTAGTAGTAGTAGTAGTAGTAGTAGTAGTAGTAGTAGTAGTAGTAGTAGTAGTAGTAGTAGTAGTAGTAGTAGTAGTAGTAGTAGTAGTAGTAGTAGTAGTAGTAGTAGTAGTAGTAGTAGTAGTAGTAGTAGTAGTAGTAGTAGTAGTAGTAGTAGTAGTAGTAGTAGTAGTAGTAGTAGTAGTAGTAGTAGTAGTAGTAGTAGTAGTAGTAGTAGTAGTAGTAGTAGTAGTAGTAGTAGTAGTAGTAGTAGTAGTAGTAGTAGTAGTAGTAGTAGTAGTAGTAGTAGTAGTAGTAGTAGTAGTAGTAGTAGTAGTAGTAGTAGTAGTAGTAGTAGTAGTAGTAGTAGTAGTAGTAGTAGTAGTAGTAGTAGTAGTAGTAGTAGTAGTAGTAGTAGTAGTAGTAGTAGTAGTAGTAGTAGTAGTAGTAGTAGTAGTAGTAGTAGTAGTAGTAGTAGTAGTAGTAGTAGTAGTAGTAGTAGTAGTAGTAGTAGTAGTAGTAGTAGTAGTAGTAGTAGTAGTAGTAGTAGTAGTAGTAGTAGTAGTAGTAGTAGTAGTAGTAGTAGTAGTAGTAGTAGTAGTAGTAGTAGTAGTAGTAGTAGTAGTAGTAGTAGTAGTAGTAGTAGTAGTAGTAGTAGTAGTAGTAGTAGTAGTAGTAGTAGTAGTAGTAGTAGTAGTAGTAGTAGTAGTAGTAGTAGTAGTAGTAGTAGTAGTAGTAGTAGTAGTAGTAGTAGTAGTAGTAGTAGTAGTAGTAGTAGTAGTAGTAGTAGTAGTAGTAGTAGTAGTAGTAGTAGTAGTAGTAGTAGTAGTAGTAGTAGTAGTAGTAGTAGTAGTAGTAGTAGTAGTAGTAGTAGTAGTAGTAGTAGTAGTAGTAGTAGTAGTAGTAGTAGTAGTAGTAGTAGTAGTAGTAGTAGTAGTAGTAGTAGTAGTAGTAGTAGTAGTAGTAGTAGTAGTAGTAGTAGTAGTAGTAGTAGTAGTAGTAGTAGTAGTAGTAGTAGTAGTAGTAGTAGTAGTAGTAGTAGTAGTAGTAGTAGTAGTAGTAGTAGTAGTAGTAGTAGTAGTAGTAGTAGTAGTAGTAGTAGTAGTAGTAGTAGTAGTAGTAGTAGTAGTAGTAGTAGTAGTAGTAGTAGTAGTAGTAGTAGTAGTAGTAGTAGTAGTAGTAGTAGTAGTAGTAGTAGTAGAGGCGCATTCCGGGGTTATAAGTCGCCTTCCAGTATAAGGATCCTTCCGTGTAATAATCAATTTGGCTGTACCAACTTTAACCCACGTGATGATTTGTTTGAGAATTGACAACTGTCACATTTGCTTCAGACCTTAAGGATTCAGGTTGGCAATCCACTCCATCATTCAGCCTTCCACATATATGATATCAATAATAATACCGCCATCCGGGGTGAGATTGTGCCACGGGGGTGAGATTGTGCCAAAAACCAAAAATGTTTATTTGTGAAAATTTATTATATCTATAGAAACTGGTGACCTAAATTCAAAATGATGATGAACATAACATATTTGTTCATAACTTAGAGTGGAACACAGATAATATTAGCAAACTATTTAGCCCAAACAGGGCTTCAAAGTTCGCGATCAAAAATACTCGGAAATAACGCTTGTAAAAAATGTCCCCCATAAACCAACCCAAACAAGAAATCGCATCAACTTGCTATTTTGAAGGTATATAAACTAATCATTTACAATGTATTGAAAGGTTATTATGCGTTGGATAAGTTTTGATTACGAAAATAATATTTTTCGAAACTTTGTACTTTTCGAGCTTCATGGGGGTGAGATTGTGCCAAGCCATAATGATCCTATTTGTGGATTTCACATACACAACAAAAATACGTCAGTATACACCAGTACACTCACATTCCTTACTATTGAGCACAATATTTTAACAGATTAGATTGCATCATCCATTTTAGAGCAAACAACATCATATGTCTGCTGAATAATTTAAACTAATTTTTACTTTTTCTCTGGAAATTTCAGATACTTTGAATAAACACTCAAATATAAGACGAATATATTATACCGTGTATAAACTGCAAGTTTTAAGGAGGGGGAGGGACGTAGGGTGTTCTGCGGCTGCGGGTTCTCGAACGAAGTAATGGTTACTGTTGTTAAATGATCAAATAGGTATGTCCCCTTGGGATACACCCCTTCATATATCTCCCCTTTGTTAACCCTCGAAACGCTACTGGCTATATAAAGGCTGTCCATTGAGTACGAACTCATTTTTAGTTATTTCAGACCTCCCCGCGTTATTTTTGTTCATACTTTTTGTATGATGCGTTGTTTTTGGCCGATCCCCTGCCCCTAATAGTCCCATATGAACTACTTTATACTGATATGTATGTGTATTGTTTATAAACATGCTAATGTTCACTGTTTAGATTTTTAGCCTAACTTTATCTTTTTGGCACAATGTCACCCCCTAGAAGGGGTGAGATTGTGCCAAAGTTCATGCACTTCCAGTAAAATAAGGTTTCATTGTAAAAAAACCATCTCTACGGTAGTTGTTAATTGAACAATTTAGTATAATTTGACAGGTTTGAAATCAACTTAGTTCCTAAATTGCGTGTATACTGAGCTAAAGAACAAAAACATATGCTTTTTTGGCACAATCTCGCCTCGGATGACGGTACTATTAATATTATGATATTAAGATGAAATGTTGTATATATGGACAAAAATAGAACAATCTCATCAGCAGTCCTTCGAATGGAATAGTGTTGCGTCCTTTAAGTTTCCATAAGTGCTTCCAATAATTAATTTAATTTTTTTCTTCTGGTATCCATGTGCAGTATTAAAACTCGTTTTGGCCAAAGTTTTCACTATATAGCAGGAGGTGCTTCATAAGCTAAAAGAAAAAAAAATATTTTAAAAAAACTAATATTAGACCTACCTGTTAGCAAGGCCGTGTGGCTCCATCTTCTGCGGAAAACCGGCGTTTTTGAGATCAGCCAGCCGGGAACCACCCAACATCGCACCTCCTAGTTCGGCTACTCAATACAGCATTACCGGGAATGACAACGTGGAGGCGCTAGGTAGAGGCTTGGGATGGCCAGAGCTATGTTGGACACTCACCATTTGTTTCTGCCCATTTCATACCATTATTTACGACGATTATAGACGACCTCTCGGCTCGCTGGACTACTATCCGAATAGCGTCTACAGCAGATTTCCCTTTCCGGAATTCGAGCTGCATATTTGGCAGACCTTGTTCATCTTCCGTATACGTTGTTAGCCTGTTAAGGTTAATCCTCTCCAGGAGTTTTCCGCAAGTATCCAGCAACAGCACTAACTTCTAGATTTTCCACCTCTCCGGAAAACGACCATCTTCTAGACATTTCTGTAGCACTTTCCTGAACATATTTGGGTACATTTGTATCGTTACCTGCACGGCCACATTAGGGATTCCATCTGGACCGGGCGCTTTCTTGCTCTTCAGTCATCGAGCGACTACCACTAAATCAGCGTCGAAGACTTGCAGACCATCAGCATTTTCCGTCTCTTCTGGACCGTATGGCGTTGTTAGCCACATCGTAGGGTCATGCGTCGGGAAAAGTTCCCCACGGTCGCTTTCAGCTTATCCGAGCCCAACTCCTTAGTGGTCACAGGACCTTAGATCTTCGTCATCACGATACGGTACGCATTACCACACGGGTTAGCATCATCCTTCTGGCAAGCTCCTTGTAGAAGTTGCTTTTGCTCAGCTATACTTTGCATTTCAATGCAGACCTGGCTAATTTTAACACTACGTTACGCACTTCTCGAACTGCAGTATCCGGCTGTCTGAACGCGTCTTCTGGCTCTGAGACAACTAGCGCGGAGGTTCAAAAGGGTTGAGCCGGCGATGGGCTGTTAAAAGAGTTATTTACGTCGATCACGACAATGGCGCAAAAACGGTCTCCACTTCGCTTCTGTGTAGACAATTTTTGGGTTCGCTCGACTATTATCCGAATAGCGTCTACAGCGGATTTCCCTTTCCGGAATTCCGGAAACTGCATGTTTGACGGACCGTGTTCACCTTCCGTGTACGTTCGTCAGCCCGTTGAGGATAATCCTCTTTAAAAGTTTTCTGCATGTATCCAGCGTAACTAAAACGTGATTCGACTATCTTGCCATACCGTTAAATCTTTCTAAACTTGCTGTTAGCTAATTTGCCGTTCTGAATAACATTTCATTAATTGAATATGATTAATATCACGTATCAAGCAGGTACTTTGTAGCATGAAAATCGAATTTTAAAGAACCTAATTCAAGCTCATTAATTTAAATATTGTTAGCTTAGATTTACCCTTCATTCGTAACACTCAACCGTTTCCCACTCGAGAAGTCAATCTCAATGAGCGTAAAAATGATCAATTAATCAACGTCTAGGGCGGCGGAAAGTAAAACTCTCACCCGAATAGGCTGTTTAGTTTTATTATTTTACAAATTGAGCCAGCTTAGACGGCGGAACAGCAGCCATGCTGACTGGCGACGGCTGCGAGCAAGTAACGGAGAACCAAGACGAGTATATTCAGTCATAAACGTTTAATCTGACAGGCAATTATTTTTTTCCTCCCCATTCGAAGCCTACTACTAACTGGCTGGTACGTATGGGGTCGGTCGGCCTGTCTTCTGTCTGACAGCGTAGCAACCAGAGATTTTATCTGCGATAACTTCAGAATTTCTTCCCTAAAAGTACAGCAGAGCGGAAACTACGCAACCCCCCTCACCCTCACCACGCACCACCGACCACCGCGCGCTCTATATCACACACAACCCGAACCGAGAAGCAGATAATTAAAAGCCAACAAATCAAAGCCTACTCTGATCTAGACAGGACCCGCATGAAAACAGAACCCGGAATCTGCATACGGTAAAATTCTTCACCATCCGGAGCGAGATGAGTGACGACCGTAATATGAGCGTAACGTGGCGTACTTTTCAAAGCGGATCTTCAATTATTTCCGAACCGGATGTCGCATCGGAATTGATGATCGAGCATCTCGTATCATCTTACTGTTCGGAAAGGATACGGCAAAGGAAGGCAGGCTCTTCCCTTAGGCGAACAGCGGCGGGTGTGACCTCAATGCGGTCGCTGCCGCTTCCGCCGTTGCTGCACCAGCCGCTGTGCTGGGTTATAATTCTCAAATTATTCCTTCAGATGCTACTACTGCTACTGCCAGTGCTGGTGCTGCTGCTGGTGGCGGTGGTTGGCACCTTCCCATTTCTCTTTTTTTTTCTTCTTCCATGTGACTGGTGTATGTGTGCGTGTACGTGTGTGTGTATGCAATCTATGGATTCGGACGAACGAGCAAAGACGGATGGCGTGTAGTTTTAATTTATGGTATTTTCATATTTCATGTGATATTTCATTTCGTTCAAGCTGCGCTCAACTCATCCTTGCTGCTACTGCTGCTGTTCGGTTCGGTTTGCTTTTTATTCTTTTTCTCATTTGTCCCGAAACGTGCGAATGCAAATTTGTGCCTCTCACCCCGAAAAGTAGCGAAAACCCTCCATCGAAAAACTATCGTATGCTAGGAAAAATGATTTCAGGAAACACTCGAGGAGGAATTAACATAAAAAATAATAAAATATAGTTTACGTATTACTGGTTTGCGCTACGCGCCGCACAATTTATGACGTTCGGAGTAATATTTTCCAGCCTTGGCTCGGTCCAGTTTACTCCAGGCTCGGTCGCCGTCGCCGCGCCGGTCGGTTCCTTTCGCCTTTCGATTTTTTTTTTCTGTTCTTCGGCAACAACGGTCAAAACCTTGCCAGCAACCGACCGAAAGTTGCGATGGTCAAATTTCGGTCGCTACCAACCAAGGCAAGGATCGGCCTGTGTTGCATCATCTCACGTACATGCCGACATACATACCTACATATTTCGGCATTCAGTAACACCCCTTGCATCGTCCGCCACATCCTGATCCTAGTCGTTCGACCGCGGAGCCATGGATTCAGCGGGATCTCGGTTCTTTCCGTTCCGTGGAGCCTGGCCTTAGCCTTACATTCTCTTCAATGGAATTCACGCGAGACCGTGTATGTTTGTATGTGTGTATGTGCGTGTCACTAACCGTCTCGTCGCTAGGCATTCCGAAATGGAAGAAAAATGTTTGTATCAAGCCGCGTATCGTAGCTGGCTATGACTTGTCGACCAAAAAACACACAACTAAATAAAAGGGGGGTGCCAAACGATGCGTTACTGCCACGATTTGAGGGTAAATTAATCATGGTTGAACATAATAATACGCATTTTATGAGCTGTGTGACTAATTGAGTTGGAATTTACTGCGTAAATTACTCTACCCATTGTTAGCCTGTACCTTGGAGAAAATTGTCGCTTTTTTAAGGGCAGAACATTGGCTTTGATTTTAAATTATCTATTGCAAATTGATTGTAGGTTGTTAGAGGGTGCAAAAAGCAAATGAATGCTTTTTTGGAACAAAAACAATTGCGTGTATTTCAATTATTTATTATTGAATTCAAGATCTTGTCTTACAAAAATGAAGCATTTTCTCCATACTTTTAAGAAAAACTACGGATAAAATTATTCGTCACGGTTTCGAAGGAATTCTCGAACTTTTCCTGTAATATGACTCATTAGGCGGCGCACACTTTCTTCGTCTTCGTTAATGTCTTTGACAACTTTTCCCTTTACCTTGAGTCTCCTCTTCATGGTCTTTCGGAACATACTGGACCCCTTTCTCTGCATACCATTCTTGATCAACTTTGCTGTAATCACTGTAATGACAGCTTGCCAAATCTGGTCAAAACGACACGGGATGGTGGTGGGACACTCCTTTTGGTACAGTTCCGACATCATTTGTCTTCTTATTTGTAACATTTGTCACATCTTATTTGTAACGAAAACTTTCGTTTTTCTGCAACGGCTGAAATGCCGTGTCAAATCATAAATTTTCGTGCAAATTTGTCGTCAAAAACAAATTTAAATTTGCTTGGAACATCTCCCCGATCCGTTGGCTCGACATAGTCTTGACCTTCATCGTCCATCAGAAGACACCCGCCGAATTTGGTTAACACCCGGTCGTATAGCTTTCGAGCACGGATTTTGGCCACGCTATTCTGTTTTATGGTTCGGTTTGGCTGTTTGCTAGCTCGATCACCGAATTTTCCGGCCAAATCATGGTCCGAAAGATTAAGATTCCTCTTGATGGTCTTCAAAATCTTACCACGCAGTTTCCGGTCGACAGTTCCACTCCGATGATTAGCTTGAGGCTTCCGAATCGTCATTAATGTTTGCTTATACCGTCGGATAACGCGCAATACGGTATTTCTGGGCAATTTCAGCTGTTTAGCCTAGATGTAGACCACAATGGATTTTCCAAATAACTGTGCACATTTTTTCCCTTCTTTCGACTTCCATGTTGTTTGTTTACAAAATACAGGTGTTTTGCGGAATTTCGAAAATACATAGGTGAAGCTAACAAAATTTCCAACACGTGGACGCAAAGAACTTCCAAGTCCGTCCACCAAGAGCGCCACAATATGAGCAAAAGTTTGTTCCAAAACAAACAATCATTTGTTGCTTCCGTTAATCCAAGGATTTTCTGTTTTTTGAATGCTTTCATATCCAGATCCGTTTTCAAAATTCGATTCGAGGAGATTCCCTCTTGACGTTCAATTCCGTGCGGACCGGTCGCAACTGCGACGAATTCGCATAGTATGTATAATATAGTATTTATTTATTATCAACGACCATAACACGAACATTAGTACGTGTACACCGAACGAGACACAATACGAAAATGACACTACGTCAAGTAAGAGTTAAGTCATGATGACACACACATGGCCTTAGTTTGACTGTATTAATATATATGCCGTTGCTAGCATAGAATGAATTTTTGTTCGAATATACCGCGGACCCCCGTTCGTTTGACCGTTTATAATCTGAACACATTTTAATTCGAACCCCGCTGATTTGCACGACGTGCAAGCAAATTAAACATGGTTCAAATGTCATTCTCAACATGACATCATTTGCTTATGCAGACAATGCACATAAACACGATTTGTTTGTACTAATCTAGCGTGTTTAATCTGTTTCACATTCTGTTTTCCCAACGATTATAATAGAAATCCGATCGGAGAATGAACAGTCACCGCTTTGAACTGCCAACTGAATCAAACCACCAAAACAATAGCAAAGAGCAAGGCGGCCAGTTCATACAAGTTTCAGCATATTTGGGGTTACCAGTTGATCAAATTAAAAACTAACCCCGTTAGTTAGTTAGTTGAAACGAACGGAGGTCCACTGTATATGTGTCACACTGTATATCTACTTCCGATTATATCAGCCCATTATTATATCAGTCCCAAAAATAATTTTTTTGTTTGTTCTTTTCAAGTTTTTTAATGATTCCTTTGAGCCTGGAAATTAAATAAAAGAAAAACTTATCCAAATTAATTCTACTATGTAAATTTTATTCTTGACAGATGCGTATTTCGCCTACGACTTACAGGCTTCCTCAGTGTCTGTTTTAGAACTCGAGTTCGTATCTGTCAAGCAAAAAATATACATAGTAGAATTAAATTGGATAAGTTTTCCTTTTATTTAATTTCCAGGTTTCGTATTCTACAAAGACGCTCCAAAAACTTCAGATTCTTTTGAGGTCATATGAACCCAAGTGAGTGTTTCCGGCGTTTCGAATCGAATAACACATCAAAATTTGATCTTGTCTTGGCTGACATAGTTGGTAAAATAACAAAAAATAATATCAAAATTTTGTTCCTTCAAGGCCAAAAGAATAACTACTTGTGTTATTTGAATAACAAAGCAATAACATGACTGTATTCAAAGTTTGGAATAACATATTTTAGTATTATTAAGGTATTGAATAACAAATGTAGTAGCATATGACATATTAAAAAATAATTTCATAAAATATTTATAATTTAAAATCTCTCTAATCAATAAAAAAAATTTTATGAAATATATCGAATGTCATTTTAAAGTCACACATCAGTCAACAAAATCAAACAATGTTTTAAATATCTACTTCATAACAAAGTGTTATCAAGGTATCTCCATATCAATTCAATAATAAAATATCGTATTATACTTTAGTTTGATATAGTTTTGATATTACTTTGCTCTTCGCTCCTGCTCGGGTATCAATACAAACAACTTTGTCGAAGACATTATAGCTGTATCTCTTCATAGGAATTAGCTATGAAGCGTTATTTGTGGACAAACCCTTAAAAACACTTGTTTTTCTCTAAATTATTCTGGTCAAATTTTACGTGTTCAGTGTTCTAGAAAGTTATTTAATTTACTGAAAACCACCTTTTAGTGGAACATCGTTATACGTTATTTTCTAAATTTTCCGAGAAATTGAGCTTTTTTGGTCAAAAATAGTGCTTCTTTGAGCTCAAGGATTTCTCAAGGTGGCAAATGGTGGCAGATCGAACAACTCACACATGAAAGTACAACAAAAAAGCAGTAAAAGCAAGTATCAGTTGTCTGTATCTAATCGCATCCTCAAAAGTTATTGATTATTGACACAAATAGCTTTTCAGGTGCTTTTTACATACAAATTATTATACAGTAATGTTCCGATTTTGTTAGCTCCCGATTTTGTCTACCCCCGATTTTATTAGCTTTTTCCCGATTTTGTGAGCCTATAAATTTTGTTTAACTTTTGAGCTTTTAAACATGATTGATGAAAACTTTTCAGTCGGCTTAAAGCTATTCTGATTCTCTGGGGAGAGTTTTTGAATGAAATGAGGACTTTTTTGCGCGTAATTTGGGGTCAAAATTAGAGTTCTACAATTCCTTAACGAGCAAAGATAGAAGTATACTATATTCCGCAATGTTGTGTATTTTTACTATTTTTACAACTTTGTAAAATAGAAAAAAGTCATACAACCCCAAAAACAACTAGAATAGAAAAACTGATTTTAACGATTTTACATATAAGAGAAATGGGATTTGTCTATCTTTGCTAAAGAGTAAGAAGGTTACTGTCTTCAGAAAAATTTCTTGTAATAATTTACCGTTAAAATTTGCTGAACACATCAATGTGTTATATTTAAACTGAAGAAAAATAAATTTTTTATTGCACTTTTAGGGGGATTAACCAAAATTTGAATTCCGCTGGACAATAGAACTTTTAAGTTTAAGAAACTCTTCCAAAGGTTCCATAAACCTAAAACCAAGTTTTCCCACTGAAAGCTGATGCTCACCAAAGATTAGCATTGGGCGATACTGTATCTGTATCGAAAAAATCGATACTCTTGAGCCGATACATCGATATTTTGGATCGATACTGAGCGTCCCGGTACCGGCCAGTATCGATACTAAAACGACGATATTTGTATCGATACCTTTATAGTAAATGCTAGAGAAACTAAAATACTTTACTTATCCTAATGCGATGTCCATTAGGATTTCACCTGCATAGCAATGTTCCGCCAAAAAACTCGATCCATGGCATCTCGAATGTCCCACACTTTCCAGGACTTGCTCCATTTGGTCTAACCGTCAAGCACGCTGCGTACCTCTACGCCTGTTACCAACAGAATTCGAGGCAAACATCATTTTTAAGGGATTGATTTCCGACATTCTAACAACATGTCCCGGCCATTGTACTCTTCCAGCCTCAGCAACTTTCTGAATACTGGGTTCGCCGAAAAGCTGCGCCAGCTTGTGGTTCATGTTTTTCCTCCATACACCGTACTCACATACCCCACCAAAGATGATCCTAAGCACACGACGTCCAAAAGTGGCCAGTCTCCGTCGAGCATTGTCCGCGTTTTGTGCTCGTAGACTATTAGTCTTATTTGCGCTTTGTACGTGGTACTTACATTTGGTATAGGGATGAAGCTTGCTAGATTTTAGGGTCTTGCAGAATCCGTAGTAAGCACGACTTCCGGCAAGAATATCTCTGCGTATTTCTTTGCTGCAGATGTTATCCGACCACCTCGAACTCGTAGAAATTTAAATAAGAGGTGTACCTAATTAAAAGTACGGCAGCTAATTTAATAATAATTGATTCAAACTGAAGTCCAATATCATTTGATCATCAATATCAATTTGAAGTTCTATTTTAAACATAATGCCATGCTTAATTCTAAGTTAAATTTCAGTACCCATTTCATGTTCAATATCCAGTTTAATTTCAGGTTCAATTTTAAGTAAAATTTCAAGTGCAATTCCAGCTTCGATTTTAAAATCAATTTCAAATGCGATCAATTAGACAACTCGCAAGTTGCTGAGAACTACGCGCACTTGCTGAGTGAAGCTCTGCTTTCCTCAATGGAGGTAGCTGTCTTGGCACTCGAAGATGGATGTGGTTGGATACGCTAGACCGTCAATGAAGCCGCAACCGCGTTGTTAAGTGAAGAAACGCTGAGTGCATGAAATGACTTTTGACGGAGATGAACTGGAAGGGGTTGATGAGTTAATAAATTAGGGGTCTCTGGCAACCGCCGTCAGCCATACGAGTAAGCAGATTCAACGACGCATTCTAGCTAAGTCAGGTCTACTTTTCCTTTCGTAAGTCATTTCGATCAAGGAGCATAAACCGTACGCAAAATATAAATGCATTTACCGTGTTTGAACGCACGAGCTGCAGGCACTACTTTGCAAGATTACCATCGTACACCTGCCGGCTGGCCATGTTGTACGAATGCACCATTGGCACCCGGTTGAAACTGATTTGCCAGGTCTTGATATAGCACAATCCACCCCGGCTCGTTACGACGTAGCATTTTTTTTTCTCGTTTCTCTTGCTGATAGCGCCATCACTGGTCTGCAACGTGCATCCAACCAAATTTCAGCAGTGTTTGACTTTCATCTAGCTCAGCAAGTGTAACGTTCTACATTTATTTCAACGTTTCGATGTTTACTGTATTAGGTGTTAAGGACCATTAGGGTATTGTTGCCTGTCGGTAAAGTTATGATAAAGTAATAAATGTTTTTCTGGAACTTGACAGATTTCTTGACGGCTTTTGCACTGGTTTTCGGTGCAATTTCCATGATAATTAAAATTAGCTAACTTCACAGTAGCTCACCACAGCGTTCATACTAGAAAGCATTTTGCTCCACAACACGCACGAGGCATCTCGGTTAAATTAGATGCACCCATAATTTACAATTCTCCTCCACCATCCCTCAATACAATCCGCATGTCGCGCGGATCCTTTCTAAAAGGGGCAGTTTGGTCATCGCTTATCTGAAGTCTCCAAAGCGCTTGTAGAGCAAAGTGTTTAATTGGATGATCTGTATGGTTGTAGTGGTACATTCTCACGGTCATCATATTTGTCCAGCTTTGTATGGTTTGTACCTTCTGTAGCGTAAACAGCGGTGGAAGGGGGTTAAATTAGTTGGTTTGTCGAATCTAAATCTTCATCCGCATGTTTGGTCAGAAAATGTTCTGATTTTTTAGTTCGACCGATATGGTCACCTCGCTTTATATTCATAAGTTCCGTTTCTAGCATTTTGTCATTTTTGGCTGAGTGGTCGATTTCTAGCCGGCCCGGCCGGTTTTTCACTTGCAAAGCCGGTGACCGATCAATCTGGCAAAAAGTCGGTTTACCGACTTAAAAAACGGATTTGTACTTTTTGTCCGATTTTTAAAATTTTTTTTTTTTTGTTCCATCATTCCACTAGACTTTCTCATCAATTTTTTAGCAATCCTGAGCAATTCATTGCAGTTTCCGGTCAAGAGTTTAAAACCGCAGGCCTGACCAGTCCGACATCAGCTATTATTTCGTTCCTAACGAGATTTCGTATGAGTACGAAAGAGAATCAGACACATTCCAGGATTCTATAACATTAGCCCGAATGTAACACATGCCCGAATGTAACATTAGGAGCTCCATAACCGCAAGGTTGCAGAATCGGCTGGCTGCGAAGTCTGTTGTATAAAAACAGAAGGTGTACGGAGTGTAACACCCAAGATTTGCTTTCGGATCGGTGGTGCGAAGCCCACACTCGTGTGGTCTAATTTCCTCACAGACGCGTACTCATTCTTTCGGACCCTCGCTCTTATTTATTCATGCACTGCAAAGAATTTTTGCGAGTGTGTGTTTGGCTAACAGCTATGGTCGTCGCTCTCGTTCGTCATTGAAGCCCGAGCTGCTGATACAAATTACTCGCGAGGGTTCGCACTCCCGCCCATGAATAAAATTGAGGGCGAAGATGACGAAGAAAAGAAAAAGTAATGCAAAATTTGTATCACAGTTCTTCATTAGCTTCACAGGCAACTGATTGCTCGTGAGTTTTTCGACTCGCGAATAAGCTATGCAGAAAGATGGTGTGAGACTGTGCGTTCGCCAGCGTGTGGGTAACCGAATTTCTGCACACAGCAACGGCGGCTGTTTCTTTTACGACTGCGTGAGCGATGTAACCGTTGAATACTATGCTTCTCATACTCTCTCGCGTGTGAGTAGGCATCGTCGACTTTTCGTTCGATTCGCAACATTGCTTTTGGTTTTATTGAATCCCAAGAATACTCAAGAATAAGACACACAACAAAAGTAATTTAACTGCTGTTATTAATTGTTATGTAAACTTTATTTGAAAACTAGTCTCGCTCTAACCTAGCCTATAAATACTGAAACAAAAGACTGCCGCTTATTCAGTTTGAAAGTGGCAAAAAGCGGCTTCGCCGCTTTATCTTTTACAAAAGTTAAATCGATGCGAGGACTAGGGAAAATTAACTAGTGGTCAGTAGACCTAGGAAAGCGAATAGACCTAAACAGATGTGATTCTTAAGGGGGCGCTGCCCCCCCACAGTGGCCGGCGCTTCCGACGGCGGGTCACCGGCGAACACTCGCCGTTGCCTACGGTCGGCTCGCCCTGAATCATCTAGGAAACGCTTGCTACTAATCTGGTAAAAAGGTCCCATATCTTAAGATAAGCCTAACTCATATCTCGCTTAATCAAAATCAAAGATTTAAAAATTGCTGAGCTCGAAAATCAGCCAACTCTAGTCAAGTGATTGAAATCAAACAGTGTAATAACGACAAAGCAGAAATAATTCGTTACTATATTGAATTAATATCAATTTAATTTTAATTATTGGTGACAAATAGTATTAAAGTTATAGTAAGTAAATTGTAAACACCGCTTGTTGAGTGTAAAAGCCAAAAAAGCACTTTCGCCACTTTTTATTTTATAAAAAAAAGCAAAGCCTTGGATTTATACCGTCTTTAGACATTATCCTTCTTTATCGACAGACTTCGCAGCCTGCTATTAGAATACAGAAAAATTACGGGGCCAGTGCAACGATCCTACTGACTCTATCTAGCAAGCACCGACTAGGCGAGATTCGAACATACGACTGGCTTGCTAGACCAGCATCGTACCTCGAAGCTAACTGGGCGGCTTTATTTTATAAAGGTAACTTGATGCGAGGACTAGGGAAAAATAACTAGAGGTCTACTAGATCTAGGAAAACGAATAGCCCTAGACAGATGTGATTTGTGCGGGGCCCCCCGTTTTCTAGTGTTACATTCGGGCTAATGTTACATTCGGGCTAGTGTGACATTCGGGCTTGTGACATTCGGGCTACTGTTACATTCGGGCTAGTGCCCTTCGGGCATGTGGTATTCGGGCTAGTGTTAGAAAACCCGAATATCTTCCAAAATAAGTGTTTTGAGCTGCTATTTAGTAGTACTTTCTCAATACGAGGGCGATGTTTGTTATAATAAGCATCATTGAATAGTAGCTGGATACTTTTCGTTACGGGACACCATCGCAGAAAATGCGTATTCTGAACATGATACAAACATTTGCAAAACTCTGCTCTGTTTGAAGTTTTTCAAGGTCGACCTGTTCCGAAGATTTTCAGCTGATGGCAGCCTGAAACTCAAAATGTAAAAGTATATTCAGGTTTTGTGCTTAGTTTTTAAGATATAATAAAAATCATTTCGTTACGGGACACCATGCGCTGTTGGGCAAATGGTATTCTGCAAATGGTGTCCCGTAACGAAAAAAGTAAACTGCATTATATGGATCATTTTCTCTAGATTTCTGTTCATATTTTGGCTGTCATATTTTCTATATCTGGTCTATATTTACTATATTCCGTAACAATAGTGTACTGAGTTGGTGTATTATAGGCTGGTAATAAGGCATACCTAACGAAGTCTATGTAAGGTGAAGTTTACCTCCAAATAAATGCGAGAACCATTACTCCCATGTGAGAACTTTACTGAAGTATTATGAAAGGCTTGCCTAATCATAGGATTTGGACATGTTGGTTATTGAAATGTAGGGGCTATGTATTAATTATGTAACGGATTTTCCAACTTTTGGACTGGTGGCCCCCTCTCCCAATGTAAGATTTTGCATGATTTTGGCCAAAACAACAAAATTCAAAAAATTTATTCAAAAGAGATTAAAAGGGATAAATAGGTTCGTGTTGATGCAAAAGGTTTTGTTTGCGCTGTACGATAAAATGGTATTAAATAGCAAATAATCGAAAAATAGGTAGGGTGTCTAGGTGCAAGACGACACCCCGGGGCCAAAGTGCCACTTTCCACTTTCCATGAAAACGACGAAGAATTTTAATGTGGTTATTAATTATGGTTTCTTAAGTGTCTTACAATATACAATAAGAAAATTCATCTAAAAAAATTCTGCCGTTCGAAGTACGACACGTACTGGGCATCTCGTAAGCTACAAAATCTTTGCTCGGCTAGGCTCTCTTGCTAGCGTGGTCAGCGGAGCCACTATAATTGCTAAAAAAAAAGCTGACTGAACAACTTCAGAAACGGAATTCAAAATTTTTAGACTCTTCAAATATTTAGCTCATTAAAGTATTGAAGTAAGTCGAAAACGTATTACGAAAAAGTGTTAGGAATAACTGTCACTGAGACTAAATCCTTTTTCTTTATCGAAAGATTTTCTTTCATTTACACTAACTTTAACATTAGCTTAAGCCAATTATTCTGATTCTTGAGCCTGTCCAAAAGAAATAAATAACTCTACGGGGCTCGTACAGAGATGCTACTGACTTTGGCAGCACCATCCAGTCTAGATTCAAACGTACGACAACTGGTATCGTACTTCGAAACTAACTTTTTGCGGGTGTCCAACTTTCATATGTGTCCATTTTTCCGTACAATGTCCAGAAACTATGATTGCTAGGAAATATTTTTGATGATAAAGTATTAATTTTGTAAGAAATTTAGTAGTATTATGGGTATATCAAACAGAGATATTTGTGTAGATAATGAATTTTAATTTTGATGTGCTTGTCTCTACCGCGCATTCCTTAACATTACAAATTACTATTATATTGTAATCATACTTATCCATACTTATAGTAAATACATATTTACTTGCATTCAGTCATTAAAATAATAGATTTATTATCGACGATAAAGATTAGATGAATGATGATGTGATAAGCGCTTTTTCGGTCAATTACTTTTTGCGTCAAACAAAACGCAACTGTTTTTAATAACCGCTTATCTGGAAAAAGCTCTGAGTTTTCAAAAAACTCTGTATGAACAAAATGTTACCCTGATAATGGAAAATGTTTTGACGATATATAATTTTAAATTATTTTGGTTCACAACTATTGACAGAGAATTATCTTCAGCCCTGTCCAAATGTTAAAAAAAATCTAAATTGTTAACCTTCCACTTGAAAGGTGCTTTTTATTATGAATTGTTGATAGACAATATTGTAATTCACGATTTTTGTAAGCTTTATAGTATGTTTGAACATACTACATTTAAATATTTTTAATATTACTGCTTTCAAAATTTGCTCTCACGTGATAGATGCGCGTGGAATGTGTCATAAACAGTAGTAAAAGCACACGCATATAATTTTCTAAAAATTAAGCTAAATAATAAACAAAAGTGTGGTTTTCGTTGCACCCTGTCAGTGCCGCCCGATATTTCAGCCGGATCGATACCTTTACAAAAATTGTATCGATATTCGAATATCGATATTTTTCGCAGTATCGCCCAATCAAAGAAGGTTCTGGACCAGTGTGCTGTGCCCGATTCATTGAGCTTTCGGTTGACCAATTGAGGGTTAAAGTTTAATTTTTAGACGAAATCTTCGATATTGCAAGGTCTTGTCTTGAATTTTGAAAAAATGTTCGATAATTTTTTTCCCGATTTTGTCAATTTCCCCATTTTGTCAGCCCAAAATTCAACATGGGGCTGACATAATCGGAACATTACTGTAAAACATATAGCAAAAACATTATTGTCGCTTACCAAACGAATGCTTTCCGTCCATGCTTGCACACTCTTACATGCCTTGCCGAAAATCAAAAAGCGCTTGCCAACGACGCCTTCGCCATTTCAGCAGGTCATCAGTGCCATCGCCATTTTACCTTGGCGACGACGACGACGACGACGACGAAATCACCATCGCCAACTGAGCAAATTAACAACGCACACGCACACCACGCAGCACAGCGGATAGTTAGCATTGCCACTAGTCAGGCACTTACTTCGAGACTTCGACATCACAACACACATACAGAAAGCAACCGTAACGCAAGTTCCAATGGCCGCAAGAAGCATAAAACGATTTTTTTTTCGCATGATCAACCGCGACACTTTCCTGAAACACTGGCTACACATTTTTCTTTAGATTTTGATAGTGGCACATTCCCCTTGCAAACGTCTACATCATAAAAAATAACCAATAAAAAATTGCCAACCATAACACTAGCTTTGCTTATTACATACCACCTTCTCTGTCACCTTTTCACTATATTGCTTTCCTCCATGTAAGAGCTTTGTCCTAAAATAAAAATATATAGTTCCCTTAGAAATTAGAAACTTTTATTCCAAACAACAGCACCATAGCACTCTTTACGTAGAAAAAAACTTTATGCACTAACTTTGGCACTCGCACGCCTACTTGCCGAAATTATTAATCAACTAATATTGCACTGATTTGTGCACTATTCACAGTTCTTGAAAGCTGCAACTTTCACCAAAGCCGAACCGCGAACTGAAGAATTTTTTCCGCCATCGTATCAGCGTCACTTGAAATGTACCGTTATACGCGAACGGTGAAGATCAGACGATGGGCACCGAGAACCAAGCAACTAGATTTGGCGTTGGGGTTGGGTTCACAAATGAACTTCTTTGGATAAATCCGAACGCAGTGCGGGATTCATTCCAGCAAAGCAAATTAAAAACGATAAGTTCAGTTGAGGTGGAGGCGGATGGTCAACCACATTTTAACGATACGATCAGCGTCACCGACAGATTTGAGTCTGTTTACGGTTTGTTTGCTCCATCAGCATTTTTCTTAATTCAGTTTTAGGCCCCATTTTTACTTTACTAGATGCACTTTTGCACCATGAAAGATAATATTATCTTGACGTTACGATTTTTTACATTAAAATTAAAAACACTCGTCGGTACAAATCCCAATTAATGATATGACATGTTGATGAAAACGACAATCTTGTTCAAACAGTATGGTTTTTCTGCCCGATTGCAACCATACTTGCCTGCATTTTAACCCAACTTTAGACCGATCACCCTGCAAAATTAAATTAATACCGCTAATTGTTTTGCGCTGCCGCAAAATGCTGCGCCCATTTGAATGCATCACCATCATTAACAGTCAAACATTGCAAAATCACTGACTAACAGAACCGAACAGAACAGTAGTGTGTTTAGATTGGTGGCCTCATTAGGCCACCATGTCGTCGTCTGTCCGTCCGTCCGTCGTCGGCGGTTTCTAGCGCACCCGCATACTTTCGGTGATTTAATGAACCACCGCCGCGCCGCCAATCTTTTGGAAAAGCGGGTAAATTGAATAATCAGCTCGAAATCAGCGACATTAAATCAATTCTGCCCCACAATCCAACACACGACTTCTTCGCTCGTGGCACTGCGGCACTGCCGAAAATTCCTTCCTTTCCGCATCGCATCGTGCGTCATGGCATGCTTCGGTGCACTTTCGAAGCAGTTTGTCAAAATGTGTGTAAAATGAAACATTCGTGGTTTCCGTGGTAACTTCCTCCCTGCACTGTGCTGTACTGTAGTGCAGCATTTGGTCATTTGGCTGTTTGACGGAGTTGGCAAATAAAGCATAAACAAAAAACAAAACAAAAACAAAAAAGCTGAACAGGAACAATCGGGCATCCGGATGGATCCTATAGAAACTACTCAGCTGGAGACTGACCACTGCACTGGGGGCTGGCGAACAGGACAAGAACAGGAAGCGGGGAAGACTCCCGAATTTCGAGATTCACTCCCAGGAGGAGGTCAGTTGGTCTCCACTCCGACAACGACTGGCCGGCGGTGCTATCTGCACCGTTGCCGGGATATTTGCTTTTTAAGCTGCGTGTATTTCTGTCTGTCAGCAGACCCTCTTTTGTCTTCCTAGCTTCCGGCGTATCCTCGTACGATGAATTTTCTGGTGTTTCTGGCAGTGCATCTCCGGTCTCGGGCTGCTGTTGCACTCGGGTGTCCGCTATGTGTGTGTGTGTATGTGTATCTGCATGAGTAAGTGCGTTTCGTACTCCGCTTACAGATATATTTCCTGTCCAGCTTTCATTCGATACAAGTTATAGCTGCTTTTAGCTGTCACATGTTAAAAAATTTATGGGAGGCTTTTTGGGACTTTCATACATGACCTCCCGTGGACTGGTCCGAGCCCGCACCGGGCAAACTCTGCCGGCCCCGGGTAGAGTGCGACCGACCGACCGACCGGTCGCTCTTATCTGCCATGGTACATTTTCCACCGAAAAGAGCCTTCAAGAGTCAACTAGTCAACCAGGACTTCCTTTGAAATATGCATTATCAACACACACATCCCGGGTCCGATCTTTGACCAGCCATGTTTCATGCGTCCGGTCAAAGGGCAGCATTAAGCTTTATCCTTCAGTGCAATCATGTTTTTAAATTATCCCCATAAAGCTTCCCAAAGTGGAATCATTCTCTTGACTTATAACACCTAACGGAATGGTTCGGTACGCATAACCTAAGCGAATTAATTTGTATCCAACAAATGATTATTATATTCAACCATTCATTCGCAAGCTTTGCAGCACTCAGAGCTCAGCTCAGCTTAGAAAGGGCAATCCTTCTTCGCAATTGTGCATTAAACATTCAGCAAGAAATAAATCCTTTGAACTTTTCCTGCATTGCATTCATTGTTTGCCGGCGGCACCGGAGCGAAGACAGGCCAGGCACTGCTGTCAACATTTACCGCTCTTCTTCCTTTCTCCGACGCCCGACGACATCTGCCAGCGGGCACCGGAACAGGAAAGGTATTTTCCTTGCACAACCCGCGTACAAAACTAATGAAATCATAGCACTCTTTTCCTCCCATAGTTTTTCCCAATACGAACGCGCGCGCCCTTGCGCGTTCACACACAAACCTACACATACACAGAGGTACAGTCACACAGATACTGCGCCACAAACGGGCGACTATCAGTCGTAAAATTCAACGAAAAACCCATTGTGCACATCCCGCATGGGAGAAGTTTTCGCTTTTAATTTGTATCAACATAAACTTTCAAGAAATTTACAGTTTTATTATGCTGCAGTGCAGCGTATTTTTTTTTTTTTTTTGTTCGCTCTTCCATTTCCCTGGCGTTGAGCGTTGGGGCTAACGGGTTGGTGGGTACCACCCTCCGTGAAAAATCCACGCCGCTGGTTTTTCTATCTGATTCGCTCCAACTCTTTCAGCGGGTGTCCAGCAGCAGAGAGCAGTTGGAAAAGAAAGCAACACCAAAAAAAAAAAGAAAAATAACGAAAGAAAAGCTTCACTTGTCGTGCACAGAGAGCAATTGCATGCAGATTTGGCCGTTTGCGTTCGTGAATAAATGAGCCAGAAGGGGAAACCTGCCTCAACTACTGTTGCTGATGATGATGATGATGATGATGATGATGATGATGCAGGTGTAGAGATATGCAATACCGGATTAAACCTATAGCTTCCTTCCTCGTTTCCTCGCGTCCTACCGAACCCACTATTCTACGGGATCAGCAAGTACATTTGATGTTTTGGGCAGATGCTCGAATTTGAGCCGATTAACCCTTACCGAAAGTTGTCCTCGAAGGAATAGGAAATGAATTCTTTGGAACGATTGTGACACTTTCACTTTGATCAAGTTTTTTTCTTCGTTTCAACATTTGTAACTGACAATTAAAATATTGCCCGTTGGAGGGTTAATCATGCTGCATTAATGGCATTTTCAGCAATAACCTCAGTTAGGCTACTTACTGGTTTGCAACAGCACAGCACAGCACAGCCAGGCTAATTTGAAACTTTCGGGTAATTCCACCGGGCGGCGGCAGCTATTGGTTTGCTGCTGGTTTAAATGGAAAACTTTACACCTGGATGGTGGTAGTGGTGGTGGCGGCAGCAGCGAGCCGCCGCAGTGCAGTTGTCTCAACTCAACTGTACACCTTGAATGTAGTCCGATTTGCGTAAGTGACGCACCAAGTGGAGTAAGTTCGGGTCAATTGGAAGTTGAAAGTTGATGTTATGAATGTTTAACAAATAAATTCCACATTTCCCAAGATCCCAACAGCCTTTTTCAAATAATCTCAAAACAATATTAATGAAAATCTTCAAAAAATTCAGCTAATTGTGAAACGAACTTTTATGATACGAACACATTTATTCCTTAACCCATTATGACCCGGATATACCTAAATTTGTACCAAATGAAGTGAAACTGTGCAATCCATTATATTATGGCTCGAATGTGTCGGGCAACTCGAAATCGTCATTTAGAATGGTTTCAAGGCCAAAATATCACAGATTTTATATTTCATAGGCTTACAAAGTTGTTTACATATTTCTTATCGAATTTTGTGATGGACTGTACCTACATATAAATACAATTTTACATTTCAGGCAATGTTTCGTCGCAAAATATAGACTTTTTCATGCGTTTTGGAGACAAAGTTTTTTCGCCATTTTTTAAACTTTTTTTCGCCATTTATCAAAACTACACACTGTTAAAAATACAGATGAAATGGCACAAACTGACAGGTTATCTCACACACACACATCAGATTGAAGTCTTATCTTTCTTGCAGTGATATATTAACTTTTGAAATTCAGCAGTAAACATGTTTTGAAGACGGGGTATGACATATCATTCGCTAGGACATAATGGGTTAAGTTGGAAATCGACGCGTTCTCGGAACATAATTAAACTGTTTATTAAACGTAAGTGGAGTCACGACCAAATTTATTATCATAGGCATAAGCATAAGATGCCACCCGTGTGCTGCTACTCCGTTATTGACCAGGACCGATGAAAATTGCAAAATGATGACTGAAAAAAGCAAGCCGTTTTTCATTGTACAGCCTTCATCTCTACATGCTGATCAATACCGACGCCGACCACGTTCGAATACGGATCCCGATGGGATAGGAAGGAATGTTACTACTAGAGACGAGGCAATTCGCTGCATCTGACTCTTCTTTCATAAACCCAATATATTGGTAGCGAAAGTTATCAAGCATTGTTTATTTATTATAAAGAACAGTATAATATTACTAAATTATGCGCGCGAGACTGTGGAATAATCGATGCATTAAAATCGACAACGAGAACCAGCAACAAGAACAAGAACGAATTCGAAGGCCGCCCGCCCGAAACAACACTCAACATCTCTCAGAGAAACGAATAATTAAATGAAGATTAAAAAGTGTACTTATTCTTTTGTATCGTTCGCTACGCGTTACGATTACGTGTTGACTGAAAGTAATGTTTAAGTCTATGCCGAGACATTGTAAAGTCAATGGTTTCGCAGTATTGATTGTACGAGGCCATCATACGATTTAATGGACCGAATTTTGCATAATTTGTGCGATAATGGCTTATGGCAAATAAATTTCGATTACGAAGTTGCCGAGTAGGTGTATAAAAGTTCAGTTTTGATAAAAGTGTTGCTGAGTCAATATGCTGCGAAACGATATCGTTTACAAATAAGACCATTGCGTATTTACGACGCTCTTTTAATGATTGTATATTTATAAGCATGCAGCGTGCTTCGTATGATGGAAGAGGAAATGTTGTCCAACCTAATTTACGAAGGGTATATAAGAGAAATTGTTTTTGTACTGATTCTATTCTTTCTTCTTGCGTGATGGAAAAAGGTGACCATACAATGCTGCAGTATTCCAGCATTGACCTCACATAGGCAATGTATAATGTTTTGATTGTGTATGGATCCAAAAAATTGTAGCTAAAACGTTTAATGAAACCTAGCAAGTCAGTTGCCTTGTGTATCATTGCGTTATAATGGTCGATAAAATTTAGCTTGGAGTCTAAGATAATTCCTAAATCCCTAACTTTATCACATTTTTCTACTGTTTGATTTCCTAATCTGATTGAGACTTCTGGTGTAGTTCTTTTTCTGGTAAATGTTATTAGATTGCATTTTTTTACATTCAGTTCTAATAGGCTTTTTTACACCATGTGTAGAATATGTGTATTTCATTCTGGAATACATTGATGTCTTCTTCATTTTTTACTTCCAAAAAGAGCTTCATGTCATCGCCATATATTAGCACTTTAAGTTTCTTGAGAATGAAGGAAATGTCGCTTACATACAAAATGAAAAGAAGAGGTCCCAAATGAGAGCCTTGAGGGACCCCAGAAGTGACTTGAATTGGATTCGAGTTCTTTCCGTTAAATTTAATTATTTGTTGGCGATTAGATAAATACGATTCAAGCCATTTCAGGAGCCCTGGTTGAATTCCAATTGTTTGTAATTTGAAAAGCAGCATTGGTATGTCAATGCGATCAAATGCTTTGCTAAAGTCCGTATTAAGTGCTTCTACATGTTTTCTATTATCCATTGCATTCATTGAATAGTCCATAAATTCCAGTAAATTTGTCGTAGTCGAGCGTCCTTTGAAGAAACCGTGTTGCATTTCTGTAATTCTGTTTTTAATTTGCAGGAATGATTTTTCATTAATAATTGCTTCGAAAAGTTTTGGAATGCAAGAGATTATGGCAATACCACGATAATTACGTACGTCAGATTTCCGACCTGATTTAAAGATAGGTACTAGAAAAGAGCTTTTTCATATTTTTGGAAAGATTCCGGATACCAGTGATAAGTTAAAAAACCAAAACAAAGGAGCTGTAAACTCCATTGCAAGATTTTTTATGAAAACTAGAGGAATTTCGTCGGGTCCAGGACCTTTTGAGGCATCTAAATTTTTTAAGGCCTGCAAAATGTCCTGGGCATGAAGTTGCTTGACAGCTATATCCACTGAAAATTCCGGATAAAATGCAAAATAGTCGCGATCGCGATCTTCTTCAGAAAATGTTGTATAGATTTCTTGAATAATTTTTGCAAGGAGATTACAAATCTTTTCCGAGTTATCCCCAACACTTTCATCAAGATGCATTATGGATGGAAAGTTGTCAGATTTTAGTTTGATTTTCACCTAATTTGAGTTGTACTCTTCAAATGCATTGCTGATTGCTAAATTAAGCTGGTTGCATATGTCCAAGTAAAATTTTCACTATTGGCGTGTTTTAATAAATTTTATGGGCTTTTTGTTTGCGATTTTTTAGATTCTCAATTTGGCTGTTATACCAGACTGGGCTTTTTGAATTTTTGTGACGTCGTCTGTTCTTACACGGTATGGCCTGTATCACTATTTCTAACAAAATTTTATAAAATATGTCTACAGCAGTGTCGACATTTTCTTCATTCTTGAGAATATGTTGCCAATTAACACAGTTTAATCTACCTCTAATGCTTTCATAGTTAGCTTTTTCGTATTCAAAAACTTCTTCATATTCGCAATCGTTGGGTCTTTGGTGTATAAATAAAGAATATTCAATTGCTGTGTGAAATGCCCCATTTTTCCAAAGTGGGTTTAATGATTCAGTCACACAGAAGTCTTCGTAGTTGTTTGTGAGCAAAAAGTCTGGATAGCAATTTTGTTGGTTTTTAATTTTATTAATTTGGTTCAGATCCAAATTAGCAGTTTTGTCAAAAATGAACTGCAAGGTTTCATTTTCCCCAACGATTGGAAGTAAGATACCTTCATTTTCAGAGTCCGGAATGAAGTCTGCATGGCGTTGATTGAAGTCTCCATAGATGTGAACTTTAACCTCAGGAGGCAGTTGTGAAAAAATTTGTTCGGCAATTTGGAAAAATGCTTCGTAAGACGATTTATGAGCATGGTCTGGAGGAAAATACACTGAGGCAAATACATGTGTTTCACCTGCTATACGTGATTTCACCCAGACATGCTCAAATTCTTTAAATTTTGCTGTCATTATAATTTAAAAATTGAAATTAGACGACAAAGCTATGAGGACCCCGCGACCCGACTTCTTTTGAGACTCAAGAAAATTTCTGTTGTCTCTGAATACATTAAAGGCACTTCCGAAAATTTCTTCACTTTTTACGCTTGCATCCCAGCTTGTTTCAGTTGCCAGAATAATAGAAAAGAATGAATTTTGTGAATTTTTATAGATTTCCTTCATTTTTGCTGGACTTTTCATGCGATTTAAATTTTGACAATAAATTAAAATTTTAGTCGCTTCCTGTCTTAGTGAAGAAATTAATGGAAGTGGGTCTGGGTCGGTTGAAGAAATAATTAAATTAGTTACCTCTTTCTCATCGAAAGGAGTCGTTATTTCCGAAAATTTTGACTGGAAATTCGTACCGGATTGTTAAATTTGTCGGCGCTTTCCCTTGCGCGTTGCAGATACTGAATTCGCTGGTTCTGGAGATGCCGCCGGTAAGATTCCAAGTCGTCAGAAGCCGCCAGTTTCGGTACTCCAAGTTCCTCATGTACCTCTATAAAGGTTTTCAGGAGATCCTGCGCTGCGACGGGTACAGTCCTTCAGATGCTAAATTCATTTTTATGCTGGTGTTCGTCATACCTTCGTAGCAGAACGCTGGTTCCTTGTCGTACATGTAAGCCAGGTAAAGGCGAACGAGATACATAATTTTCGGATCTCGCAGGCGCGCCTTCAGGAACCGTCCGTCTCCGCCAGCTGATTGTTGCGTTAAGCTGACGATAGGTGGACGCATTGGGTGTTGGGCGCGCTTGCAAAGGTGGTGCAGTGCTATTTCCCGCTGGTGATGACTCAGTTTCAGTATGCAATGTGTGGTGGCCTGTGCGGCAAGGATTTAGGGTTTCACCCTTTTGAAAGTTAATGAACTATTCTACTGAAAGGCCTGTAATTGGGTGGTCTGTAGTTGATGGTGGACCAGCAAATTGTAATTTCGCGGTGGTCAGTAACTGTTTATCCGAACCTGCTGCCAAAAGGTCTTTGTCCAAAGGTAGAAGTGCTGAATTGGCTTTGACGTTCGTTTTGAATATGTTTGCATTGGAGCTGCTGCTGCTACTGTTGACAATGTTATTGTTGCTGTTGCTGTTGCTGTTGCCGGGTCTAGAGTTACAGTTATAGTTGCTCCCGCTCGTGAGTAGAATCGAACGCAAAGCTGAAGAAGAAGAAAAAGTAATGCAAAATTTGTATCCCAGTGCGCCACCAGTCTCACGGGCATTTGATTTCCCACGAGTTTTTTGCCTCGGGAATAAGCCATGCAGGAAAGATGATGTGAGGATGAGCGTGCGCGAGTGTGTGGGTAACAAAATATCTCACACAGCACCGGCGGCCGTGTGCGGCATAAGTGTTGAAAGCTATTTTTCACATACTCTTTCGCGTGTGGTGAATCGAGTGAGACGGCATGGCTGGCTTCTCACTCTATTCACCACTCGACCCGTCCAGTTGAAGTTGAACCAATCATAGAGTTCGTTGAACCGCATTGCCATAAATCGAATAGGGTCGTACAGTCCGTAGTTTGCATTTCGTCCTTGCAGGGGCAGAAAATACCTAATTCTGAGGAGTCGTTCAGGAGCATACAAATTCAGTTGACTTAGAAGAGTGGGTCATTTAATATCTCCAGATCACTGAACCGCATTCCAAAACAGACCTTACAATAGCATAGTGCAGAGATCGAAGTACGGGTACGGGTCACGGAATTCTTTGGTGATTTTAAAAATAAATCCACGTTGATTATTGGTAATGAGAAAATGTCGTTGAAGCGTATATGCAAAATTAGTGCGCTATCCAGGACGACAGAACACGAATTTGACAGACGTGTTGCAACAAATGTACCGCGATGTTGTAGCTAAAAGCTATTGGCTTTTTTTTTACAGTGAAAGGAGATGGCGAAGCACTTTGAGATGCTGACGGTAAGCTTGATACTGCACATGGATACCAGAATGAAAAAATTAAATTAACTTATGGAACCACAAAGGACGCTACTCTATTCCATACGAAGGACTGCTGGTGAGATTGTTCTATTTTTACCCATATATACCACATTTCATCTTAATATCATATTATTAATAAAATGTGGCAGATGGAAGGCGGAATGTGGAGGAGGCGAATGAACCATGAATTGCATCAGATGCTTAGGGAACCATCCATCGCTCACACCCCAAAAATCGGTCACCTGCGATGGGCTGGGCATGTCGTGAGGATGTCGGACGACAGCCCGGTTAAAAAAGTTCTCAATAACCATCCGGCTGGAACGAGACGGTGGGGCGCTCAGCGAGCAAGATGGATCGATCAACTGGAAGGCGACCTGCGGACCCTACGCTGACTACGTGGCTGGCGAATTGCGGCCACGGACCGCGTGGAATGGAGACGACTTCTTCGTACAGCAGAGGAAACCACGGCCTGGAGCTGATTAAGTAAGTAAGTGATTTACGCGGGACGTATCTTTCGCGTAAAAAGCAACTTGAGTGTACAAGGTTTCGTAAAGAATTACCAGGCAGTCCTCACGGGAGCTCGCGTAACTGCGGACCAGATTTTTTCCATCCGACAGACCCTGCAGAAATATCTCATCTTTATTGATTTTAAAGCAGCAAACGATACAGTCGATCGGGACCAGCTAGGAGGTGATCCGACGAGCGGGCATCGAAACAGTCATCTAGGCTTTGCAGATGACTTTGATATCATAGCCAGGAAATTTGCGAGGGCGGAGGTAATCAACGCCCCACTGAAATCGAAGTTAGTTCATATATCGGAAATCGTTGGTGACCGCAGACAACAGCCCGGTAAGGAGATCCAGCGGCGCATTCAAGCGGGAAACCGGGCCTACTTTGTCCAACGGAAAACGCTACGATCAAGCAGCATGCGCCTACGTATGAAGCTGACAATGTAGAAAAACCTTATTAGATCGGTAGTTCTTGAACTGCCTCACGAAGGACATACGCGCCGCCCGTTCCATGTTCGAGGAGCAGAAAGTACACTGCGGACGGTGTTTGGCGGAGTGCAAACTGAAAGCGGAGTGTGGCGTAGGCGTATGAATCACGAGCTACAGGCACTGCTTGGTGAAATTCCTAGCGTACACCTGGCGAAAGTCGGTTGTTTCCATTTTATCATTTATGGCCTTCAATACTTTTATTCGTATGAATATCCTCCTTAATCTAAATTTGTCAAAAGTTCGTCATTGCTTACTATAATGAAAATAAAAACATAACTTTTTTGTGTTAGGAAATATAGACATAATTTCTTCGGCAAAGTTGTAACTATTGTAAAAACAAGCAACTTTGCTGAAGAAATAAAATTTCTATTTTTATCGAGTGTTGAACTATAGGGCATATTCTTTAAAACTTTTTAAAAATTGTTTTATACTTAGCTTTTGTTAGTTGCATTTTACAAGAATACAATGTTCTAGGCAATTATCGAAGCTCTCAAAATACACGTTTTTGCAGAAGACCGCAAATCTCTTGGACTCTTACTTGCTGACTTTTATCGCATATTTAAGCTTCAAATTTCCATAGCTTCACGAGCCCATGGGATAAAATGGGGCAAGCGGATTTATGAAATCAGCGCTTCATCTTGAAGCTTAAGTCGCGTGCTAGAAACTTGTATGGAGTCTGCGTGTCCCCAAACCACCCAAATGAGAGTACGGCAAGCATGCGTTTTATGTGTTTCGCGTTCGAGAAAGGCTCGAGACACGTGCCTTGAGAGGGAGATGAGGCGCAAAAGTTTGATTTTTTGTACTTATCTATGCCTCCTTGAACTGGATACAGGGGATTTTTCTTGTCATACCATGCCATGGGACACTAAAAAATTCTTTTCATTCAGCATGTTGCGATTTTCGATTGAAGAAGGCTAGTATGGGTTCGGTGTACAGAATAGAATCTGTTTGAGCGTCTATTTTCCGAGGAGGTAGTTAGTAGAAGTCGCCATCAATAGTCCTGACAGGGCAAGTATTTCCATGTCCGAGAGCAAAAGTAGTGAGCTGTTTTCCCTGTACGATGGACCTTATTTCTTAAGCCAGATGATTAGATTCCAGCAGCAACTGAAGGATAATTCGGATTCGCGTGCGTTCCCACGAGTTTAACTTAGAATGAATATAATACCTTCTGTAGTAGATACGTGTTGCAACTCTTGATTTCATTAAAGTATTTTACTGAAGCGAACTTGCACACAATATTGTTGCACCTGAGGACGAATCACTCAAACTACAGTTCATTTGTCTGTTGCCGTTTTGACTGAAAATCTCATTAATAACAAACATTCGTTAAATTATTAAGAAAAAACTTGTAACATATCGTTTCCATGCTGTTAAGAAACAATCCCATGTGAAATAAAAGTTTCAAATACCTATCACGCTATATGTATCATATATTCATAAAATTACTTGAAACCGCGATGCAATCGCAAAGTTACTGTAGGATATTACACCCTCATTCATAAACAACGCATGAAACTTTCCAACACGGAATGGTCATAAAATGAAAACAAAACACCTAAAACCGGTCATAATTTTAATACCACTTTAATTTACTTTATGATGGTGCTGCGGATACGTTGTCTCTATGGAGAGAGCATAACTGCACTTTTACATCCAAGCAAGGAAACAACACAACAATACATTGGTTGTTAGTACGATATAAAACCCAATTAAAATTCTGGAATCAATAGCACCCCGCTGCTGCTTGACACGAAATGGGATGCACGAAAAGAAAAAAAACCAACAACAGTTTCCCAATCGAAAGATCCGAAGACGACATTCAACCGGTTGGAGGTTGTCCTATTTCTAATATCCAATGACGACGACAGTAAGTGGTGGCATAAGACGCAGTTCTGCCCTACCGAGGCACCGAATAATCGCAGCGAAACCAAGCTCGGCTGAAACACATTCAATAACAATAACGGCGGAGAAGAGACCCTTTCTGGTTAGAAATTTAGAGCCCACAATATCCGTTTATTTGGCAGCAGCGATGGCGATGGCGATGGCATTACCGCGGAAAGCTATGGCTACTGAGACGAGTGTATACCTATGAAACTGGGAAATTTCCCAGCCCACACCTTTCAACGATTTTCATTTAGGTCGTTGTCGTCGTTGCCGTCGTTGTCGGAATCGCTTTGTTGCTGCTGCATACAACAACAACAACAACAACAGTGCCCAGAGTCGCCCCTTGCCGGAGAAATGAACGTGCAGAGTTGGAGGCTAAACAATTAAAAGGTTGCTGCGTCCCCCGCTCTTTTCGACCGACGACTGGTGACAACAGCGGTGACGATGGTGGTTGTCCTTGTTTGGTCGGTCGGACCAAAGCCGGAGGCTGACCGACCGGAGCACAAGGAATTATAACGGTTATGACTGCCGTTTTGGCGACTGTTGTCGTCGTCGTCGTCGTCGTCGTCATCGTTGAGAGGTCGTGGCCAGAAACGAGATGAAAATAGCAAACGATAAAAGCGAATGCATTAGTTCTCCCTGGCCCTGTGTTCTAGGCCGGACGGATAGAAAGCTGCTTCTATGCCGTTCGGCCGATGAAATCGACTTGGCCTCTTCGGTTGTGGAGAGCCGTACGCCGGACAGGCAAACTTCAACTTCGATATGACGTACATTTCGGGATTGAACATGTGCATTATTTCCATGCATGGATTATGATTTTATGATTATTATGTCTATTGAAATACGTATTTACGAGTTGTTTCGGAAAATTGTTAATTGCCTAGGAGTGTTTTGTTCGTGCTGTGGGGTGCAAGCCGGGTGTGATTGAAATTCTAATTTTTCCAGAAGTTATGACAATTGACTTAATTTCAAATAGATATTCACAGGGGATTGGACATCATGAGCATTGTTAGAGAGTTAGAAGAGTCCATTTTAATAAATTTACCTCCCACTATTTAATGCGTTAAACATTAGGTTTTGCATTAGTTTTATTTTCATTAATCAATGTTATTCTTTTATCTTTCAGAAATTCTCATAATGCAAGGAACAAAGCATTTTCCTCATATGGATGTCCCTCCCTCACCTGTCAGCTCCCCCTTTGCACACTGAGAATCGTTTCGTATGGTAATTTAGCATCGTTTGCTTTCGTGTCTCGCTCGTTGCATTTTTCCGACACCGTTTGTTTTTGAAGGCTATTTTGAATTCATTTGAGCACACTTAGCAATGGTGCGCTTACAAACCGGAACTTTTGTTGAAATCTTATGAACGTGCATTTTAATCGTGAAATCGGTTACCTGGGAACATCGCGCGTCAGAGTTTTTAAGCAAGTTCTATAATTGAAGGATGCCAAAAGGTATCTCGCGCAGACAATGTCTCCACTACCTGTTTCGCAATGGCCACGTAACCAAAACGTGACTTACAGAATGAGACCGCCGAAGGTTTAACATTTTGAGCATGTATCTGATGTCGTTTGGAGATATATTCCAAAAATTGATAAAGTAACAGCTATTTGTATTGCGCATGTCGGAACGATTACACAGCAAATAAAAACTTTCGCACCGTTTTTCTCGAAACCAAGTTTCCAAACTCCACCAACGGTACCACCAAATACGTCAAAGACGATTCAAGAAATTCATTTGCTTCTTTTTTTGTTCGAAAGCTTATAAACATACTAGCTGATTGCCCGATCTTACTCGGGGCTCCTTTGCCTCTCAATCACTTGTACATCTGTTATTGTAACGAAAATTCTCATAATGCAAGAAACAAAACCCTTTTTTTTCATTTGAATGTGTGTCTACTTCCTTTGTCAGTTCCCCTCATGTTGTCCCCCAACCACTTGTGAATCCAGCTTTTCCGGTAATCCATATAAATCGACAAAAAGGCTTTTTCACGTTTTTGAACCTGGCCTTTGTTAATGGCTACCCTACTCCCCCTTTCTGAAATCCAGCCACTTGTACAACTGCTATCGTTCCAAATGCAAGAGAAACGCACCCCTTTACCTATTTGAATCTTTCTCTTCCCTAGTAAGAGACCAGCCCCCTGCGCTGATTCTTTTATGCCAAATACATGTGTTTGACAAACGATGTTTAATGTAGAACAGTCCAAAAGTTCCGGAACTATGGCGAAACATGCATTCATTCTCACGTTCCTCGTCCCCCCACTTGTCGGTTCTTTCCCAGTTTAAATGCAAGAGAAACGCAACCCCTTTTACTTAGCCCCTTGTTAGGGCTTCCTCTTTTTGGCAACTTCCCAGTGGTGATTCCCTTATGTCAAGGAACATGTGTGCCAAGTTTGATGAAAAACCGTCCAGGCGTTACGGAGTTAGGGCCTCCCCCCTGGTTATGAACCCCCTCCCCCTTTTTGTCAAATCCGCAGTGCTGATTTTTTTATATCAAGGAACATGTGTGCCAAGTTTGGTGGAGAACGGTCAAGGCGTTCTGAAGTAATAGTGGAAGATACAAACATACAAACATATATATATATATATATATATACTAGCTACCCCAGACAAACTTCGTGTTGCCGCAAATTAACCTGTGTTGTACATAAATCACGAATCTTGGATGCTCTTTGTCACAATCTCGAGTTTTGCAAGTTTCTGAGGAGTGTAACCAACAAGCATCACCAATGCTATTCAAATGCAGCCCAATAAGCATTTAAGTCGCCTTAAATGCTACTTAAATGCTATTTTGGCAAGATATACAGCTACTTTACCATCTTATAGTGCTGACAATGCTAATTTACAGCTAATTAACGACACGAAGAATTTGAATACAATTTTGGATGTCAATTTACAACACCTATGCAGTCAAAAAGCTAATATACAGCAACGTACAGTAAAAAATGCCAGATACGCTGATTTGCTGTTTACTTTAATGCTTATTAGTAACCTGAAATAGGTAATTTAATATACAAATTTGCAATTTTTCCTTACAGAAAACTAGAAAACAACATTACAGTGAGCGACACGCCCTGGCAGGTGTTGTGGGTTCAAATCCGGTTATAATCTCTGATTACAGCTCGGTTCGACCCATGCACCTTCCAGCATTGGACAAAAGACAGGAGTCACAACGACAACTTGTTAACCATAGCTACCTATTACCCCCCACCCCTTCCTTTCCACCCTTCCCCCTTCATTCCCGAAAAAATCCTTCTTCATTACTTTCCCTTACCGTCCCTTCATCAATTGTAGAATCATCGTTTCAAAAAATATTAATATATGCCTGACCGCATTTCAAGATCATGACTAAAGTCACGAGTTTGGTCAACATTACATAGCCAGAAAGCGGATAGTAATATTCGCCATGATTGAACAACATTTCGTCGAATATCATTTTGCGAAAAACCTTAAGCGGAATGTACCATTTCACGGAAAACTTTTTTGTGGAAAGTACCATTTCGCGATCCTCTCCTTACTCGCTGTCGCTGGGTTCCAGGAAACCCAGGTTGACCTAGGAAAACAAATAAATCTAGACAGTAGTGATTTCTGCGGGAAGTTGCCTCCCCCCAGTGGGCGGCGCTTGCGACTGCGGGTCGCCGGCAACACTCGCGGCCGTCTCGTCTTGAATGATCTAGAGATACTATAGATAGTTTTTGTGGTCTTGTTAATGACTAATGTTTTATGGAAGAGTCTCGAATTTCTCAAGTTCGATTAGTTTTTGAGTTACGCAAAAATTTCTGTTTTATTTGTTTTAGAGTCCATATCCCCCTACCACAGGGGTGAGAGGTCTCTATCATAAAATAAATTCAAGACTCCAAAATCTCCCACATGCCAAATATGGTTCCACTTGCTTGATTAGTTCTCAAGTTATAGGGAAATTTGAATTTCATTTGTATGGGAACCGCCCCTCCTGAACAGGGGAGGGGTCTTAATTCATCATAGAAAAAATTTCTGCCCATAAAAGCCCCACATGCCAAATTTGGTTCCATTTGCTTGATTAGTTCTCGAGATAAGAGGAAATTTGCATTTCATTTCTATGGAAGTCCACCCTCTTAAAGGGGAGATGGGTCATAACTCGCTTTCTAAAGAGGAGAGTGGTCTCAATTCACCACAGAAAAAAATCTTGTCTACAAAACCACTTGCATGCCAAATTTGGTTCCATTTGTTATGAGAAAGTGTGTATAGGAGCCCCCCTCCTAAAGTGGCGAGGGGTCCTAATTCATCATAGAAAATATTCTTGCCTACAAAAACACCCATATGCTAATTTTGGTTCTATTTGCTTGATTAGTTCTCGAGTTATGAGGAAATTTGTATTTCATTTGTATAGGAGCCCCCCCTTCTAAAGTGGGGAGGAATCCTAATTCATCATAGAAAAAATTCTTGCCTCCAAAAACACCCACATGCCAAATTTGGTTCCATTTGCTTGATTAGTTCTCGAGTTATGAGGAAATTTGTATTTCGTTTGTTTGAGACCCCCCCTCTTAAAGTGGTGAGGGGACCTAATGCACCATAGAATAAATTCTTGCCCTCGAAAACTTTCACATGCCAAATTTGGTTTCATTTGCTTGATTAGTTCTCGAGTTATGAGAAAATTTGTTTTTCCTTTGTACAGGAGCCCCATTCTTAAAGTGGGGAGGGGTCCTAATTTACCATAGAAAATATTCTTGCCCTCGAAAACCTTCACATGCCAAATTTAGCTCCATTTGCTTGATTAGTTATCGAGTTATGAGAACATTTTTATTTCATTTGTAGGGAAACCCCCCTCTTCAAGTAGAGAGGAGTCATAATTCCCCTTCCAAAGAGGGAAGGAGTCTCAATTTACCAAAGAATAAATTCTCGACACCAAAAACACTCATATGCCAAATCTTGTTCTATTTGCTTGATTAGTTCTCGAGTTATGCAGAAATATGTGTTTCATTTGTATGAGAGCCCCCCCTCCTAGTGCGGGGAGGGGTCTCTAACCATCACTAAAACCTTTCCTGGCCCCAAAAACCTCTACATGCAAATTTTCACGCCGATTGGTTCAGTAGTTTTTGATTCTATAAGGAACATTCCGACAGACAGACAGACAGACAGAAATCCATTTTTATATAGAAGATAGATTTGGATATTGCAATTTTTGTAGAAAAAGTTAAAATAATTTTATTTTCTTTATTTTACTATTCATCTGATAAGTAGACTGATCTGATTCAAGACTGATAAGTAGTCTTTATGAACTAAATTATAACAAACTAGAGCTTGTAATCATTCGCTTAAATTTGTGCAAATGTCCACTAAATTCAAAGTATTGCTCAACACGATAAAACGTTCGATTTGATTCGTTGCAGAACAAAATGAACAAAAGTGGTCCTAAGTTACTGCCTTGCGGCACACCAGATTGCTTCGTGAACGGGAACGATACCTTCGAGCCAAGTTTCACTTATGAAACTCGGTCGCACAAATACGAGTGTAACCATGTGACAAACTGTTGCGAAACACTCAGTCGTGATATTGTATCAAGCAATAGGTGATGATTGATGCGATCGACGTCAATTTTTATATCAGTATATAGGGCATTGGATGGTACTTACGGCATGCTTCTAATTATTTGGATTACTCTGTTTTCATGTTACCTATATCTGAAGAACCATTTTAGCACCATGAAACGAATGTGCAACCATAGTCGTGTATATTGGCAGAGAGTGATGATTTTCCCCCTGCATCCATTTACCAGACCATTATCAAGCCAAACCCAAGGACAGACAACATTATAAGCTGAAAGTCACTAGACAAAGACGGTTTCAGCTAACTAATTAAAGGACAGGTTACAATTAATTAATAAAAGACATATTTTAAAAGCCCTGAAGAAGCGCCAAAACTGAGATCGAAACGTCGGCGTAAAAAAAAAGCAAAACGCCTAGTCTGTTTAAAGCCTGAAGGACCAATGCCCCAATCTATTATTGTAAGTTTTTTTAACAAAAAAAACTGACTTTTATGCTTGAATGTCCGCCACTGAATCATCCGTTCGAATTCAACCTTTCGTTACTCGCGCCAACTTCGGTTTATGGGCAGGTCCAATCAAAATCCAGTCCAATCAAAATGTTCGGATCGAAATTTTAGTGAAAGTTTAAATCTACTTCAAAATCATAAACCGAAGTTTGAAAACTAAAGCACAAATCGAAGTTAAAATCTAAATCTGAATTGAAGTCTAAATAGCAGTCAGGATCGAATTTCAACCCGAGGTTTAAACTGAAATTCAATTCAAAGTTCAAATTGAAATCTAATTCGAAATGCAAACAGAAATCTCAACATAAGTCCAAATGAAACTCCATTTCGACGGCAAATTTAAGTTTAAACGGAAGTCCCAATCAAAGTTTGACTCGAAATCCGATTCCGTTCCGTTCTTGTATCCAAATTTGAAGCTAATGTTGAAATCCAAACCGAAGTCTCAATAGAGGTTCAAATCGAAATTCGATTCAATTCCAAATCAAGATCGAAATCGAGATCTTAATAGAAGTCCGAATCAAAATCAAAATCGATTTCAATGTCTAAATTGAAGCTCAAATTGAAGTCCATTTGGAATCTTAGTCAAAGTTCAAATCGAAATACGCTTCAAAATTCTATTCGAAGTTCAAACTGAAGCACGAGTCGAAGCCTAAGTCAAAGTCAAAATCGAGGTCTAACTAGCAGTAGGGATCGAAGTCTAGACCAGGGATGGTTCGATCACTTTGACTCAATTTTGATTCATTTGACAGTACCGTCTTAACGGGGCCAAATATGACAAAGTTATCTATGGGACATTTGTAGAACAGGTTATTATCTATAATTTTGCGGAATAAAGTTTTGCTGTATCTTTTATAGTTACCGCGCTACAATGCTAGTATCTTATTAGTGACTAAATGAACGTTCATTTAGTCACTGATGAGTTACTAGCGTTGTAGCACCGTAACTGCAAAAGATACAGCAAAACTTTGTTCAGAAAAATTGTAGATTAGAACTATTTCTACAAATGTTCCATACATGACATTGTCATATTTCGCTCGGCTGAGATGGTACTGTAAAATGAATCAAAATTGAGTCAAAGTGATCGAACCATCCCTGGTCTAGACCAAAGATTTAAATTGAAATTCAACTCAAAGTTTAAATCAAGATCCAAATCGAAATCTAAATAGAAGTCCAAATTGAAATCCAAATTGAAATCTAAATCGAAGTGGAAATCGAATTTCGATTCAAAATCCCATTTAAAATATAAATCGGAGTCCAAATCGAGTCCAATTTGAAGTCCAAGAAGAAGTGCGGATCAAAGTCCAAATTGAAATCCGAATCAAAATCCAATTCGAAGTGCAAATCGAAATGCAATTCGAGGCACGTTGTTTGCGGCACATCACTCCATGGTCGTTCGTTCTCCGCAGTGGTATTATGCCAAATCCGACCAAAACAGCACGGAACCATGGTTCCATTGGTCCAGGAAAATCAGCAGACGTTTTTTGAGCACTCGTTCACTGTACATTTCCCGGCTGTCGACAAACGTTTCCCGAACACTTTGATTGCGTCGGTGACAGTTGATAGGGCCATTTTTAACGATTTCGCTAACGCCATGGTCCAGTCTTGTACGGTGCATTGCTTTTACGTTTTCATTCGTGTAACTTTTCTGTAGCAGCTTTTGCACTGAGACTAACCGTCTGTGGCAGTTTCAACAATTTAATCCAATTTAACCTAGCTTAACTTCTTAAAACTCAAAATGTTCGTTAGTCACATTGATTAAAATTTTACAATTTTCCATAAGGTAATTGATCTTGAATGGACCTATTTAGCGCTTTTTAACACCACCACTCGCACTCCTGCTCAATTTACTCGTCATTTATAAATAATATGTGGTGATGTTACTATTTGTTGGAAAGTACCACCTTTTTTCTACATTATCAGTACTTTAAAAATGTATAATTGATGAAACTTTTATTAAATATATCGTTTTTTGCCAAAGCCTTTTTTTGATCTTGAATGGACCCAACATGATCTTGAATTGGACCTATTTTTGATTTTGAAATGGACCTAAATTAGGATTGTCATAGTTTCTTCCATGTAAATGAACAAAATAATAACAAAATTTTTTTTTTAATAGTACAACTATACTACTGTTATTTATTAATAGGACACAAGGTTGAACAGCTTTTACCTTTCTTATACTCTGTTAGAAAGGTATGAAAGTCGGTTGAAAAATTTGAAATCGGTCACAGTCGCCGAGGGTCATGTTTTTATGTCAGCCCAACAATTGAACAATGTTTCAATGACTTGATATGTGTTGTGTATGTATCTGTGTGTGACATTTGTATATTGGAAATTTATTATTACCTGTTGTTCAGATATGGTTGAAACGATTTCCACGTCTTAAAAAAATTATCTCGTCTATTAGTCTCAAAAATTTAAACCATTCTTTAAAAATATGTCATATAACTTGTATTAAACGTAATTGATCAAGTATAGCGGGGTTCGAGTTTTTGTTTAGTGACTACATATTTCGAAAGGTAAGATTTTAACTGACGTAGGACTACGTCTTTTTGCAAAGTATCTAAAGATTTGCGACAGCCCCTGTCGAACATTTTGAATATAAAACCGTTGCAATAGTGAAAATTTGGTTAATTAGTGGTAATTATTCAATTTTTGACACATTTATATGCAATTTTTTCAGTTAAAAAATGGTCTAGATTTTGCCACGGTTTCGATTTTGACAACATAGTCGACACACATTTGTTGTCAAATTCGAAATCATACTGTAAATGGTGCTTGAAAAAATTAGACTTGTTAATTCTACTAGGTTTAAAGGTAAGGTTAGATACTAGGTTTTAATTTTAAATGATAGTCGATGAAGAACTGTACCAGATAGAAAATAGGAAGTTTCAAAAATGAATATTTTAGATCTCAGGGTCACTCAATTTCGGTGGACAAGGAGGTATTAATTTTGTCACAAGTCAGAGGGGAGAGGTGCTTAAAGAAAACTTTGCATCCCTCAAGAAAAAAATCAGAGGGGTTGTGTGTAAGATACGACCACGGATGACATAGTACAACGTTAGTCCGGTTGCATGATTTTGAATATTTTACTAAACTGATTTTTAATCTATCTGTCAATAGACCAAAAGGTGATGTGAAGTCAACCTGCTTACTTATCGACGGAATATAAATATTTTTTAAGTTTTTGTCGACCCCCCCCCTCCCCCTTTGGAAATTGGCTTGAAAAATCGGGGGGCTAAAAAAAAATTTGTAGGATATGAGTATAAAATCAATTAATTGTCCGTGGGCTCTGCAGCCTGAAAAACTCGAAAAATGAGTGTACTTAACACTTCTAGCACGAAACAGAAATGGAAATTCGAATTTTGAGTTTCCGAAAATCGTCCAAAAAGATTCTCTCGTTTTTGTCTTCTTTTCGTACATTTTTGCATGGAAAATAATAACGTATATATTAAAAGCAAGAACAGATTTGGTTTTCACGCTTAAACTTTAAATAAAAATGCTTAAAACACATGTTTTTTGCTCTATTAAAAATTCACTTTGTTCCCCCTCCCCCTTCAGTGGCCCAACACCGGAAGGACAAAAACTTTATAAAATATTTGTAATGGCCTAATTTCACTTTATTCTCAGCCTCATAATTATTTTAACTAAACTATTTAGAAAATTATCAAATACAATATTATTTTTTTAGGCATATCCAGTTCGAAAACGGTCCAGATATTGATCCAAATTTTATATTTTTTGCACCATATCATTATCCAGGCCTTTACCTAATTTCTAAATCCTCCATTGACGCACAGATGATTTTATTTCCAAACCGGGTAATTTTGTAGGACGGTTGGGCACAAAGTTTCACGAGGGTGAGGTAGTTGGCGTTCTTAACCATCAGAAGTGGCTGCTTCTTTTTACTCAGACGAGTCTGATTTTGTGACTACAGGATCCGGTTGAATTTTATTGGCCTTAGGGTTTTCGGTCAGCGCGCTAAAGGTGTTTTGAAGCTTTGGCATATGCTTGATTAACGTGTTTAAACAATTTCTCATCTGAGTTTTGTCAAAACTTAAACTTACATCAAAAATTTTTGCTGTATTTATATGGAAAACACAGGACGTTATTTGTTCATGAAAAAAAATTTTGATTCCAACCACTTTAAATAGAGTTTGGAATATTAGCTTCGTAACTCAATTTGAAGTTCCAATATTAGGGTTTCCTATATAATAAAGCTATATATAAATCTTCGGAATTGTATTCTCAAATAACTTGTTTCATTCTTCTGTGCATTACTTTTAATGATACAAGAATTGTCCCGTTTAGCATAATTTGGGAATTTTTTTACATAGGGCGAACAAATTGGGAAAATTTTACTCTACTTATATAGATTACTTATATAGTTATCTATATAACACTTTTGCTTCGTGCTAAAACAAATACCTAAAATCCAATTGAAAAATTTAAGTGTATTGGTTTTCTTCTAAATGCAAATGACGAAAAAATAGCTCTTTTTTAAGGGGAATAGTACCTTTTACACCATATTTTTTGCCTAATTTCAAATATTTTTTTCTCGATAACGCGAAAGACAAATTGAATCGGGTTTTTTGCATTCGAACGTGGAAATCGTTTCAACCATATCTGAACAACAGGTAATAATAAATTTCCAATATACAAATGTCACACACAGATACATACAAAACACATATCAAGTCATTGAAACATTGTTCAATTGTTGGGCTGACATAAAAACATGACCCTCGGCGACTGTGACCGATTTCAAATTTTTCAACAGACTTTCATACCTTTCTAACAGAGTATAAGAAAGGTAAAAGCTGTTCAACCTTGTGTCCTATTAATAAATAACAGTAGTATAGTTGTACTATTAAAAAAAAAATTTTGTTATTATTTTGTTCATTTACATGGAAGAAACTATGACAATCCTAATTTAGGTCCATTTCAAAATCAAAAATAGGTCCAATTCAAGATCATGTTGGGTCCATTCAAGATCAAAAAAAGGCTATGGCAAAAAACGATATATTTAATAAAAGTTTGCATTGCATTTTATACTAATATTTGCAATTTTGTTTTCATAAGGGAACCTCTTCCCATTGCCCCTACGGCTTGAAGATAGTCGTTCAAAAAAAAAACATGAATGGCGATACCATGGATTGGCGCTGGGGGGCTTATCGAATTGAAAAATTCCAAAACGACATGAAAGTACATTAAATTATCTCGTGTGTGATCCATCCTTTGTTAGAATTCGAACACATAGCAAATGGCGGACATTGAAACATAAAAGTATGGTTTTTAAGTGAAAAAATTGACTTTAAACATTTCTAAAAAATACAAAAATTACAATATCAAGAAAAGGATGGGTCAAACACTAGATAATTTTGTTGGCTTTCAAACAAAAAAAGAATTATGAGAATTGCGCTTGAGCCGTTCTTGAGATATTTATAATACCGACTTTCAAAACCTGGTTTCGAGAAAAACGGCGTTGAAGTTTTTACTCGTTGTTTAATCGCTCCAGACTTGCGCGGTACAAATAGCTGTAAATTTGTCAATTTTTGGAATTCATGCAAATGACTTCAAACACATATGGTCAAAATGTTAATCTTTCGAAATAATCAATAAAAAATTTAGGTTTTAAAAAATTGAAAGGGTACTATGCCCCCTTAGCAGAAGGCAGTTAGTATCCCTCTTATCTTTTGATCCATCTTATCTTTTAATCAATGATGGTTAAAATTTTTGTACAATACTGAGAATAAATTAAGTTTATATTATTTTAAGCATAAAATGACATATGTTAGCTAACTAATTAGGAAGACTTTTTAGTTTCAAAACTAGAGGGTACAATGTACAAACACTATGAAGCAACTACGAAAAAGGATGAGTGATAGTTAGTTTTATCAATATAATTAAGTTTTTATTTAGGCTATAAATCAAGCCTACTTTCAATATCCCGTGCTTATAGATTAATTATAAACGGAGATACTATAGTGACAACAAGCAGTTTTATGGAATATACAACGGCGTGTTCGTTAGTGGTAGGCAATGATAGCTACCGCCAGTGATGTCTCGGAGCGCAAAACTAGGTCCATTCTAAAATCAATACTAGGTCCATTCAAGATCAAAAAAGGGGGTTAACATTTTTAAGGAATTTGAAAATTTTACTGGTTTTACTGAACTTTTAAATACCTAAATTGAAATTACACATATTTTAGCATCATTTTAAGAGTATTGTTTTATTTCAAACCAGAAGGGTTCCGGGTAGTAACAGTTTGAAAATACTCTATGATGACTACCAAAACGCTGAAAAACAGCTACTTTTAAATACGCGGCAATAAAGTAGTTTTGGCTATAATTTTAATTTAATTTTAGTATATTTACGTTCAGAAATAATTAAAGATAAACATAAAAGCTAAATACAGTACAAAGACTTGATAATTATATCCTAAAATTCTTATTTAAAAATAGGTCCATTCAAGATCAGAATTCGACTAGGTCCATTTCAAAATCATTTACCCTATATTCAAATTAATATAGGGTATGTTGCTGCTTCGTCGTAATTGCCTATTCCCGTCCTATCCAACACAAATTATTAAAAATATAAGCGATTTTTATGACACATAATGCAAAATTAGTTATTCCCTAATATTTTAGTAAAAACGTGGGAAATTTGGCTGGTAGGACTTCTTTAATGAAAAAAAATATTCAAATAGATCTCAGCTCACTTTGATTGATCGCGTATGATAGTCAAACGCGATCAATCAAAGTGAGCTGAGATCTATTTGAATATTTTTTTCATTAAAGAAGTCCTAGCAGCCAAATTTCCTACGTTTTTTCGTGCGACGAAGAAGGAAATGTCAACTAATCGTTTCAATTTCCGTCATTCATGAAATGAAAATAACCCACGCAACGCACTGTCGTTATTCTGCAGCCGAGAAAACTTGCATGACCTGCAGAAATTTTGCAGAATAACATTTGTCATGCCGCAGCACAAATACATACGCGCTAGCTTCGTAAACACAATAATGATTTTTAGTTCGGACGATGAAAAATTTTGATGGACGGATTTCAAAACGGTACGACGAATATAAAATCAGTTGCGTAATTTCAATAAAATGCTTTAATAATCGCTTTTTAGTGAATTTCAAAGGGCACGGATCGGAAGGTAAGTGTGTTTGAGTCAAATCAACAGCAAAACTTTTGGAGCATTTTTTAAATCCACCTAAGAAATGATCAAAATTAGAGTGGCTTTCCTTACTACGGCGGGAATTAGAAATAAACCCTACGTGAAACAATGTTTTGCGAATGTGTGATGCATATTTTTACTTGGTTTTAGGGTTAATTCATTGATAATTTGACTGGCTAAATCGCAATTTGTTACTTATTGCAGTGAAAAAAAAAAACATTTTGTTACCAACTGTATCCAACGGTGATTGCATACAATGCAATCTATTTGTTAACTTTGTGCCAAACAAAGATAATGATGATGATGATTATGTCTACTAGAAAGCTAGTGAAGCAAAAAGTACGAAAAGCACCTGTCCCTTGCGCTCGGGTGGTATAGAGCACCAATATCGGGCAGCAGTGGTAGGATCATAAACTTTACCGTTGAGAGGGGGGGGGGGACTCAAACACAACCAACCGTTCACTGTTTCAACCAATCATGCCATCACTTGCTGCTGCATCCAAGTGTGTGCTACGACGACGAATATTGTGTGCATTGTGTGCAAACGCGGCTTTTGCACCATTTTCCACCATAGATAGATAGGTACCAGTCGCTCAGGTCAGGTCAGGTCAGGATGCGAAACGAAGGGCATAACGATCCCCCTGCGTGATGCTGTTTTGCCTTGACTGGCTGAATTTCTCATATCAGTACATATATTATTTTTATATTTCATACATTTAATATCACACGGAGCGCATTTCTGCTGCTGCTGCTGCTGCTGCTCCCAGCGTGTTCTCGGCTCTGGCCCCAACTCCCTTTCGCTCATTCCATCTGTCGACATGCAGCTTCCTGTGCATCTCCCCGGAGGCTGCTCTGCGGCATTTGATGATGGAACGAGAAGCAAAATTTGCCCGTTATCAATTTGGTATCAACGAGGAAAAAAATGTATGAAAATAATAAATAATGTGTGTTATATTAAAACTCCAAGCAGGCGGCGGCAGCTAGCGAAACGAGATGCGCTATCTCGCTCCGGCTGCCATCGTTCTAGCTAGAACAACCACCACGGGCATTGGCTGCTATATGGAGGAAAATTGCGCGACTTTTGGGAGCCAATTTTCCGGAAGCCGGCAGAAGAAAATGCACCGTTGTGTGAAATTGGGAATAATAGATCCGAAGATTAAACGTTAGATCGTGGCAATAGAAGCTCCTGCCGTCGCGGAAGTTTATGGTTTTATTTTTGCACGTATATTGAATATTTTGATGCTTTATCGAGTTCGCCCTGCACAGGAATGAAGGATAAATTTATAATGCAGACAATACCACTTCACTGAACCGAACGAAATTCAATCAACGTTCAGCTCATTTTACTCGAATCACACCCACGGTCATTAGATCTGTTCTTTGCGATAATCCCTCTCGCAAATAGCGGCACAGAAGCTTCGGTTCTTTGATCTATCGATACACCCCTCGTTCAATGACGTGCCTCATTAAAGAGATCGCAGCAAGCGACATTGCGATTATCAACCGACGACAGGTTTCAGCTTCCGCTGTGAAGCACTCTTGATGCTCGCATTGTTAGAAATCTTTAATCCTTCCGCTGGCGCTGTGTTCCTCCGCCACCTTCCTGTTTTATCACCAAAATGGCCTCCTTTCGAATGCAAATTCCAAATTTGGTCACCCTGTTCATCGCGAACGGTCGCTACACTTTGATTCCAGTCGCGCCGCATCCGAGAAGGATTGTTAATTCAATCGGTGGGATGGGACGGGACGGGGAGGGAGAAACACGTAAGCGTTAAAAGGATTTCCCCATCAGAATTTTACGACGAGCATGCAAATGTCGAATTACACACCACGCCACGCCGCGCCACCCACCCTTCGGTTGCCACAGACACTAATGCTGAAAGCCGAAACTAACACCTTCATTATGTCAATAAGTTTCGGTTTCGGTTCGGCCGGTCCGTCGGTCGGTCGGTCGGTCGGTCGGTCACCGGTGGACCACTTCGCGACCAGTCGGTGAGGGAAGGCCACTGCTTGGTGGTACACCGGTGGTGGACGTGATGAGTCGTCCGTGTGAAAAGCTGAAATCTCAATCGGACTGATCGGAAAGGCTCCCGACAAGGGCGAACGCGAAGAGTCGCACAGTTGATGAGTTTTGCGAAAATTTTCAAAGATTTTTTTTCATGTTTTTGAAAATTAGATTTGAACTCTGTGCTACTCTACTATACTTCGACTCAAATTCGGCTCTATTTTGACTTTACTTTGAGACTACTACTCAGTGATGCCAGATCTAAGGGTTTAGAAATTTTCTACGGACCAAAGGATCAGCATATAACACATGTCTAGGGATTTCTTTCTGTTACAAAAATCAGCAGTGCGCTACATGCAGTGAAATAAATTAATTATTTAAGAGCCGATATGAAAATTTTCGATCTTTCTCCTTCACGCCTTGTCCCGTTCTGTTTGGATACTATCAACACCTTTGTTTCATTACTTTTTGCCTTTCTACTATATAAATATATAGTATAAAGGTATAGAAATCACTTGGAAAACCGGAAATGGAAAGAAGGTCCTGCGGGCCGAATGTTATATACCATTCGACTCAGTTTCGAAAACTGAGCATTTTCTGTGTGTGTGTATGTATGTGTGTGTGTGTGTGTGTGTGTGTGTGTATGTGTGTGTGTGTATGTGACGCTTTTAATCTCACTCACTTTTCTCGGAGATGGCTGGACCGATTTTAATGTTCTTAGTGTCAAATGAAAGGTCTAGGTGTCCCATTGGTTGCTATGAATTTCATACTGATCGGACTTTTAGTTCAAAAGTTATGTATAAAAATACGAAAAATATGGGACTTCATTATCTCATAGGCCTCTTAACCGATTTGAACAAAATTGATTGCATATGAAAGAGGAGCCTTGCAAACCCTTAACTTCTAAATTTCATGACGATTGGACTTGTAGTTTGAAAGTTACATAAAGAAATGTGAAAAAATAGTATTTAAAACATATTTATGTAACATATAAGCATTAATTTAATGAAAAACATCACACATTTTATGATTATTTAAAAATTACTGCTGAGATCTATCAAACGAAACCGAGTTATTTAAAATCGGACACTTCATTCAAAAGTTATTCAAACTTTAACACTTAAGCACCGTATATTAAACCGTCAAAACGTGTGAAATCAAAACATATCAATCAAATGTTGATTTTATTCAATGTGTGTGATGTATGTGTGTATGTATGTATGTATGTATGTATGTATGTATGTATGTATGTATGTATGTATGTATGTATGTATGTATGTATGTATGTATGTATGTATGTATGTATGTATGTATGTGATGACAATTTGCAATTTTAAAATTTGCAATGAAATTCAAGAAAAGTGAGAAACATGTCAATTGTCTGAAGTTTTTGAAGCCTCTTAGTGGAATACGAACTCTGAAATTAAAGAAAAGAAAAAACTTTTACCGACTAAATTCCTCTATTTAATATTTATTCGCGACAGATACGTATACGCTTTGAAATAAGACACTGATGAAGCCTGCACGTCGTAGGCGAACTACGTATCTGTCGCAAATAATTATTAAATAGTGGGATTCGATCGAAAAGTTTTTTCTTTTCTTTGATTCCAGATTTCAATTGTCATTTTCTTCACTTGCTGTTACTCACAATTGTACAAGAAAAGCAAAAAGCGGAGAAAAGCAGTTAATTAAACCCTCTAACGGGTAAGGCGGCCTGTTGACGGCCTTCGCGTTTGGAGCTCACAAGCCGCATACGAAATTTGTTTTGAATTGACATCATGCAAAATGTGTTCAGAACAGAATTTTTGACATTTTGAAGGAGCGCTAGCTAAGAAATAGTTCCATTTCTCGTTTTCATACCTAATGCTCTATTCAGTAATTTTTTTCTAATTCAGATATATTGCAAAATTGAAGCCAAGCAAACCAATAGTAAAATTTTGAGATCAATCATTTTGTTGTAGATATCCTTTTTCTTCAAAAGCGAAATATAATAATAATTTTTCTGAACTCTTGTTTTTCAAAGATGCTAACTTTTGAATGCATGGTATTAATATCAAAATATCAAAAAATCTGCTATGAACAAATACTTCATATTGTCAATTCAAAACAAGTTTCGTATGTGGCTCTGAAGCCCGAAAGTTAAGGCCGTCTGTAGACCCGTTAGAGGGTTAATTTCTAATTTTCTATACATATTCATTCAAGTCTGTAAAAATTATCTTTTGTTCATCAAGTAACATAAATGACGCTTACATGTATTTACGCACCCAAGGAAAGAAAATATAATTATTCTACACAATACGTTGTGAATTTTACTGGTAAATAAGGATTTTGAGGAATACGGAACGGATATTTAAAAATATAGTCTAATATAACATCTATACATCTACAATTAAGTTCCTGAGAAATTAAATAATGATTATTGTGGCAGTAGAAAGGCTAGGTCACGCCGCTAGGTGGATTAATTCGGGTTTTTTTACGGAGGAGCGAAAAGAAAATTAAATCTATGACTTCTTCAACCATTATTTGGTGGCTCTTAAAAAGGTGAATTATTGGTGGATGATTTATAAAACTTTTGCAACATTTACTTAGAACTACCAAGTACACAGGTAACAGCTACCAAACACACGATAAGAGGTGATGAACTTGCCCAAGTCAGCCGATTTTTTGAGGTTTAACACTTGGCAGAGGTAATCGTAAAGCGCTTTTTGTAGTGAGTCAGAGTAGAAGTTTCGGAAGTTTGAAGAATTACCAGTGTAAGTACTTGTACCATCACCCTTGGTGATATTTTTGCCGGTAATTTTCAGAGCTTACCGGCAAAATTCACGTACTAGGGCTACATTTGAACATTTCGCAGAAATTAACTATGTGATCAAGTAGTCTCTGTTTCATTGGAACGGGGATTCAAAGTCTGTCCTTCTTTTCAAAGTCTCTCATTCCATCATCTACGTAACTGGAGCGCGTAGCTTGTCGCTGCACTACCAGCAAGCTGTGAAACTGTTGCTGTTTTTGCAACACGTAGCAACGAAAACTGAAACGTGTTTTGTGCTGCATTTCAAGTTATCTGAAGAGACTCAGTATAAAAGGTAAAGCTGAGGAGGAATTGAGATCTTAAATGCCCAATACCCCATAAAATGGCAATAATTGGACTAAAAGGTCATAAAAACGATGGGGTTCACTCTCATATCTACCTGATAAATGCAATGGAAGTATCAATTTTATGCCCGAGAATGCTCAGACGTGATTGGCTGAAAGCTATTGTAAATTCAATCAAATTGTTCAACTTTATGTCAAACTTCTACCAGTTAACTGTAAAAATTCCATCTTTTTGTAAAAACCACAGAATAGGCATACGTTTTGTGAATCGATTGGCATGCAAACCAGCAAAATCCGTACCGAACTGACGAGGTTATCGTCGTTCAAAATGTATCTCTTTTTCGTGTCACGATCATTTTTGTTTTTGCAGCATGCCACCCTTTTAAAGTAAGACGTAGTCCTACGTCAAAAAAAGATTCTTCATTTTCTGATTCTCTTACCATGGTATATTTACACTATACCGATATTTTCCCGGTTATAGTATGGGAAAAGGGCGGAATATTTTCGTTCAGAAGTTCACAATCTTTTACTACTGTTACGCGCATAAGGTTGTTCTCTATAACCAAGTATGTAGCTGGAATCCTTGTCCTATTATTTGCATTAATTAGTTTTACTCGTTTTACGCGATAACTGTTGAGCATTTGTGCTTTCAGAAAAATAACAAAAAACAGGTAATGAAATGATGCTTCAGATACGTAGAGAAAACAAGATAGAGAAAAACGAAGAAAATGCGATAAATAGATGACGAAAACAAGATGACAAATTGACGAAAAAATCACGAAAGACGAGAAAAAAAAACAACGGAAATAACTTGAAAATACGATGAGAGGACAACGAAAAGACGCAAAAAACAAAAAAAAATAACAAAAAAAAAACTCAAAAAGGCGAGAAAACCCGCAAAGAATGCCGACGTAAAGATGACGAATATACGACAGAAAGAAGGAGGAAAACACAAAAAAAAACGGTAACATTTTTGTTGCCTTGACAACAGCTTGGGCGACGAAGAAATGGAGAAAAAAGTGACGAAAAGACAGCAACAACAAAAATGGCAAACGATGGTGATAACAAAAAAAAAGAAAATCCAAAAAAATGATGACAAAAGGACGCCAAAAGCAGATTCAAAAACCCGATTTAATCCACCTAGTGATGGAAGGAACCTTTGTTATACCATCTTGTATGGCATTTGATATGGGCATGTCCAGCTCAAATATTATTTTTTATTTGTATTTGAATTTGTAATTTTTATTAAACTGACAGAGTCAAATTCTATACGCATCGCAACCAGTAAGAGATAGTTACTATATGCATCAAAGTTGCTTGTTTTTTTAGTGTGTTCTACAATTTTTGTGAAGACGCTATTCTTGAACGCGTTTGAAAAACAAAAATTTGTGTCACCCTATTACGCGGATTCATGGTCACTCTAAAAGTGTTAGAAAATATGCTATATTTTATTAATTAACTGCTCCAAAGAAACACTCGTTGAAAAATTATACATTTTTACTATATTATTATGTTTTTGAGGTTTGGTCCCATTAAAGGTTTGGTCATTAAATTTTTCTTGAATAAATTTCATCAATCATTTTTAAATATCTTTTGACCAGTAGAACCAATCCTTATGAAATTTGGAAGATACATTTGCAGTGTTAAGACCTCTCGTTTAATACTAAAATAATTGAAACTAGATAAATTATCTTAGTTAAAATCGCTATAAATTATTGTAAATTTTAACGTGTAACTTTAATTGCTCATAACTTTCAAACTAAAGGTCCAATCAAAAAACAATTCAATAGTGATCTATCCGGCTATATTACCTTCCAAAAGAGACTAATAGCGCATAAATCGGTTAGGCCATCTCTGAGAAACAGGCGATAATTATTACCTTGTTAAAACACGTTTTTAAGCATAACTCTTATACTACTTGTTTGTTTTCAACAAAATTTCTTGAAAACTTTTATGGTAGCAAGAGCTTTCATTTGACACTAAGATCATTGAAATCGGTTGTGTGATTCCGGAGAAAATCGTGTCACGTAGTTGTCACATTTTTGCTTATAACTTTTAAACGAAACATCGGACCACAAAATAATTCTATAGAGATATACTAGGCAATAGTACCTTTCAAATGAGACTAATATCGCGTAAATCGGTTCAGCCATATCCGAGAAACAGGCGATAGAAAATGAGCAGCACGACGAAGACAAAAATACAACAAAAATAGAAAAAGACGAAGGCAAAAATACAACAAAACGACGCCAAAAAAGCAGCAAAAAATACGACAAAAGACAATAAAAATGACAAGGGGCTATAAATAGATGTGGGAAAGGCAATGAAGAGATGATAAAAATGACAACTCAAAACAGCGCCAAGAAAAAGAGGCTACAAATGACAAAAAGACGTTATAAAACCATAGACGCCACAAAAATGACAACAAATTGCTGAACAGACCAAAAAAAAACGATGAGAAGATGGCAGAATGCCAAGCGTTGAAAAGACTCAGCTAGCATTTTTATATGTATAAAAAAGTTTAAAATCAGCATTACGTTCATATATACATGCTAACAAATCGTACTTGATGCGCAAAATTGGCATATCTGTGGTATTTTGAAGACGATATTCGTGATGAGGAATAAACATGTGGGTTTCATCGATATAAGTAATTATATGCGATAATATCCGATGAAGCTCGATCCACTCCGTACTGCTATACGACTCTGTGCTGAATATCGTATGTATGTCAGCTATTATCATTTTATACGACTTAAAACCAATTTGGGCGGACTTTATTAAGGGGACATAAACGACTAAAATTTTTGAAAAATTCATTTTTTTTAATTTCAGATTTTGATTCTGCCGTGGCAAAGACTTTTATAATTTTTGAGCTTTGTAAACGAAATACAGCTTGAAAAAAAAAACGAAAATAAGAAAAGATGGCTGAAAAAATAAAATTTTGTCTTCTTTTTCTTTTTTCTCTGGTTGTGTTTCGTTGTGTTTCGTAAAAGTCTTTGTCCAGCTACTACCAACAAAACAAAAAAAAATTGTTTCAATACGTTGCGTAGTTTCTGAGAAAAAGGTACATAAAGTCTGAAAATCATGGTTTTTCAGGAGCGACGTTATATTCCGTCGAGGTTGTTTCACGCCGCACTGGAATGCTTATGTTTATGATCGTTTTTCGGCCACTTCCCGGAGTCGGATCATTACAAAATTAGTATCAAAATAAGCGGATAAGACTGCAGAATCAGAATCAGAAATAAAAAAATAATAAAATTTTCAATAGTTTTAGTCGTTTATGTCCCCTTAAGCTTTAGTTACGATTCCGAGTTTGTTAAGAATTATTTACGATAATTTTCGGATATTGATGTACGATTTGGTGCTAGCTGGGGAACGCAAAACGACTAACAGACAACAAATAAAAAACGACAGCAAAGGCGACAGAGTACGCATAACCAACAGGAAGAAAAATTTAAGACAGAAAAATCCGAGAGGTTGTATACAAGACACGATCGCATAGGCGACGTAGGACTACGTAAGCCTCTTTGTAGTGATAGTAGCATGCATCCATGCATGTAATAATGCAATTCTCCATGCAACATGTAATATATGTAACATTTTTTAAAGTAGTAACATTGTATCCGCTTTGAATTCTCAATAAATATTTCAGTATTTGGAAACAATTTAACAAAATCCAGAACACAAACTATTGTTTCTATTACCAATGGTTCCCCGACGCTGAAGAATCCCATTTTATCAATAGCACATCTTATCACTGCACTTCCAATGAAACGGCAAACATGCATATCCAATACAAAATCCAACAACCGAACACTACAGCTGTAACGCACTTTTCCAACACAGATATCAAATTCGGCTAGGTTTAATCGCGTCGCCGTAAAGAATTTGCGATGTGTTGGACAGACAGACATCAAATTGGACTAGGTTTAAACGCGTTCGTAAGAAATTTGTTGTGTGGGCTTTGTCACTCTTTCTGGTGCACTTCCCAAGCAAGGACATCAAAATGGTCTAGGTTTAATCGTGGTGTTAAGAAATCTTGTTGAGACGGGGAAACTTTGTCATTTGTTTGGCTTACTTCCCAAGCACAGATATCAAATTAGTATAGATTTAGATCGTCGTAAAGAATCTTCAACTTATTGGGACAGGGAGATTTTGTCATTTTTTTTTTATAAAATCACGTTAAAACTATGATGACCGCTTTTCCAACCAATCACGAAGCGAGAATTTCCAGTTGGACAATGCTTCATTATTTTTAATTTTTCAATAGTACGTACTTTGAAATCAATATTGGTGCGACTGCGTGGAAGATTTTCCGATCGATTGGCGTAAAAATATTTAAAATCGATCTAGAAACCGCTAAGCTATTAGCGTTCAAAATCTTTAATTTTTTCTTGACGTTCGCATTTTTTGATTTTTTGGAATGACATACTATCCCAAACCTTGCCGTAAGAAGTGATCCTACGTTTATTTTTTAAATAAAAATTGAATCAAAAAAAGTATTATATACCTTCGAATACAATCAAAAACAATTAATTATAAAACATTTTTTGGTTGAGTGTATCTTTTATTGATTGTTTTTGTGTCAAATCGCTCCGATACTATTCGTTATTTTTTGCATGTTATTGCTTTTAAACCGTTTTGTGATACATCAATAGTGAAAACTAAAACGATTGCAAATCGAGTCATAGTTTTATAAGAGTAAATTAGTGCATAGCAAAGTGATTTCAATTACTCTAGTGCGATCAGCTTTCTCCTTTCTGTTTACCACCGCAATCGAGTGATTCAGATTAACCGTCACGACCCGCTATCGGTACATCGACAAAGTCGATTCACAGTAGCCGTCACCGGAACGTCTACAGTCAAAGTGGTTGAAAGCTAAGTGCATTTGCGCTACGGTTTTAAATTCGAACCTCCTAATCTTCAACTTTTAATCTCAAAATGGAAAACGTTTGTGATCAGTGCGCTAAACCAGTTCAAGTCGACGGAGATCACATCAAGTGTATGGGTTTCTGCGACCAACTCGTGCACGTTAAATGCGCTAAAATGAACGCGGCTTTTGTGAAAGTTTTACGCGAACGTAAAAATCTGCTTTGGATGTGTGACGAGTGTGTTAAGCTTATAAAAATGACTCGCTTCAAGGGGGTCATGTCTTCGGTAAGCTGCGCTGTTTCATCGATCGCTGGTAGCCATGGCGAAGCTATCGGCGAATTGAAGCAAGCCATACTTGTCAACGGACAACGCATAGAACAGCTCTCGAAGAATGTTTCTGAAGCCGCCACTACGCCTCTTACGTCAAGATACGCGACCGCAGAACCGCCGAAAAAACGACGCCGCGAAGAGCGTGCAGTGGTTAGCAAACCACTTCTTGTTGGTACAAAATCGTCCACATCGCAAACCGTGTTGACCGTTTCCCCTCCAAAAAAATTGTTCTGGCTTTACCTCTCTCGGATACGCCCCAGTGTGAAGCCCGAAGCCGTCGTCGAGCTGGTTAACGATTGTTTGCAGTGTAATGATCCGATCAAAGTGATTCCTCTGATAAAAAAAGATGCTGACGTAACCGCCATGAACTATATTTCGTTCAAAATCGGTATGGACGAAAAGTATCGAGACATTGCTCTCGATACGGGTACATGGCCCCAAGGTCTGCTTTTCAGGGAATTCGAAGGCACCAGCTTAAAAAACTACTGGGCACCATCTGTACCTCGAGCAACTCCGATAACTCCATGTATAGAGGTAACCCCAGCGAGCAATCCTTCGTCCTCCAACATAGATCTGGGATTGTTGCCAACAGGGACAGAGTCCAAATGCAGGACAAATTGGATGCTGGGACGCAACGACTTTAGTACTTCGGAAGCCCTCAACCCCCCCGCCGCAGTCGAGCTACTGCCGCCAGCGTACAACAGTCGTCCCGGCCCTGCGTGCGGGTTTGGGGAACAGGGCTTCCAGAACCAGACCCATGGCAAGTATCATTCTTGTCCACGTTTATACCCTGCTGACGCCTACCGCGCTTTCAGACCCACGACCACTAGACCATTGAAAGATGATTCGCTCCACGCTTCTTTTTCTGCATCAACAGAACGCACGCCAAAAAGTATGATGGAAACCCTCATCCCGTCCGTCACAGCCGAGTATCGCTGTCCCGTCGATTATGTCATCAGTCGCTGCCATCAGAGCCGTTCCGTTCCTGTGATCGGTACCGGTGATGAGGGTTTCCAACTTGCTTTCCCAGGCAAGTACCGACTTTAAAGTCCATCCTTGTTCCCTGATGTTCTCTCCATCCGTAGCAATGGTTCCTGCAGCGACATCCCTTGTCATCGAGTCTCCGTTCCCAGCGCCCACCTAAACTGCCATCCGCCGTGTACTCCAGCCTCCGAGCCAAATTGCGGAATTGTCACAGCTAGCAACGTGGAAAATAACTATCTGAACGATGCATTGCCGATACTTGAAGTCGACAGGACACCGGGATGCACCGACAGTAGCACTATCCTCCCCGCCGCAGTCGCGCCTTTCCTGCCAGCGCTCATCAGTCGTCCCGGCCCTGCGTGTGGGTGTAGCGAAAGGGGCTTCCAAAATTCCCTTCCAGGCAAGCGCACTACCGCCAATCTAGATCCTCCCGTTGATCCGTCTCCCGTTTCTAGCACATCATCCAACCGGTTACCGAACAGTACTCGCGACGTCCAGCAAAACATCCACGTGTACTACCAGAATGTAGGCGGAATGAATGCAAGCGTTCACGACTATCTGCTAGCATGTGTCGATAGTCCATACGATATAATCGTTTTAACCGAAACCTGGCTTGACGAACGAACCTCCTCCACACAAATCTTCGGACCGAACTACGAAGTCTTCCGGTGTGACCGAAGTGCGCACAACAGCCGAAAATCAACGGGCGGCGGCGTTTTAGTAGCGGTTCATCGTCAACTCAAGGCCTCTGTCTTAGAACACAACGACTGGTTACCTGTTGAGCAAGTTTGGGTGTCTATAAATTTATCCGATCGCTCTCTATACCTGTGCGCTGTCTATTTCCCACCGGATCGAGTAAGGGACGCCGTACTCCTTAAGGCTCATATGGCATCGGTCTCCACAATTTCTTCGGCAGCCTCCGCCTCCGATGATTTGCTAATTCTGGGAGATTTTAACCTCCCCGGGATTAATTGGCGTGATCGCGGCAACGGCTATCTGTTCGTCGACTTCAGCTCTGTAACTCCTCCCCCGATCACCACCGAGTTGTTCGACTGCTATAGTACAGCCACTGTGCAGCAAATTAACAAAATCACCAATGAAAATGGACGCTGCTTGGATCTCTGCTTCGCTAGTGTTTGCAGTCAGGCTCCAGAATGTATGTTGGCGCCTGCTCCACTCGTTAAAGATGTTCTCCATCATCCACCGCTATTAGTTCCGATTTATCAACATACACCATGCAAAACGACCGACTCACCGTCGTCTGTCTATTACGATTTCAACTGTGCCGATTTTGATGCGATCCAAGGTATACTAAACAGTATCGACTGGAACGCAGCCTTGGAAGAGAACAACGTAAATGCTGCCGCCTTGACCTTCTCGCACATTTTAAATTATATCATCGACCGCCACGTACCGAAAAAGACGATACGCATAGAGCCGCACCTGCCTTGGATAAACGCCACGCTACGTCGCCTTAAATCTGAAAGAAAGGCTGCCTTGAGGAGGTTCGCAAGGTATAAAACCCAATATCTGCGAAACCACTATCAGGCTCTCAATAAGCGCTACAAAAAGTTAAGCCGACACTGCTTCCGCAAATACCTAAACAACGTCGAGCGAAGACTGAAGCGTAACCCCCAGTCGTTCTGGAAATATGTTAGTGCACAACGGAAAGACGACGGTCTTCCATCAGCCATGTTCCTTGGAAGCGACACTGCGACCAAATTGGATATGGTTTGTCAACTGTTCTCGCGGAAATTCTCCAGCGTCTTTGTCGATGAAAGGCTGTCCGAAACAGAAGTATCGACTGCTCTAGACAGCGTTCCAAATCTCAGCGACTCTCTCACTAACCTGTCTATTGATGATTCTATGATCAAGCAGGCCGCTTTGAAGTTGAAAAGCTCAACTTCCAGTGGACCGGATGGCGTACCTTCAATATTTTTAAAGAACTGCATTGATGCCTTGGCTGCTCCAATCCGACGTCTATTTAACTCCTCGATTAGCTCAGGCATATTTCCTTCAGCTTGGAAATCCGCTTACATGTTTCCAGTTCATAAGAAGGGGAACAAAAGGAATATAGACAACTACAGAGGTATCTCTGCCTTATGTGCATTATCGAAACTTTTCGAGCTCGTTGTGTTCGTGCCAATTTCCTCGTTCGTCCAGCAATACATCGCCGATGAACAACACGGATTCATGCCGAAGCGCTCAACGTCTACCAATCTACTAACTCTCACTACGTACGTAACGGACTGCTTTGACGACCGATCCCAGACGGACGTTATCTACACTGACCTCTCCGCCGCCTTCGACAAGCTAAATCATCAAATCGCCGTTGCAAAACTGGACAAACTGGGTATTGGAGGGCCGCTGCTTCAGTGGTTTAAATCGTATCTGACGAACCGTCCCATCAACGTGTCTATCAATGGCTTCACCTCACCGTCCTTCACCGCTTTTTCTGGAGTCCCACAAGGTAGCCATCTCGGACCGTTGGTCTTTCTTATTTATTTCAACGACGTCAACTTAATGCTCAAAGGTCCTCGGCTTGTGTTCGCCGACGACCTGAAACTGTTTTCGAAAGTCAACGATTCAACGGACACTCTCGCACTCCAGGAGCAACTGTTGATATTCGCTGGATGGTGCGAACACAATCGCTTGGTACTAAACCCCGACAAATGTGAAGTGATAACGTTCTCGAGAAAGCTGAACCCTATAATATTCGATTACCGATTATCAAGCGTACCCTTACGCCGTGTAGATTGCGTCAAGGATCTTGGGGTACTGCTGGACTCTAAATTGACTTTCAAACAGCATGTTTCATTCGTTGTCGACAAGGCCTGCAGAAACCTGGGATTCATCATGCGCATCGCCAAAAACTTCAACGATATTTATTGTTTGAAATCACTCTTCTGTGCGTTGGTTCGCTCTAACCTCGAGTATTGCGCACCCGTATGGAGCCCGTATTACCAAAACGGCGTCATTCGAATAGAGTCGGTACAACGGAGGTTCATCCGCTTTGCCCTCCGTAGGTTACCATGGAATGATCCGTTCCGGCTACCAAGCTACGAACAGCGCTGCAGATTAATCAACTTGGACACCCTGCAAACACGTCGGGACGTAACTAGAGCCGTCTTCGTATCAGATGTTCTGACATCCCGGATTGACTGTCCTTGGATTCTAGGAAGACTAGACATCTTAACTCGGTCTCACTTAACGCGGAACAATTCCTTCTTGCATATACCACATCGGAGAACTAACTACAGCACTTTCGGTACTATAACCGGCTTACAACGGAACTTCAACCGTTTTGTGTCCTACTTCGACTTTGACGTCAGCCGCAACGTGCTGAAAACCCGATTTAGAGCTCTTGCTATTAGTTTTTAAGTAGTCAGTAGGATAGAAAAATCTGTTGACTTTTAATTAATAAACAATAAACAATAAACAAATGTGATAAAAAGTGATCCTTCACATATCATTCCTTCCATAGATGGTGAAACTACGGATTTTTTCTCAGCAAAGTCTGGTATCGCTTCGGTTCTACTCTACTGTATTCCACAGTCTACTGCACTCTACTGTACTCTACACGCAGAATAATCCACACGTCCTTTCCACGTAAAAAGATACATAAATTTCTCTACAAAGTGTTACGTGACTATCAGTTGAACATTATTGGAAAATCCAATAACATCTGTCTAAGTTCCACGTAAACGGACGCATACTAACGCAAAACTACGTTGAACTCACGTAAATAGTACGGGAAAAGTTGAATGGAAAATAGGCTAACCAACGTATTTTGGACCTCATTAGCAGTTGTACCTAATTTGAACACATACAGCAAAATCAAATGGAAGTATCCAAACTATGTACAGCTGCTGATGGGGTCCAAAATAGGTTGGTTACCATATTCACATAACTTTTCCCGTAATTTCGGCGTGAAATTTATTTTGAGTGTACGCTACGTTACTTCTTCTTCTTCATTCTTCTCGACTCTTTTCTACTTTGCTCTACTTTGATTCAACTCAACTATGCTCTACTCTGGTCTACTCCACTTCAATCGACTCTACTCTACTCTACTTCGATACTACTTTACTTCGACTTTACTCTACTCTACTCTGCTCTGTTCTGCTTTGTTCTCTACTCTACTCTACTCTACTCTACTCTACTTTACTCTACTTTACTTTACTTTACTCTACTTTACTTTACTTTACTTTACTTTACTTTACTCTACTCTACTCTACTCTACTCTACTCTACTCTACTCTACTCTACTCTACTCTACTCTACTCTACTCTACTCTACTCTACTCTACTCTACTCTACTCTACTCTACTCTACTCTACTCTACTCTACTCTACTCTACTCTACTCTACTCTACTCTACTCTACTCTACTCTACTCTACTCTACTCTACTCTACTCTACTCTACTCTACTCTACTCTACTCTACTCTACTCTACTCTACTCTACTCCACTCCACTCCACTCCACTCCACTCCACTCCACTCCACTCCACTCCACTCCACTCCACTCCACTCCACTCCACTCCACTCCACTCTACTCCACTCCACTCCACTCCACTCCACTCCACTGCACTCCACTCCACTCCACTCCATTCCACTCCACTCCACTCTACTCTACTCTGTTCTGTTCTGTTCTGCTCTATTCTCTACTCTACTCTACTCGACTCTTCCCTACTCTGCTCAACTATGCTCTGCTCTACTCTATTCTAGTATAGTCTACTCCACTCTATACTGCGCAAGTCCACCTGTCTCGACTCTTCTCTACTCCACTTAACTCTGATCTATTTTGACTCTACTCAACTATGTTCTGCTCTGCACTACCTTAGTCTACTTTACTTCAATCGACTCTGCTCTAATCAACTTCGATTCTACTTTGCTTCGACTTTACTTTACTGTACCGTACTCTAATCTACTCTGCACTGTTCTGCTCTACTCTACTCTTTTCTGCTCTACTAATTTAATTTTAATTAACTCCTGATTGAATTTGAACTGCATACCTATATACCTACTTGAAAAGTTCAAATTAAATTAGAAGTTCGAATCGAAGTATTACTTTTATCTAGCGTAAATTTTGTCGTCATGAATGTATCGTTCATAATAAAATTATTTTCATGGTCCTATCATAAGTCACGTCAAAGTGTCACTTGCTGAACTGGTCTACTTTTGGTATTGTGTAAGCAACACGCGACACGATCCCGTTGAGTGACTCGACAGAGCGTGAGTTTGTTGACCGTGTAGGAGCCGCTAATAGGGTCCTTAATCTATATTTTTTTCTGGAAAATTTTAGAATAGGCCCGGTTTGAATCATACGTCGTCGGACGCTTAATAGCCAACAATTTCGGATACGTTGTTTTGTAACATTTCTCTGTCTCGTGGCAGTCATCTTGGACCGTGTATGTTTCTTTCTTGCTTTGAAAGTTATTAATTTCATACTCATAGTGACATTTTTGTAGCTTTGGATTGCCATATGCATGGTTGGAGTCTGTCGATAAAGAAGGGTAATGTCTAAAGACGGTTATGCCCAAGGCTTTGCTTTTATGGTTGATCAGGTAGCGCAGGAATAGACAAGGACCTTCAACCAAAGGAAGCACAGAAGCCCTGTTCAACCAATATCAAGCTAAACATGTTTCACTGGATTAAATTTCTCAGCAACCCAAGAAAATGTTTTTTTGTCACTTTAACAGCTTGGGTCATTCGTGATTTCTGCGGGGTTGAGATTTGAGCCCGGGTCCTCGGCGTGAAAGGCGTGTATGCTAACCGCTACACCGGGACTGACCCCTAGGAAATATTTGGAAACAGTTTCACATAAAATTTTCCACAGCATGCTGGCTTTTTTTATTTTTGTCTTGTTCACCGATGTTTAATCTTTTAATCTTCTATATAAAAATGGATTTCTGTCTGTCTGTCTGTCGGGATGTTCTTTATAGAATCAAAAACTGCTGAACCAATCGGCGTGAAAATTTGCATGTAAAGGTTTTTGGGGCCAGGAAAGGTTTTAGTGATGGTTAGAGACCCCTCCCCCCACTAAGAGGGGGGGCTTCCATACAAATGAAACACAAATTTCTGCATAACTCGAGAACTAATCAAGCAAATAGAACAAAATTTGGCATGTGGGTGTTTTCGGTGACAAGAATTTATTCTATGGTAAATCGGGACTCCTCCCCTTTTTAGAAGTAGAATTATGACTCCTCTCCCCTTTAAGAGGGGGGGCTTCCATACAAATGAAATACAAATTTCCTCATAACTCGAGAACTAATCAAGCAAATGGAACCAAATTTGACATGTGGGTGTTTTTGGAGTTAACATTTTTTTCTATGATGAATTGGGACCCACTTTAGGAGGGGGGGGGGCTCCTATACCAATGAAATACAAATTTCCTCATAACTCGAGAACTAATCAAGTAAATGGAACAAAATTTGGCATGTGGGTGTTTTCGAGGGCAAAAATATTTTCTATGGTGAATTTGGACTCCTCCCCACTTTAGTAGGGGGGCTCATATACAAATGAAATACGAATTTCCTCATAACACGAGAACTAATCAAGCAAATGGAACCAAATTTGTCATGTGGGTGTGTTTGGAGACAATTTTTTTTCTATGATGAATTGAGACCCCTCCCTACTTTAGGAGGTGGGCTCCTATACAAACGAAATACAAATTTCCTCATAACTCGAGAACTAATCAAGCACATAGAATCAAATTTGGCATGTGGGTGTTTTTGTAGACAAAAGTTTTTTCTATGATGAATTGGGACCCCTCCCCACTTTAGGAGGGGGGGCTCCTGTACCAATGAAATACAAATTTCCTCATAACACGAGAACTAATCAAGCAAATGGAACCAAATTTGGCATGTGAAAGTTTTCGAGGGCAAGAATTTTTTCTGTGATGAATTAGGACCCCTCCCCACTTTAGGAGGGGGGCTCCTATACAAACGAAATACAAATTTCCTCATAACTCGAGAACTAATCAAGCAAATGGAACCAAATTTGGCATGTGAAAGTTTTCGAGGGCAAGAATTTTTTCTGTGATGAATTAGGACCCCTCCCCACTTTAGGAGGGGGCTCCTATACAAACGAAATACAAATTTCCTCATAACTCGAGAACTAATCAAGCACATGGAACCAAATTTGTCATGTGGGTGTGTTTGGAGACAATTTTTTTTCTATGATGAATTGAGACCCCTCCCTACTTTAGGAGGTGGGCTCCTATACAAACGAAATACAAATTTTCTCATAACTCGAGAACTAATCAAGCACATGGAACCAAATTTGGCATGTGGGTGTTTTTGTAAACAAAAGTTTTTTCTATGATGAATTGGGATCCCTCCCCACTTTAGGAGGGGGGGCTCCTATACAAACGAAATACAAATTTCCTCATAACTCGAGAACTAATCAAGCAAATGGAACCAAATTTGGCATGTGGATGTTTTTGGAGACTAAATTTTTTTCTATGATGAATTGGGACCCCTCCCCGCTTTAGGAGGGGGGGCTCCTATACAAATGAAATACAAATTTCCTCATAACTCGAGAATTAATCAAGCAAATAGAACCAAATTTGGCATGTGAAAGTTTTCGAGGGCAAAAATATTTTCTATGGTAAATTGGGACCCCTCCCCACTTTAGGAGGGGGACTCATATACAAATGAAATACAAATTTCCTCATAACACGAGAGCTAATCAAGCAAATGGAACCAAATTTGTCATGTGGGTGTGTTTGGAGACAATTTTTTTTTCTATGACGAACTGAGACCCTTCCCCACTTTAGGAGGGGGGCTCCTATCCAAACGAAATACAAATTTCCTCATAACTCGAGAACTAATCAACCACATGGAACCAAATTTGGCATGTGGGTGTTTTTGTAGACAAAAGTTTTTTCTATGATGAATTGGGACCCATCCCCGCTTCAGGAGGGGGGGCTCCTGTACCAATGAAATACAAATTTCCTCATAATACGAGAACTAATCAAGCAAATGGAACCAAATTTGGCATGTGGGAGTTTTAGATGGCAGAATTTTTTTTATTGTGAATTACGACCGCTTCCCCTTTTAAGAGGGGGGCTCCCATACAAATGAAATACAAATTTCCTTATAATTTGAGTACTAATCAAGTAATTGGAACCAAATTTCGCATGTGGGGCTTTTAGGGGGCAGAGTTTTTTTCTATGATGAATTAAGACCCCTCCCCTGTTTAGGAGGGGGCTCCCATACAAATAAAATTCAAATTTCCTTATAACTTGAGAACTAATCAAGCAAATGGAACCAAATTTGGCATGTGGGAGATTTTTGAGTCTTGAATTTATTTTATGATATTTAGAGACCTCTCAACCCTGTGGTAGGGGGATACGGATTCTCATACAAATAAAACAGAAATTTTTGCGAAACTCAAAAACTAATCGAACACGAGAAATTCGAGACTCTTCCATAAAACTTTAGTCAATAACAAGACCACAAAAGCTATCTATAGTAACAATAGATCATTCAGGACGAGACGACCGCGAGTGTTGCCGGTGACTCGCCGTCGGAAGCGCCAGCCACTGGGGGGAGGCAACTTCCCGCAGAAATCACTACTATCTAGGTTTATTTGTTTTCCTAGGTCTACCTGGGTTTCCTGGAACGAGCGACAGCGAGTAAGGAGAGGATCGCGAAATGGTACTTTCCACAAAAAAGTTTACCGTGAAATGGTACATTCCGCTTAAGGTTTTTCGCAAAATGATATTCGGCGAAATGTTGTACAATCATGGCGAATATTACTATCCGCTGTCTGGCTACGCAATGAGGGGACAGGGGAGTTGTTTTCTACTTTACTGTGAGGAAAAATTGCAAATTTGTTTGTTAAACTACCCATTCCTGGTAACTAATAAGCATTAACATAAGCAGCAAATCAGCGTATCTGGCATTTTATACTGCACGTTGTTGTATATTAGCTTTTTGACTGCATAGGTATTGTAAATTGGCATCCAAAATTGTATTCAAATTCTTCGTGTCGGTAATTAGCTGTAAATTAGCATTGTCAGCACTATAAGAAGGTTATCAGTAAAGTAGCTGTATATTTTGCCAAAATAGAATTTAAGTAGCATTTAAGGCGACCTCAATGCTTATTGGCCCACATTTGAATAGCATTGGTGATGCTTATTGGTTACCTAGGGTGCTTTCATAGTTACGTAACTGCCAAAATGAATCATCTATGGTTGAACTCCTCAGAAACTTGCAAAACTCGAGATTATGAAAAAGATCATCCGAGATTCATGATTTATGTACAACACAGGTTAATTTGTGGCAATACGAAGTTTGTCGGGTCAGCTAGTACCTAGTAAAAATTTCACGAAAGCGTTGTTGAGTTACGGCCGATGCACTCCGGAAAGTATTCTAAATTCGCTTCATAATAGAAAACAACAAGAATTTAAATACTTTACACATAACACAGCACCAAATCTTACCTTCTACCATCGGATTGGCAGCCGCAGGCTGTTTCACACAAGCAGAAACTGTTTCAAATGATTCCCGAAAAACTTTCCATCTTCGATCAGTGTGCGTGCACTAACGGTAGGGTTGACTGACTGGCTACTATGTACTGCGTGCGATGTGACACCTGATACCTGGACCCCGGGCGAGAGGATGGCCGACTGCGGAGGACGGTTGGCATCGTTTACGGAAGTGGTCTTCCGAGAACGGCAAACAGCTTGAACTTTACCCGTTCCGACACTGCTGTGCTGCTGCAATGGGTTGAACGGGAGGCTGGAATGTGATACTTTATCAAACTCTCCGGAATCGAATATCAAAGAAGGCCAAGATCCGGTACAGCCAATGGTGCGTGACCCTTTGTTGGTCGAACGGTACGTGTGCTAGCGGGGAGGGTGAGTGGCTCTTTCTCGTTCTGTACGCACAGTTCATAATTTGCATATGTTTCACCAGATAAATCGCTTTTCTCACTCGAGAGATTCTCGGCCTTTAGCTTTCGGATTTCTCTTGTCATCCAAACGTGTATGAATATCAAAATGGTTCAATTTAGCCTCAATAACTTTTCGGTATAAGTCTTGAACCCGAACTGACGGCCGGCTTTCCCTTTATTTTCTGCTACAGCACAACCGGATGGGCTCTAAATCCATATTCCTGTGAGATGAGTACGAACCCGTACTGGAATAGGCCTGTTTCCCATCAGGGATCAATGCAGACGATGGCTTAGAGAGCTAAACGACGAACATCCTGGCCGTCTCTAAAGACAAGAGGGAATATTGAGTGATTATGGCGTCACATTTTATAGACCTAACAGAGCAGGCGGCGGCCATTCAGTAGCGATAATACGCAACGACGCACAGAACCCATCGAGCAGGCCATGCCCGGATGATGGCCACACGACGACAAACTATCCATTTAATCTCGGCAGAAGCTCAACCCACGGAACATAAACGATAACACCGGGGAAAGTGTGTCGACCGGACTTGATGGTAGTAAAAATTTAATTTATCACCAAATCAAGCATCACATTATGCTGGGCGACAAATTGTTATGCTTCCGCTATATAACTCACCGACCGGTGGCACTCATTTCTCCGGACGGCACCCGGTCCACTAATACTAATTAATGGTCGGCACTCTTTCGGTCGTAAAACATTTCTTAGTTATTGTTATAGACCCCCGAGCCTCGGTCCTCGGTCCACCGGTCAATCGACCGTATTTTCGGCTGTGGCCCGGTCCTGACTCCGTCGGTTGGTCGGCCGGCCGGCCAGTCAGTGGTGCGTTTCATTACGCTTTGATGGTCATCATCGGAAAAGCGGAAAATAAGCGAAAAGTTTCGTCGTGCCGTGAGTGAGTGCTGCTGCTGCTGCTGCTGCTGCAGAACCCCCCATCGGAATGGTTCATGAATTAATTTCCGGTGTTTATGTTTTTTCGTGCTTCGATGGAAGCGGTTCGATTTGTAATCTTGGGGGCAAGCCTGCTTCGATTTGCCGACTTTTATGACCGATAATTGATGAGCTCGAAGTAGAGAGGGAGGAAAGTTGTCTCTAATAATTAGCTATTTTTAATTTATACGTCTTTTTTTTGACGGAGCATTAAATCCATAATTTTTATATTGTTTGAGACTATTCCTCAGGTCCAGGCATCGGTCCTGCTCTTTATAAATCCTTCAATATGGATGAGCATATAAAAACTTTCTCCTTAAAAGGCTTGAAAATGTTAGAGTAAATGTTAACATTATACTGACCGTTTTCATTTATGCATAAATCAAGCCATCAAAACTCCCGCTAAAACGAACCATTTGCCGTCAAATTAACGGAAATGTATGTTGATAAAACATTAAAATGCCTCATCTTTTCGCTAAGCAGTCTTTAAAAATTAATATAAATACCTGAGCTTTGTCAGCCTATTTTCCTCCTTCTCACTCTCTCTCTCTCTCTGTCTGTCTGTCTTCGGGAAGAGAGGCATTTCTCGGAAACCAGAATCACCGAAATCGACAAATGAAGACGAATCAAGTCGTTCAAAGTCGTATAAAAACGAGAAACAGTAAATTAAGTTCCTGTCTAACTTAAGCGATAAAATATTCAAAAGTCGAACAGAGAACAAGCAGAGCGCTACCCCACCTGAACCTGGAGAAGAGCAGGTTGAGATAATCAAAGCAAGCACATTTTTACTACAACCAGTTGTTGTTGTTGTTGTTGCCCGGTGCAATTTGTCGTCGCCTGCTACCTACAATACCTGTACTGATTAATATTTCAAATAAGAAACAGGAAGCAAACGGGCTGCTGTGGGTTGCTCCTCTTTGTTTGTTGTTTGCCGGAGGAAGTGACAGAGACTGAGGCAATTTATAGGGTGATTTGGTTTTTTCGAAGTTGTGCTTGGACGGACAGAAGGTCGTGAAAAATTATATATTTTTACCAACTGAATTAACAATAGGTGGGATGGAATCACAGCTTGCTTCTTTTTCATGAAGAGAAGCGATCAGTATTTTTATTGGCAGTGACTTGACCTGCATAAAAGTTTTAACTATAAATTTATGAGGTCTTTAACTGTTCACGCGTATTTTCGTAGTATGCGAACCACCCTTTTAACAGCTCTATAAAAGCAGCAATTTTAATAGTACTTCATTTCTGATAAAGTTAGACCCGCATTTTTTGTATTTTCAGTTAAGGTGCTTCCAAATTCATTATTTTTGCTTAAAGATCTTATTCCTACAATTCATAACTTATGAACCACTGAACCGATTTTCATGATTTTACAAATTGTTAACGGTAGGTAAGCGGACTGTATCCAAAGTGCAGCAATCAATATTCAACTTGGACTGGCAGGTCTTCGAACATCGCACAAAATAAACCAAACACGGTAGCTGACAAAAGAGGAAAAATGTTTTATTTGAATATCTTCGAGTTAACGGTTTTGTTTTTTCTTTTGTACATGGTATGATGGTAAACGTATAGCGTGAACTGAACTCTCTCTCTCTTCTCCTCTCTCTGCATAACATCGGCAAGCGCAACTGGGGGCACTTGGATACTCAAACATCAGCCCACCTCTGAGGCCACGGCCTCAAACAGATAGTAGAATACAAAGCTTATGAATAGGTCGCTGATATCTAGTTTGCCCCTTCCATCGCTGCCATTGATCCAATCGATTAGTTGGTATGCTGCGCACTTCCGGTTCCGGTATAAGATTCATGGGTTGCTGATTGAAATATATTCGGGTGTTAAGGCATCGAAACTGTCTGGATTAGTTGATAACGCACAGAATGACCGCGAATTCAAACAGGCCTTAATTTGACGTAAAACGGTACACAATTCTTCGAAGGTCAATTCTGTTTCACTCAATTCGGCGACCAAAAGACGTTTGGCGCTCTTCACAGCGGCCTCCCAAATGCCGCCCATGTGAGGCGCAGATGCCAGTTAAGCGATAAAATGTCCATTTGATTCCAAGGTCTGTATTTGATGTCTTATTTGATGCAGTAACTCCTGCAGTGAGCAGTCCGCCTCAACGAAATTAGTACCGTTGTCTGACCAAATTTCATTCGGGTACCCTCGCCGAGATATAAAGCGCTTCAACGGTCCAAGAAAAGTGTCCGTTGACATATTTCCAGCTGCTTCTAAATGTACTGCTTTCGTTGACAAACATACTTACTTACATACTTAATCAGCTCCAGATCGTAGTTTCCTCTGCTGTACGAAGAAGTCGTCTCCATTCCACTCGGTCCATGGCCACAATTCGCCAGCCACGTAGTCAGCGTAGGGTCCGCAGGTCGCCTTCCACTTGATCGATCCATCTTGCTCGCTGCGCGTCCCGTCATCTCGTTCCAGTCGTCCAGTTGTCGTCCGACATCCTCACGACGTGCCCAGCCCATCGCAGGCGACCGATTTTTGCGGTGCGAGCGATGGGTGGTTCCCTAAGCAGCTGATGCAATTCATGGTTCGTTCGCCTCCTCCACGTTCCGTCTTTCATCTGCACTCCGCCGAAGATGGTGCGCAACACCTTCCGTTCGAAAACACTAAAGGCGCGTTGATCCTCCACGAGCATAGTGCATGTCTCATGGCCGTAAAGGACAACCGGTCTAATCAGCGTCTTGCAGATTGTTAACTTTGTGCGGTGGTGAATTTTGTTCGATCGCAACGTCCTACGGAGTCCAAAGTAGGCACGATTTCCTGCCATAATGCGCTTTGTATTTCTTTGCTAGTGTCGTTGTCTGCGGTAACCAATGAGCCCAGAAACACGAACTCTTCTACCACCTCGATTTCATCACCGTCTAAATGAATCCGGGGAGGGAGCAGGGCTTGAAAAGGGATCGCAAGTTGAATGTGACTGCCGTGAATGCGAACTTTCCGCATTCAAACTCCGCTTTTTGAACGATTATCCAGTCAATCTGCCGCTTGCGCTGCTGCCGTCTTACAATTCATGCGGCATCTCAGCAAAAGCAAACAGTAAATCTCCCGTTTTGCTTTGCGCTTTGAGAATATAAACTGCAAACTGACTGGAAGCATACGGTGACGTATTTTTTCGTTTCTCTTTTTGTCTCCAAATCGGCTGCTCACAGTAATAGTTTGTCACCCGGACGTCGGTCCGACGCAAGCAAAATATTCGTTTGTATTGGACGGAGTCCGACCGACTTCTTCCATTCACATGTAGTGGTTGTTTTTTTGTAGTATTGAATCATACGATTGTGCGGTTGCTTTTCGTTAGCGTGGTGATTGCCAGTCATTTGACTGTTTTGCAGTCATTCGCTGCTCCAAACGGTAAAGGCAACTTGATCGAAACGAAAATGTCAAAAAGCTCTAGAACGCGTTCATTCTGTTGCGTGCATTCGGCGTTTGACTGAGCAAACTGCCAGTTGTGTTATGCATAGCGTTCGTATTCCACCTCTAAACGGACGGTGTGAACTTGAATGCGCGTTGGTGTGATTGCGGTAGAAAAAAAGGATCGGTCGAAGCCCTGGGAGGGAGGTCAGCATTCACCAAAGGCCAAAAATATGTTGCGTAGTTTAATTACTGAGTGGGACTCTAAACCACACTCTCTCGGTTTGCACCCAAGTGTTTTGATAATTAAACTATCAGTACACGCCACCCTAGCTATACCTATAAAAATAGATTTCTGTCTGTCTGTCGGTATGTTCCTTATAGAAGCGAAAACGACTAAACCGACCGGCGTGAAAATTTGCATGTAGGAGTTTTTGGGGCCGGGGAAGGTTCCCATGATGGTTACAGACCTCTCCCCCCCTTAAGAAGGGGGCTTCAATACACATGAAACACACATTTATGCATAACTAGAGAACTAATCAAGCAATTGGAACCAAATTTGGCATATGGGGCTGAAACTTTTTCTATGGTGAATTATGACCCCTACCCCTTTTAAGAGGGGGGGGGGCTCCCATACAAATAAAATACAAATTTTCTTACAACTCGAGAACTAATCAAGCAAATGGAACCAAATTTGGCATGTAGAGGTTTTCGGAGGCAAGAATTTGTTTTGATGAATTAGGGCCCCTCCTCTGTTTAGGAGGGGAGGGCGGGGAGTCTCCCATACAAATAAACAGAAATTTTTGCGTAACTCAAAAACTAATCGAACTCGAGAAATTCGATTTAAGGTGATATAAATGCTTATTGGCTTACATTTGAATAGCATTGGTGATGCTTATGGGTTACCTGGGATGCTTTCACAGTTACGTAACTGCCAAAATGAATCATCTAAGGTTGAACTCCTCAGAAACTTGCAAAACTCGAGATTGTGACAAAGATCATCCGAGATTCATGATTTATGTACGACACAGTTTAATTTGTTTTGTGGCAATACAAAGTTTGTCGGGTAAGCTAGTATTACATAGATATATATTTATATTTTTGGCCCCGAATCGAAGTTTCGCAATATTATCCAGCCTACCATTCCAAGCAACAATGCAGGTTTTATTACAATCTTATAATGGGTTTTAAGACCAAAACAGACTATAAATATCAGTATAAGAGTACAATAAAACTCAAATTGCTGCTTGCGGTTCTTCCTCACTAAAGGCTCCTTCACCTTTAATAAAAAAAAAAGATTTATGTTGGATCACGACAGAGTCAAAGGTAAGTAAAACAAAAAAAAATTATAATTGAAAAAACATTGAAGGCATTTCTTCGTGTTCTAGTGTTTGAGGATAAATACTAAAATGAATTTTTGTCTGACCCTTATAGACACGGAAACTACTGAACCGATCGGAGTGAAAATTTGTATGTAGGGGTTTTTGGGGCCGGGTAAGGTTCTTATGATGTTTTGAAACCCCTTTGCCCCCCTGGAAGAGAGGACTCCTATACAAATGAAACACAAATTCCTGCATAACTCATGAACTAATCAAGCAAATGGAACCAAATTCGGCACGTGGAGGTTTTTGAAGGCAAGAAATGTTTCCATGGTGGTTCGAGACCTCTCGCCCCTCTCGAAGGAGTAGCTCTTATACAAATGAAACACAAATTTTGATCAAATCAATCATCAAATTTGTCCACTTGCCTTCGCAGTTGAAGTACATTTTAATTACCTTTACCGTCACAGAACGAATCGGAAAACACGAATCAGATTCCCACAGATAATCTCAGCTTATTAGAGATGGCAGTTCTGCTGGTTACGATTACTACTGAAGACGGAAAGTGCGCTCCCGAACATTTGTTGCCAGTGAATCTTCTCGTCAAGCCAAATTTCCGTTAAAACGATTATATTGAAGTTCGATTCTTACAGCAATAAAAAATTCATCGATTTTGGTTCCCAGTCCACGCACGTTTTGGTAGTAAATCAGCAACGGATTAAAGGATTTCTGCGCGATTCGGGCATAGAACTGGCATCGTATGCCGCCATTCGAGCGCATCAAGTCAAGAAATTACGGAGCGTATTTCGAGCTGCTACGTTCAAAAATATGGAAGAAAACAAACGATTCAGCGAAAGTTAGCCTGTGCAACTTTAAAAGTATAATAAAGTACACACACCAAAAGTCTCTAAATGCAACGAAATTTCCATCCAAGATAGCCGTGAGTAAAAATACGAAACAAAAAAGCACTGTTGTTTTTAAATCCTCCCATCAGATAGTAAGCGAGAGAAACACAAAAACAACAACAACAAACAACAGCAGAATCCTTCGCTGCCATCCCGTGCTGCCCCGAATAGCAGCAGAAGCGGAACAGATTAAACGTGAATATTTGATTGCGTTGGAAATTTCAAATTCTTTGTGTATGCAGCAGTATCCTCCCGCTGAAATTGACACGTTTACTGGGAAAAGAGAATAATTAATGTGATGTTCTGCTCTAGCTGTTTATCCCTTGGCAAAGAACCACGATGTGGTGTGGGTGCGAAATGCGCCAGAGCGAGAGCGAGCATGCTTCACTTGTTCCGAATCAACACGAGATACCTGGGAGCCGGGTGGTTCCGAATGGACGGACGACGACGTAAAAATCGGGGTGCACCAACCAGCCAAAAGACGTGTAAGTCGAATCTTGTTTTGCTCGACCGGTCCCGTCGCCAAAGTTAGCCTCTCTCTTTCCATCGGTCACACCCGTCGGTCGTGGAAGACAACATATTAAAAACGTACAGAAGCTTAGGGAATAGCATTCAGCGCAAACCGAATTGAGCTGGACAGATGAAAGCGATACGGCATTCTGCCAAACAACATCCTTCACGTCGTCATCGTCTTTGCCGTTGGCGTTGCCCAGGGAGACCCGTATGTTTGTTATCCGAGCAACAGCAAAAAAAAACACGTTGCTTTGGGATATTTCGGATGTACCACATCAGTGCAATGCTTGCTATGTTACTTACTGCTAGTGTCCACTTTGGAGACTACCGGGAATCCATTCGGAGTGATCGCCATCGTCGTTCCGCCGGTCGTCATCTGCCAGTTAACAGGTTTGGATTCCTGCAAAATAAAAAAAAACAAATTTTTACTCTTCATCAACTGTATCTTAAACCCTCTCGCCCTTCAGTCTGTAACGATTTGATTATGGTTCGTTTCGAATTTTGCCCTAACTCGAAAAATCTGAACAAACACCTTTTTCCCCTCTTAATGGGTGCGCAGTAGATCAGCATGAAATGTTTCCAGTAAGCGAAAAAAAGCACACTCTAAAATGCTATCAGAATTTATTATTCATTACAAGAGCAGCATGATTCGTCGGTCGTCGGTACGTATCGCTGATAAGGTAATCCACCACTCTCTCTCTGTGCTCTGCTCGCAGATGTACTTAACACTGTCCAATCTACCATTTTCCCGTTACGTTGCGTCGGTCGGTACCCGCGCGGTATCCACCCGCATGCAAAGGAACAACTAAAAAGAAGAAAAAAAAACTTTTCGATCATCCGGTTTCCTCTTCCTTAACATTTACCGCGTGAGATTATTCGGCCGCTGCCACCGCCGTAGCCCGAGCTGCTCCGTGCAGTATAATTTATGAGCCGAGCATGCCGCCATGCCCAAACGCGGCGGGGCCACCGGCCGCCTTAAAGGATATGTACAAGCAAGAGGCAGCAGCACTTTTGCATCGTTCGCTGCTTGATCTAAATTATTCAGTTAAATGCTTCCCACGACTGTAATTAATTAGGACTTTTGGACTGTTTTGAACTGCACCTCTCCCCCCCCCCCCCTCCCACCCGGGAAAAGTGAAGAAGCACTACCTCCTCCGCCAGCAGCCCGTTGTTGCGTTCCTGCCAACCATCCATCCACGCGGGATTCGTACACTGTGCGGAGGGCTGCTTATGCGTAAGTATTGAGGAAAAGTGCTAAAATCGTTGTGCGAACCGAGGAATAAACAGGATAAAAAACAAAGCCAAAGGGAATAAACGTCTTTCTAAGATTTGACCCTTTATTATCGACAGACTTCGCAGCTGCAGGCTGTTAGAGTACATACAGGATAATTACAGGCGAGGTGTCTGATGCGAAGGATGATCAATTGGATGAACTGGAAAATTTCGATATAGACCTAAAATAGTCATATACAAGTAAAAACAAACCCGGTGGTGGTTTTATTCACAATAGTTGCCGAACCAACTGTCGGCAACGCACTGCTTGTTTCTATCGCACTGACCGAGTAGATAACAGTCGTCTATCTTCTTGGCGATAGAATCAAAGAGCAGTCATACAAAAATAATATCGTCGCATAGGAGTGTGTGGTGCGTATGAGGGAAAGATAGAATTGGAAGAATACAAAACTAGGTATTAGACTACCTAATATAACGGACGGTAGTAGTTTAGTGCGTAAAGCATTCGGGTACCGATTGATAAAGTGTGACTAGGAGCGCCACCGGCCATTGCGGAACTCAATATGTTTTTGGTCTACAGCGAAATTTTGCAGTTCATTCAGTTAATCATTCAGCAGACAGCAGATATGACGACTGGCTTGCTAGACCAGCCTCATACCTCGAAGCCAACTGGGCGGTATAAACAGAGTCAATAGATATGTTTGAAATCGAGACAACAGACCGAAAGACGGGCTAAAAAGTCAAATACCGACTGTCGAATATCGAACAGCCGATAGTCGAAAATTACAAATCTAAATTAAAAAATGTTGATGAAAATGAAAAATCAATTTGCAAACTTCAAAACAAACTTCACACCCGCGTACTCATTCTAACGAACACGCCGGCATAAGCATCCCTTTCGGACTCTCGCTCTTATTTATTTATTCATGCACGGCAACGAGTTTTGACGAGTTTAGCTAATAGCTGCAGTCGTCGCTCGTCGTTCGTCGTTGCAGTCCGATCTGCTGCTACCCATTACCCACGAAGGCCCGAACTCCCGCCCGTGAGTAGAATCAAGGGCGAAGAGGAAGTAGAAGAAAAAGTAATGCAAAATTTGTATCCCAGTGCGCCACCAGCCTCAGGGACAGCTGACTCACCACGATTTTTTTTTTGGCTCGGGAATAAGCTATGCAGGAAGACGATGTTGTGAGGATGTGCGTGCGCGAGTGCGTCGGTAGCAGAATGTCTGCACCCAGCAACGGCGGCTGTTTCTTTTACGCTTGCATGCGCGGTGTTAGCGTTGAATGCAATGTTTCTCATACTTTTTCCCGTTCGATTCGCAACATTGCTTCAAAAACAGAAAGTTGGAGTCCGACAACCGTAAATCAAAAAACCAAAGATATTGTACAAATTGAAAAGTTGGCAAGCGGATAAGCTGAAAAGTCAACTTAAAATTGAAATTGAACATTGAAGCCCAAATATTGAAAGCTAAACGCCAAATATAGTAACGTCGGTACTATGAAGTGTAAGTGTTGAAAGTCGAAAGGGTTGAACATATTGCATAATCGAAAAGCGGAAACTCTGAAGTCAAAGGTCGACATTCGAAAGCCGCAAGTCCCTGGTGGACCAAGGCTAATTTATATATAAATTTTAATTTAATCGGCCACTATTTTTGCGAAAAGTTAATTAATTGAAACCAATTCATTTTAAATTTTAAATCCAATTTTAAGTTTAGAGAGATGGTGAAAACCTCCCATAAAAGTCGAAATTATGCTCTGCCGCCTGATTTTTTTCAGTTTTTTTGTCTTGTTTGTCAATTTCTAATCTTTTAATGATTAAATTTTTAAAGTAAACATATTTGATTGACCCTGAGGTCGAAAAACTCGATTTTTCTGAATTCAAAAATTCATATCTCATGAACCAAACAGCGCCCAGTGGGCAGAATCGACCGAAAAAACAGAACTTTTTATTGCCGCAGTTTTTAAGGAGCGAAAAGTGACTTTTCTTGTGTAAAAAATCACGAGAAATCGATTGGTGATGGTCTCAACGTGCGGAAATTACGGGATGGGAAAGTTGCCCAGTAGACGCCATTCACCTCTATTTTCTAATAGTTTTCAAAGAATCATGTACAAACTCTCTATAATTTGAGATTCTATGGAAGAACAGAAGAAGAGTATGGAGCAAACAGTATTAAATGAAAATATAACTAAATTTTCTTTAGCATATTAACAGGTGGATTACCGATGGATTCATAGGTAATCCGTCTATTGCTGAACAGATGAAAATTAGCATGGAAGAAAGCGTAACAAAAGCGGGATAGAAAAACAGGAAATCCGCGAGAAAGATATAGAAGAAAAACTGGCATGATAAAAAAGAAAAACAAAACAAAAATCGGGACACACTGGTAGGGAAAACGCGTCGTAAAACAAATAAAAAATAAAGTCAAAAGAGGGAAAACGGGGGAGGAAAAAGAGAAAAAAAATAAAAACAATAAAAAGAATGAGGAAAACCAGAAAAAATGAGGACAGACTGGCCAAGAAAGGAGAAAAATAGCATCAAAAGAAGAAAAAACGGAACAGAAAACGTAGAAAAAAACGTTTATATATAGTAGCAAGAAAACAGAGGAATGAGGGCAGCAAAAGAGGAAAACGGAGAGGAAAAATGACAGAAATGTGACGGAAAAAGAGAAAAAACAGGACATAATAGGAGAAAAAACGGAACAAACGAAAACAACAAAAACGAGTTAACGGGATAGAAAAGAAGAAAACGAGACACACAGAGGAAGACGAAAGTACAAGAAGAAATAAAAATGTGACAGAAGAGGCACGAAAGCGGGAAAGAAAAGTAGAAAAAATAAAACAAGAAAAGGAAAATGGAACAGAAAACAAGGGAAATCAAAAGGAAAACAATAATAGCAAAAAAAAGTAAACCGATAAAGGAAATGAGGAAAACGGAAAAGAGGTCAAATGGAATATAAAAGGAGAAAAATGGGATAAAATGGAAATTGGATGGAAAAATGGGAGAGAAAAAGAAGAATAGAAAAATAGGAAGAACGCGCTAAAGAAAGAGCTAAAACTGTAGACAGAAGAACGAAAAACGGAAGAAAAAAAAGAAAAGTTAAAGCAGAAATCACAAAAATTATACAAGAAAGAAGAAACACAGTAACAAAAAGTAGACAAACGGAGCTGGCAAAAGAACAGAAAAGAGTTCTAAGTTCAAGTAAAACTTCATGTTTAATTTCGTGTCGATTTCCAAATTCAGCCGGATTTGTTTTTTGATTTTTTTGATCGGGCTAATAGTGTTGTCTTGCGCTCTAGCTGTAGCCTGGGCCTGGGTGCTTGTTTTTGGACGCCAAAATGATTGGAGTGAAAGGTAATGTATCGATATGAGAATGCTGGTTTTTTTAATTCCAAATTTTAAAGTGTTGTCCTGTTACTTGGTTAGGTTCCGTTCTTTTGCGATTGCGAAGACATCGTCAATAATACCGTTTCCGTGCTCTGGGAAGAAGCTTTTCTTTTTCCAATCCAATCTCAAAATCGCTCATAAACGCTTCTGCCAGAAGAAGGTTACTTCCCTTGATAAGACCAAAATCTTCTCGACACATTCGGAGGAAAAACGGGACGTAAAATTAGAAAGCGGGAGAATAGGGGAAAACAAAGCAAAAAACAAGAGCAAAGTGAATGGAAAAAGAGAAAAAACGGAGGAGACGAAAAATGAGAGATAAGAAGCCGAAACGACAAAGAAAACAAGGAAGGCAAAATAACAAATGAGCACAAACTGGGCAAAAGAAGAGAAAAAATAGAGCAAAAAAAGAAAAAGAACGGAATAGAAAAGAAGGAAAAGAAAGGGAAAAAATACGGAAGCAAGAAAATTGAGGAACGAGAACGGAAAAAGAGGAAAACGGAGAGCAAAAAAAAAGAAAAAAAAATGTGACAGGTAAAGCAGGACATAATAAGAGGAAGAACAGAACAGACGAAAAAAAAAAAAAAAGAAAAAACGAGTTAACGCTCCATTTGTCACGCAAACTTTCAATCAGCTGTGTTGTAATAAATGCTCTGAAACATTCCTATAAATTTGATACAAGAGGACAGGTTTAAATTTCCTAAATGCCCGTGCTCTGCATACCAGTTTTATCCGTTTCTTAGAGTTTGTATTTCCACTTACAGTTTCATTGGGCCACAATCACACTTTTTCTAGTGATTGGCGACGATATCG